>NC_136516.1:84776845-84851845 GCF_053919585.1 Euprymna scolopes | reverse complement strand
TATATATATATATATATATATATATATATATATATATATATATATATATATATATATATATATATATTACGCACCGCCAAAACTGGGGGGGGGGGCAGGTCAGAACTTTTTGACGGACCGTCTTTTTAAAAATCTACCAAAAATCAGGTAATTATCCGATCAATACGAAATTTTCAGCGATTATTAGGAGAAGAATGAACTTTATAACAGTGTACTTATTTTTCATAAACGATATTTATATATATATATTTTTTTGCTTACAAAACCCCCCTTGTTTTGAAGTGGGAACAAATATGCTTAAAATAATCATCTGAAACTGAACAAAACATATTGTGTTGTTGTAAGGGACAGAATTATAGATTAAAAAAAAAAATTGTTTGCATACCTTATTTTGACGTCTGAATATCAGAACTTCGATTGTGTTTAATTATCCCGCTTTTGAGTTTTGAAGTGTGAAATTCGGTGAATATGTTAAGTAAAATAATTAATTTAAGTTAAGCAAAACAAAAAATTTTTTTTTTATATTTATACGAAAAAAGCTATTTTAAAATTTTTGATAAATAAATTAACATTTTTTTTTTAGCGAGCCGAATAATGCATGACCATTATTAAACAGAGCATGCTTTGAATAATCGATACAAAAAAAAAATTCGATAAATATTGTGCCCTTTGTGTTAAAAATAGCATCATTTTTTTTCGATCTCGTTTGAAACCGTTTGCCGCCTTTCGACTACGGTGGACCAAACGCGCTGAAATAATTTTTTTTTATTCTGCTTTAAATTCCCCCCCCCCCATTTTGGGGAGCCTGGCCCCCACACACATACACATTAAAAACCAAACTCATACAAATGGTCACCCATCTGGTACTGGCCAGCCTCAGCTTAATAATACATTGAAATTTTCGTCACTGAAAAATAAGTTTTTTTGGCCTGTTTGGTCTTCCATAGTTTTCTTCTTATCAAAAGAAAACGTAAACAGAGTCGATCTGAACTCTACGTCGACGCGAAATATCTGGTTACCTATATGAATAAGTGGAATTATTTGAAATTCAGGTACTTATATTATAATATTTTTGCATATTCTCTTAGATAATCATCCTAAATCTTAGTTAGACAATAAATAAATAAATAAATTATTTCAAAAACCCTTTTTTTTTAATATTTAAGCACGGTTTTTTGTGCAAGACAAAAAATGTCAATTGTTAACTTTTTGGGAAAATTTAACATTTAAAATTGAATTAAAAATAGTAGAAAAAGTTTTACATTATTCTGTTTTCTATATGATAAAATTCAGGGTTTTATCTTTCTGGGGAAAAAAAAAAGTTACTCAGAAATAATGGATTTTAATAAATGTAATTTAGTTTTAAAAAACAACAACTTGATTTTGCGGCCATTTTTGGCTGTGCCTAATATATATATATATATATATATATATATATATATATATATATATATATATATATATATATATATATATATATATATGTATATATATGATTATGGGAACATTATTTACTGTTGGGGCGATTAATCAGAATCGGGAATCGGAAAAATTAGAACTTTTTAGGACATCGGAATCGGTACCGGAATCTGAAAAAAATGTGTCTATTTTCCGGTGTCAAAAACGATTCTTTTAATTATATTATTTATTTGATTTTTCTTAGCCTAAATCATTGCGAAGCTTCCGTCCATTAACAATATTAAAAGGTATTCTATGACTGCTTTGCATTCAACTTGAACCTAAGAACACTGGATAACATCTATATTCATTTTCTACTTAAGAACTTTCTCGCATGGTAATTTTTCCTTATTCTTGTATTTTTATTTTATTTAGTTTTATTGTTATCTATAATATAAATCTTACATGTCTGTTTAAATGTATGTATGTATGTATGTATGTATGTATATATGTATGTCTTCCTGAAACTTGCGACAAAGGCGATGGAATTTCACAAGATCGGTATCGTTTTGAAGCCGACCCTTCGGATGACAAATATCGAAAAATTGGCCAAAAACATTAATTCCTTTATCTTCAACCGGGCATTTTCCATAAGTAGGGGTTACTTTTTTCGCCGATATTTTCGAAAGTCATGCCCTCTTTTCGATTAACTAGTCTCAATTTAAATCCTCGCTATTTTCGGTTTGGCTATGGACGCAACGGCAAAGACGTCACGTTTGTTTTTCTTTTTTCACATTCTTTTCCTCCTTCGCGGTACGAGTTCGAACCTCCCCGCCACTTTTTTTTTTTTTTTTTTTTTTTGCTAAACACACACCTCCAAACACCCGGGCAACACCGTGTACTCAGGCTAGTCTGTCATATTTAATACTGTTTGTACTGTATTTTACTTATATATATATATTTTTATAATTTTATACTATTTTATACTTTCTTTAATCCCTTATTCATCTATATTGTAATTCCCTTTATTCTACCATTTGTTTATCCTTTATTTTATTCATTTATATTTTTTTATATTTTATCTTTTCACGTTTTTATTATTTATTCTTTTATTATACAGGGTGAATCACGGAAAACGGGTTGAAGCTCTAGAGCATCTATATTCTTACAAAAACATTTAAACAACAACGGGCAGTTATAACCATACTAGACTACCCGTGACCCGTTGGGTCAATATGTTATATTAGCTATTGAATTCATGTATGAGCGTGATACTTGTGACGTAATAGTTTGTTTATTTGACATAACGGAAACATTTCTATGAAAGTATATTAAAACGAAAAAAGAATATAGATAGATTTCTATGAGTCGTTCTGTTTATTATAATTGATTATTTTTTTAAAAAGAAATTTACAGTTACTGAATTATAAGTGGTTGTCCATACTTATAGGTAAATGTGCACTGAACAGATACCATAATACTTATTATAGTTAAATTCAAATTTTGATATATCTGGGGTTTTTATATCGTTCCTTTCTGTATTACGTTTAAGTTATTTTAAACCCTACTCTTCCCATGTTGAATAATAATTTCGAAATAATAGCGTTAATATTTCAGCGTCTCAATTGTTCTTTTTTTTTTTCGTGTTTAAATTATCCAAATAAACAATTGTTAATACTGTCTGCTTTTTTTTTACATCGTTCATTTCTGTATTACGTTTAAGCTATTTAAAACCCCACTCTTTCCATATTAAATAATAATTTCGAAATAATAACGTTAATATTTCAGTGTGCAGGTCATGCGCGCATGCGCAACCGGATGTTGTAAACCGGAAAGTAGGTTACATACATCGTTACAAGATCATTTGAGTTTTATAATTATGTAGATTAAACAGAATTTTGAAATTAAATCTTACAAAAACATTTAAACATTTATTAACATTTAAACAGAATATGAATTACTTCCCCTTGATCAGAAAACCTGTAGACAAGTAAAAATAGAATTACTTCCTCTGAACATAACTGAATTAATAAAGCTTTGAGTGTTTGGATTATAAATCCAAACAAAATAAAACACATCATTTTATAAAGAAAAAAAATATTTAAACAACAATGGCCAGTTATAACCATATTAAATAGAATTTTGAATTACGTCCCCTTGATGAGAAAATCTATAAAAAATATATATATAATTATTTCCCCTGAACATGTAACGGAATTAATTAATCTTTGAACGTTTGGATTTAAAATTTAAACAAAACAGCCACTTTACAATTGACAGGGAGAGGATTTGTTTCTCCACTGATGATGGGTTATTATTACTTAAAAGGACCTTTGGAAAAGGTACCATCTGCAGTTGAAAAAAATCAGGTAGATAAATAAATAAATATAAATAAAAAAATATATTTTAAAAAATTGAATTATTCATTATTTATTTATCTGTTCATAAAGACTGTGTATTCCTGCATTGTAAGCATTCCAAGATATATATATATATATATATATATATATATATATATATATATATATATATATATATATATATATAATAAAGTAAAAAGCTATAGCAAACATCTAAATGAGTATTTTAACCATAGTTCCTGACTTAAAAAAGCGAAAAATTAAAAGATACATCTGCCTTACTTTTAATTCTAGGTTTATTCATGGTGTCTTTTAAATTTAATAAAAACCCTTCAAAATTTGCTGACGAGGAGACCTTGCTTATTAAAAAACTATATGTAATAATTATTGTACGTAACTTGATGTCAACCACAATAAAAAGCATTGTTTTCCGAAACGATCGTACAGATAATTGATTTTGTTGTTGTTCCTTCTTATGAAACGGATTTTTAATTTAATTATAATTGGATTTTTAAATTTTAAATTATCAATAACATTACTTAATATATATATATATATATATATATATATATATATATATATATATATATATATATATATATATATATAATAAACTTTGTCTATGTGCGTGTGCGTGTGAGTTCGTTCCCTATGTACTCCGAAATAGCTGGGAGGATTTTTATGAAAATTTACACAAACGTACTTTATGTATCCGACAGTGTTCTTAGATTTGTTTTGTATCAGAACGTCTTCCATGAGTATCAATAATCGAAAAAATCAAATGAAAGAAGAAACAGGCGATTTTGGAGGGAATTGTGGTGAAGGGATGAGGTAGAGATGAGGGAGGAGGTTGATCTATGATTTCGTGCGGCTTAGCTGGCTCAATGGGAAGGTGTCGGTATTCTTTTTAACTTGACCGTTGTTTATTGACCTACGTTTTTGCTTTGATTGGAAGTAATATTACGCTCGCACACACGCACAAACACACCTAGACGCGTGCAGAGAGAGAGAGAGAGAGAGAGAGAGAGAGAGAGAGAGAGAGAGAGAAAGGCGCCTTTTGTATATATATATATATATATATATATATATATATATATATTTATATATTCCGAAACCATATATTCGGCCTGTATAGGGACGACAGCATTTGTCTCTGACGCGATCACAGCGGAATTAGCTTAGATAAGCTCAGAAAAGATCTAACCAAACCATTTCATGAACTAGGTTTTAAGATAACTATTAGCACCAACCTACACGAAGTGGACTTTCTAGACACAACTCTAAATCTAAAAAAATAAGACACATAAACCCTTCCACAAAACCAATGAGACACTCTGGTACATAAACAAAGAATCCTGTCACCCCCCCCCTACGGTCTTCAAAAACATGGTTGCCAATATCAGCAAAAGAATCTCCACGCTCTCATCAAACGCCGACATATTCAACCAAGCAGCCCCATATTACAATGAAGCGCTCCAAAAAAGCGGATTCAGGGAAAGCATCAAATACCAACCAACCCAAAATCGGCCAACAAAAGACAGGCGCAACAGGGGGCGGAACATCATTTGGTTCTCACCTCCGTTTTCCCTCAACACAAAAACACGAGTAGGGCACCTATTCCTGAAACTGCTAGACAGAAACTTTCCTCCACAACATAGGCTGCACAAACTGTTAAATAGAAACACGATTAAGGTCAGCTACTCCACCGCTCCATCGATTAAAAAGATCATCACAAAGGAACGCAATGAAAATGAAACTGAGGGTTGCTCTTGCAGATCCAGGGAAGACTGCCACTTAGAGGGAAAATGCAAGGCGAAATCCCTCGTATACGAAGCGATACTCACGCATGAGATCAGTGATAAACCAGAGACATATATAGGGATGACGAAAGGGACGTTCAAGCAGAGATTCTACATGCACAATAGTTCCTTCAGGACAAAGACGAGGATAAAGACAGCTTTAGCCGCCCGAGTATGGCAGCTTAAAGACAAAGGAACGCAATTCAGCATCAAATGGAGGATCATTGAAAGAAAACCAGCATACTCACCATCCTCAAAACGATGCCCACTTTGTGACGCGGAGCAATACCACATCATAAAGGCTATTAATGACTCTCAAAAGACCTGTTTGAACGCACGCAGTGAGACACTCAAAGGATGTCTGCATAGGAGACAAGCGCTACTAATAAACTGGGGAGACAGAACAATAAACGAGGACCCCACCTAAAGGAGTTCTCCAAGATTATTCTAGATGCAGCCAACTTAACGCATAAACCAGAAAAGGGTAACGGACATTTAGACTCTTGTCAAAATACATTAAGCACAAATATTAGTATATATGAAGACGAATAAGACGGCCTATAACACAGTACACAGATATATAAAAGAATTTAGAATTAAATGACACAACCACCCTCATCTATTATAATATTTAATACAAAAAGTTAAAAGGATAAATAAGATAGATTAGTTACCCCCCTAAGACCACTAAAACACAGGTTGTATCCCCTCAACCGAAAAAAGGTAGAAAGGTTAAATAAGATAAATTAATTATCCCCCTTAGTCAATCAAAAGCAACGAAAGGCAGACCGGAAAAAAAAACATGATTACTAAAATGCATTAAATAAAAAAATTAAAAAAGAAGAAAATTCATACTGGATTAAAATAAATTATACAGAAACTAGCTATAGTCTAATAAATAAAAACATACATCATTATATAAACAAACATATGCGGACCTATAAAAATATGCCCCGGGTCAGAAAACAAGATGGCTGACGAGAGCCGAACATTATTTACGTGTTACCATTAACGGTTTCCCGTTGTATTTGGGCTTGAAACCGACGGTACCAATGTTTTTCTGAACTTCTATAAAACTAATATATATATATATATATATATATATATATATATATATATATATATATATATATATATATATATATATATATATATATATCCGTAGAAGATATATAAACAAACCTTGTAAAAAATAATTGAATTTCTCTGGCAAAGTATACTTTCAATCATTTAAAAGGTTGTTTTAATGAACATTTTTGTCCAAATACATACACACACACAAACACACAAACGTATATATATATATATATATATATATATATATATATATATATATATATAATGCATATTCCCAATCTATCACGAACGTTTTCGATTTTTTGTTGAATCATCTTCATGTGACTGAACATACATACTGAAATCTTCCATTGTTGGTAATAATGATAAAATGATAAATATTTATTAATTTTAAATTACCAGTAAAATCGATAGATCATCCTCTAAACGTGTATTTGGTGTTTAGGAATATATCTGCATATTTAACATGTTTTTTTTTTTTTGCGAAAATCGAGGAAAATAATAATCTTATAGTTTAATAATTAGAGATTTATAAAGAATAGGAATCAGAATCGGTAATTCTATCGAAATCGAGAATTTAGCACTGAATCGATAATTGTATCGAAATCGGAAAAAATGTTAGAATCGTCCCAACACTAGTGGACGTATATAAAAATCTCCATGCAATGAACTTATTAGCCTGTATCTAGCCAATAAATATAGCGTGAAGTATAAACTTATTTTAACCTTAAGATTCCTTGCAGGGATTAAACACAGAAATGTTTATGTATTTTAATTGTCACAAATGTATTATAACTTACCACCTGACTCTACTCACGTATTGAGCACGGATGAAATAAATGCTGAAGATCTACACATGAAATATTATATCTCATTTTGATATTAAATGTGGATGAACTTTCAGAAAAAATATTGTAATCATAAAATGTTGAATCATAATATTGATGTTAGAACTTACGGACTGGTTTTATTAGAAAGTGTTTCAAAAGCCATAGATTTTGAAAATATATTACGACCTCGGATTGGGATATCTTTGTCTCCCAAATGTCTTAATATTTAATCGTATGGAGTTAGGGGTTATAACTTGAAATAGGGGATTTATGCTATATTAGAAGGGGTATCACGATTACAACTTTGTATTTAAACGAAGCATAAATTATAAAATAATAAAAGAAATAAGTAATACACGATCTTAATAGAAGTAGCAGATTTTTCAAAAGGTTGCGCTTGAAGGTTTTAATTACAAGGTGAAATTACACGAATAAAATATAATCTGTCTGAAATTGGTTATCGTGTCAGATGACTGACAAATATACTCCTCTCTCTTTCTCTCTCTCTCTCTCTCTCTCTCTCTCTCTGTCTCTCTCTCTGTCTCTCTCTCTCTCTATCTCTCTCGCTCTCTCTCACTCTTATTTTTAAAATGTAATTATCCACTGACACGTGTTTCGTCGTCTACGACTCATCAGAGTGGCTGAATATAGCGAGATTCGAAATCGGGACCCCACGGTAATTAGACTATATATATATATATATATATATATATATATATATATATATATATATATATATATATATATATATATATAGTCTTGGAGGTTTTTAACCTTTAAAACTATACAAAAAAATATTTTTTATCATTCGTCAGAAAACCATCTGGTCAGTAAGTCATTTAATCACCTGCAATCACTGCATCAACTCGCTCTCGAATTTACTATAATACCAGTAATTTATTTTTCAAGGGATCATCAGTTGTTTACCATGAAACACTGTTTCGGCGATTTAAAAACAATATATATATATATATATATATATATATATATATATATATATATATATATATATATAGGATATATATATATATATATATAGGATATATATATATATATATATATATATATATATATATATATATAGGATATCTATATCTATCTACATAAGTGAAAGAAAATAAAAACTATAAGTTGAACTTTACAATCAAAATTTATATATAATCTATATATAATACTCTAATTTATATAGTTTATATATAATTTATTATATATATATATATTTATATATTATTTTTATATACATATTTATATATAAAATTTAAATATAAGCTATATATAATACTTTTATTTATATTAGTTTGAAGTTTACCATTGCGTATATCAGGTAAACACTACATTCCTGTGATTTCATTAATATCTATCGAAATATATATATATATATGTATATATATATATATATATATATATATATATATATATAGAGAGAGAGAGAGAGAGAGAGAGAACAGAGACAGAAAGACAGTCAGAAACATATAATATATACATATATGTATGTGTGTGTGTGTGTGTGTGTGTGTGTGTGTGTGTGTGGATACAGATATATGCATATTCATATAATTAATCTTGATCGAATAAACTGGATCCATTACTCGGGTCATTTTTTGTTTTTTTGGTTTAAGGGAGGTGGTGTTTGATCAACATTGCTGGGGAGCCATTATTTAATATACTGTTTTCATTTTAAGTCCCTGAAACAGTGCTGAATAGTAAGCAACTGATGATCCCGAAAATCTTTAGACTATCGTAAGTTGGAGAAAGAAAACTCAGTCAGCGATTGCAGCAGATGAAATGATTTACTAACAAAATAATTTTCACAACGAAGGACTAGAAACTATATTTTAAAAAAAAATTATATACTTTTCAAGAGTAAATAGTCTTTCAGGACTACATATATATATATATATATATATACATATATTAACTTACAAGAGTAAATAGTCTTTCAAGACTACATATATATATATATACATATAATTATTTTTTTACTATAATAATTAAATACCTACAGACACTAGTGTTTCATCCGTTCGGGATTCTTCAGTGCAGGGTGTCACGATTACTATCAGTCGAACGATTCGAACCCCGCGACACGAGACATCTCTGGCTCGATTAGCGGAGGCCGTATCCATTCGGCTACCATTAACCGTGTGAAATAGCGTTGAATTTTAAACATTTTTAATTTAAATGTTCATTACGTCAGATAGACAGTGATCAAATCGTTATACGATGATCTACGCATAAGAGCTAAATTGACCGACTTTTAATTCAACTGAAAGTGCTCAACGATAAGAAACGAATTTCTTAAAGGGGCTGTCATAATTATTTTTTTACTATAATAATTAAATACCTACAGACACTAGAGTTTCATCATTTCGGGATTCTTCAGTGCAGGGTGTCACGAGTACTACCAGTCGAACGATTCGAACCCCGCGACACGAGACATCTCTGGCTCGATTAACGGAGGCCGTATCCATTCGGCTACCATTAACCGTGTGAAATAGCGTTGAATTTTAAACATTTTTAATTTAAATGTTCATTACGTCAGACAGACAGTGATCAAATCGTTATACGATCTTCACGGTGGTCACCACTTATCAAGGCCTGGAAGCCACTCAGGGATAAGTGTTATATTTTTTTGATAATCTTAAATATCCTTTAAATTATTTATTTATTTATTTTGAATAAATAATTCGTTATTGGATTTTTAGATTTATATTATGTTTCTTACTTTTTATCTATTTGTCCGTCTGTTACCAAAGGCAAGATGCTTTATGCATCTTTATTCCTATATAAGATTCTATTATATCGCAGTATAGTCCTTAAGATCAACGTTTTAATATATAACTAAACAGATAGGGAGATATGGTGAGTTTTATAAATTACATTGCTAGTATTCATTTATGTTCTTATTTAAAATATATATATATATATATATATATATATATATATATATATATATATATATATATATATAAGGTTATATGCATGCCTGTCTGTTTGTCTCCATATTTTCAAACTCTATCTCCTCCGAAACTGCAGTCGCAGAGTGGCGCTCTGGTCTTCAAATGATTGGATTTTTTTAAACCGTTTTTGATGGGTCTTTAGCCGGTTACAAGTTTAATTGCTGACTTGGCTGTATTTCTGTCACGTTGGAATAGTGGTAACGTCACCAGCTTTAAATGCTACAGATTCGCTTTCGGTTTTGATTCTAACTGATGGCAGTCAAATAGTTTTATTTGCTTTTGAAATCACGACTTTATGATAATATATACGAAAGGTGGACGAATTAAAATATCATATTTAAGTTATTTTACGACGGGAAAAGATGCGCCCCCCACTAGTATATATATATATATATATATATATATATATATATATATATATATATATGGTGCCCGGAAATCTCGTCCTCGGAAAACTCGTACCCGGAAAACCCGTACCCGGAAAACTCGTACCCGGAAAACTCGCCCCTTTTTGCTAGGTAGGAAAACTGGCCCAATATTTAATAAATATCGATTGAAAACACATTATGTGACCGTTCTTGAAAAAGATATTGTCTCTTTGAAAGAGAATACACATTTTTTAATATTTTTACTTGTTTACTGTTGTTTTAAAAAAAATCGATTTTTCTAAGTGTTCGTTTTCTACCTAGATTTGAAAGTTTTTGGTGGTTCAACTTATTTTAAAGAGTTTATTTAGTAAAAAAAAAGAAAAGAACAAGTAATGCTGAGTGTTACTTTTGAACAAAAAATGTCCGACATGAGAGGACCATGTCTTAGGAGTCTCGATAATTGCTCAAAAATAGAAAATTGAAGAAAATACTGAGGTAAGTATAGTATTGAAACGAGCCCCCCCACCCCACCCCTCAAAAAAGAAAATAAGTTTGTACATTTTTAGGAAATTTCCAAGATTTCTGCTCGGAAAAAATCAAACTACCGGAAGTGGATGCGGTATATTATATACCGAAACCGAACGGAAGACACGAAAAACGAAACCATATCTTTATACAAAAAATTACTTTAGTTTTTAATATTTCTTGTGCTATTACGAAGCAAACAAACAAACAAACAAACAAACAAACAAAAGAAAACACTTCTTGTATTATCAAATGATAAAACAAATATTTCATTTCGAAAATTTGGTACTTCACGGGGAACCTGGATCCTGTGTGAACAGTGTTTTTATTTAATGATTACTCCACCAAAGCGCATAGGCAAAAGGTTTTCTTTGGTTTATTTAATCACGAAAACTTTTTGCAGGTACTATTTGAGGCCCAAAAGGGGGAGCGAAGGCATTATTTGTATATGTATGAAAAAATAATTTAACAAAAAAATAATGTTTAGTGGAGAAATTAATTTAAAAAAATTAAAATTAAATGAAATAAAAATAAAAACAAGCACAAAATAAGAGTGTGAATCAAATTTACCCAAAGAAAAAATATTCAAACACATAAAATCAATACACGCACGATTAAAAAAATACAGGAATAACGTGAAAGAAAACGCTTCGAGGTGTTGTATATTGGTTTATATTTGAGGAGATCATGTACTAAAACGTGTCATGTGTTATCTAATGGATGCAAGATATTGTTCTTTTAACAGACAAATAATAAACGTATAAATCGTATTATGTTGCATAGCGAGGCGGACATGATATTGACGTGTAAACTCAATCATGTTGTATCAGAATTATCACACGAGATATTTTTACAGTTCCTATGTAAGAAGTATAATATATGTCTCATACCTTTTGTTTTATTGAAGAGTTCTTCTGTATCTTCCCGCTGCTCCGTGACGAACCATGAAGCAATCAGCACCATCCAATTAGGACATCTTATTTTATGAAATCATTAAAACAACTCTTTATATTTTTATAATATAAATTTATTACAGTTTTCTCAAATGGTTTTCACAGGATCTGCAGTTTGTCTACATTTCTATTCTTACAGCTCGCTCCCTAGCTGTCTGTCCACCCCTGTTTAGACGTCTGTCCGCTCTGGTGGTCAATCCTAAACTCTCTGAATCTCTCCAAAACTAACTACATCACGTGTTCTCTTGCGTCACCTAATTACGTGTCTCAGACCAACCTAATCCACAACTAGTTATTTGTTTATTCAAAACCCCAAAATAATGTTTGCATATATTTTCTATTTTCACATTCCATTTGCGATTCGCACGTCAATCATTTCTTCCGCAATTTAATTGTTTATTCTTCTAATCATAATAACTGATCCAGCGACCATGCGTCGCTCAAATCTATTAACAAAAATACAATAACAATAATAATAATGTTTTAACCCTTGACCCCGCTTGCCACAGTTAACAGATACTACGCTATGATCACAGCCTAAAGGGGCATAAAATTACAGAGTGAGCAATCATTAAATAAAAACACCGTTTATGCAGGGTCCACGTTTCCCGTGAAGTACCGAAAAATGAATTTAGTTTTAACACTTTTGTAATCACAAAACAACTAAAGGCACTTGTGCAGTAGGAGGACGGCGGCCATCTTTTCTTGGCGCAGTTCACTAAACTGTCGCCATGTGGCGCTTCTCGGTCAAAAAAACATTTAAATTATTAATTTTTTGTTGACCATTCAAAGTTGCTTTAATTACAAAAATATTTCATTTAAATTATTTATTTGTCCGAAAAAAAAGAAGCTATTTTACTTGTTTTATTACAAAATTGTTTTATGATAAATATGTTTTCTTTACGCAAACCTTTAAAATAAATGTTTTTACAATTATATATAAATACATTTTTAGAGAATGTTTTGGTTTTCAAATATTTTTCGTTCGGAAAAATATCTTGTTTGTTATTTATTTGCCGCGTTATTTGACCAAGAAAAAATTGAAGTTATAGCCCCCTAACAATAGCCGCCGTCTGCATACTGCACAAGTGCCCCCGAAATGACTTTTAAAAAATGCCCTCCGAGATGTCCTTAATTCATATATATATATATATATATATATATATATATATATATATATATATATATATATATATATAAAGCTGAACATCTGTGTGTGTGTCTGGTCACGAATAGGCTCCTATATGGTTGACTATTATAGAAAACTGATCACATATAATGATAGAAGATGTATCGAGACACAGGAATGGGTATGTTTGATCTGGCATAATGATGATTCATTAAAATTGTGGAGTCTGCGTACGCGCTTGGTCTACAAAGTATGGAAATAAAAAATTAAAAAATTAAAAAAACGTTTACAAGTGTTTCTGATATAGATATACATAATAATACTTTGATAAGTATGTTTTAACTTAGATAGGGATGGTATAATAAAATTGTGGGGTCTGCGTTGGTATAATAAAATTGTGGCGTCTGCGTTGGCCTCTATAGAATGGAAATAGGCACAAACTTTAATAAAGACTTTTCATATTTATCTGCGTAAGTATACTTTGATAATTATGTTTCAGTTTGAAGAAATATGGTATAATAAAATTATGGGGTGTTCGTTCGCGCCTGACCTCTATAGAATGGAAATATGTCACAAAGTTCAACAAGGTTTATAATATAGATCAACAGAGTATTGTGATAAGTGTTTCAGTGTGAACAGGTATGGTATAATAAATTATGGAGTTTATCTATTTTATTTTTACTTTCATCATATTTTGCTTTGGTTTTGATACCCCCAAATTCGAAGCTATCTCTTTACAACCCTTCCTTTTCATAACCTATCATACTTTCATAAATCAGAGTCCATTTTCTGTAGGCTGTTTTTGACCCCAGTCAACAACGGGTACTTTTGCTAGTATATATATATATATATATATATATATATATATATATATATATATAGAGAGAGAGAGAGAGAGAGAGAGAGAGAGTTCCCATAATTTCAGCGATCAAGTTTTCTTCGTTGGCAATTTATTATTTTTAAAAGGTATATATTACAATATTTTTACGTTCGCGACTAATAATTCGGCTAAATTATGTCTTTGATGCATTTTTAGTCGCTTACTAGCAGCAAGGTTATAATTCTGCTGACTTGTTAGCCTCAAATGAAACGATATTCTAATGTATACCTTTTGAAAACAATAAATCCACAACAGGAAAAACTTGGTCTTTGGAATTTTTGCGAACTATTATATTACACGATATATGCTCTAAAATCACAAAAGATATTAAGTTTCTGTTTTTTACTTTATTATGATTAATTTAGACAAACTGATTAACGTTTCAAGTAAATGGGCCATCTCTCTCTCTCTCTCTCTCTCTCTCTCTCTCTCTATATATATATATATATATATATATATATATATATATATATATATATATAATTTTTTTTTTTTTTTACTATAATAATTAAATACCTACAGACACTAGTGTTTCATCCTTTCGAGAATCTTCAGTGCAGGGTGTCACCCAGTCGAATGATTTGAACCCGGCAACACGAACCATCTGGCTCGATTAGCAGAGACCGTATCCATTCGGCTACCAGTAACCACGTGAAATAACGTTGAATTTAAGCATTTTAATTTTAAATGTTCTTTACGTCAGTCAGACAGTGATCTAATCGTTATACGATGATCTATGCATAAAAGCTAAATTTACCGGCTAATTCAACTGAAAGTGCTCAACGATGAGAAACGAGTTTCTTAAAACGGCTCTGTCATAATTATTTTTTTTACTATAATAATTAAATACCTACAGACACTAGTGTTTCATCCTTTCGGGAATCTTCAGTGCAGGGTGTCACGATTAAACTCAGTCGAACGATGTATTGACTAGTTATATTATTATTTCATTTTTTGATTAGCATATTAGTGAAATTATAACTGAATTTTTTATTCATTTTGTTATTAAGGAAGAAGTATTTTCCAATAGAGAGCCATAAATTTAAAGGCTATTTTTTAAATCTCTGAAACAGCTACATGGTAAACAGTTGATGCATTCATGTTTCAGTTTCAATTCTTACAGAAAAGCATGATGAGTTATGAGTTACTTCCTCTTAGGAGTTTAAGAAGAATTTTTTTTACAAAGGTATCACCACTTATCAAGGCACAGAGGCCACTCGAGATTAAGGGTTAATGGGTATATATTAGTCAATGGGATTATAGCGTAGTAAACATAAGTAGTGGATATTTTGTAAATTGGATTATGGTTCATCAAGAACTTGTTTACATTGGACTTGAAGACAATCAGATTGAAGTTAGCTGGAAAGCAGACAAACGGAAGGGAGTCCCACAGGCATGCAGTTCTAAAAAAGAAACGCTGTTCGTGACATTTACATTTGGTTTTATGCACAGATAAAGGGTGTGAGAAATTATTGTTTTCTTATCTTTCTCCTAATTTTTTTTTTTGTCAAAAATACTATTATTAACCAATACTTTTTTCTTATATTTAAAACGAGAAAAAACAAAAAACGTCTCCCATGGAATTGAACATTTTCCAAATTATATCTGCATATTATCTGAACTCAAAAACACGCGGCTTTTTTTTTCTTCTAAAGTACGCATTACTTCTAGCTAAAGTCAATACATAACCCTAAAGGTATTACTTCTTAACCAGCCTTTAAACGAATTAAAAATAACCAGACTTTTTCAATTTGATAAAAGTTCAATTATAGCATATTTATTAAGGGGTGGAGCTGGAACGGTTTAACATTCCAGTTTGACCTAGATAAAGGTAAAAGTATCCATGCATTAACATGGGAGGGGAGACTATCTTCAAGTACTATCCTAAGCCGGGAATGGGTCAACGGACTTCTACTAAGTAGATATTAATAAGTCCTTCTCACCTTTTTTATTTATTTATATTTTTTTCTCAATGGAGAGTAGATAATGCATGTGGATGTGTTATCGGCAGCTCCAGTAACTCTCGCTTCTCCTATTTTGTCATTCAGTCCTCATTTCCAATGAGTGATTAGTCTGACAAAGGGTGAAGAAAAAGCTGCTTTCCAGGTAAAAGAAAAGAGTTGGGCCCACGATGGACCCCTGAGGGATTCCAACATTAATACTGTGAGCTTCTTATTTCTGCCCATCAACCACTACTCTTATAAACTGATCCGACAAATATGATTTAATAATTGGGAAAACATTTCCAGCTATACCATAGCCCGGTATCTATTGACCTAGACCTTTATGTCATACTCTATCACATGCCTTTGATATGTCAAGAGCAATTGCCCTAGAAAGGAAGCCTCCATTAAGAGATTCACTAATTCTATAAGATATAACCGTTAGCACGTCTGATGTAGACCTAGCAGAACGGAAACCAGATACGCACTTGCCATGAAAATAACGATAAAGCAGAGATAGGCTCGCGACGTCTCTTCTGTTGGAAAGAGATTCCAGGGAAGAGAAATATATAAAGGTAAATTTTTACGACTTGCCCCAGCGTATTATAAACATACCAACCTCCCCATGTTGAGAACGGCTTTCGGTATAAATACCTCAACCTCGAAAGCCGTTCTTAACATGGGGAGGTTGGGGTGTGTTTATTTCGAAAGCCGTTCTTTATATGGAGTGGTTGCGGTGTTTATACTACGCTGGGACATGTCGTAAAAATACCTGTGTGCGTGTATATATATATATATATATATATATATATATATATATATATATATATATGGGGGGGTCTGTATATATCTATATCTTTTTCTTTAATTATTTTTTTTCACATTTGCACTCCAAACAAGGCACATTGCCACTTTGTAGGAGGCTACTATCAGGGACATAAGCTACAAGGGTACTATGTGGGGAGTTGGGCAGCAAGATGTCGTTTCACGTTACACTTGAACTTCTGCATGTCAGTACAGTTGGGTAAGCAGGAACCCAGAAGGGAATTCCAAAGTCTAGCGGTTCTGAGGAAGAAACTACTGGAGTAGAAGGCTCTCTTAGATCTAGGGATCTCAACTGTGACGGGGTGGGATTTTGTTGCTTGCCGGGTTTGTCAGGGGTGTTTACGTCGAGGCGGTAAAAGTGCTTGCAGTTCTTCGGAGCATTCACCGTTAAAGTACTTATAGAACAGGCAGAGGGATGCTACATTTCGTCTATCTATCTATCTATTTATCTATCTCTCTATCTCTCTCTCTCTCTCTCTCTATATATATATATATATATATATATATATATATATATATATATATATATATACAGAGAGAGAGAGAGAGGGAGAGAGAGAGAGAGAGAGAGAGAGAAAGAAAGAGAGAGATGCGTAGACAAAGGGATTTCCTAATTAGAAAGCGATGTTGTCCGGCATTGTACATTTCATTAACCGGAATTGTACGACTTGAACGATAGTGACGAACAACAGGCATGGCTGATCCTTTTCCCCCTCCTCACAACATCATCCTTCGTTCCGAGGACGTTTTCTCACTAGACTGTATATAAAAACAGGGAATACAGGAAAGAGGATGATCCGGAGAAAACTATATTCCAATAGTGGGAGGAGGTGCTGGGAATGCCAAAGGAATGGGCGATGGTGCTAGAACAGCGGGATCCGGGGGTGATCAAAGTAGAAAGAGGTCGGATTGGAAGGGGGACGTCTTTTTTTTGGTAAGCGATTCAGAGCGGCCAATTAAGTAATGGCCGATCGTTGTTTGGAGAAGGGAAAACGGTGTCCAGCTGTCTGGCAGGACATTGCTACAATGTCGCCGATAAGAGAATGTGGCTGTATGAGAATATGGTGGCGTCCGGTTGGGGTTCGGGAGAGGGGGTGAGTGAAGGGGTAGAAAATGTCGGGAGATGTAATAATAATAATAATAATAATAATAATAATAATAATAATGATAATAATAATAATAATAATAATAATAATGATAATAATAATAATAATAATAATAATAATAATAATAATAATAATGATAATAATAATAATAATAATGATAATAATAATAATAATAATAATGATAATAATAATAATAATAATAATAATAATAATAATAATAATAATAATAATAATAATAGCGGGAAAGACAGGCAATATATTTTTGAGGAAATGGCGGGGTTAATTGTTGTCATTGACGAAAAGAGATTGAAGGATAAGGACACCAGCAGCAATAACAAAGAAGTAGTAGGAGAAAGGGTAAAGAAGCAGATACAGAAGAATACGAGAAACAAGAAGGAAAATGAAAAATGAAAAAAGAAAAAAAGAAAGTTAGAAAAATAGTGAAAAAAGAAAAAAGAGAAGAAATAGCAGTAGAATAAACAAAGTAGAAAAAGGTAAACGAAGAAGAAATAATAATGGATGAGACAAACGACAATAGAGAACAATAAAAGAAAGGAAGCAAAAGAAATGCAAGAAGAAGAAGAAGAAGAAGAAGAAGAAGAAGAAGAAGGTTAGATAAATAAGATAGAAAGAAAAATGTATAACAAAAAACAAAGTACAATAAAAAAATAAAAAAAATTCTGAATAAAAAAATATCAACAAGGAGGTATACAGAGTGTAATAAAGGCTTTAATTCGTCTAGAAATATTTCGCCTTGAATATCGCACCAAGCGACACAAAACAGAGTTTGGAACAAAAAAAAAAGCAAAACAACAACAACAACAACAATAATAATAATAATAATAATAATAATAATAATAATAATAATAATAATAATAATAATAATAATAAAAAGAAGAAGAAGTCTCCCCAAGGTCACAGTTCTCTTCACACTCATTCAGCTGAAGTTTAGTCAGTTCATTGAAGGAAAGACCGATGAACTGAGCAGACCTCGGCCGAATAAGTTCGAAGAGAACTGGGACCTTGGGTTGGGGGGTGGGGGCTTATTGCCACTCAAATCCCAGCAAAGACCAATAGCTGCTGCCAACGAGAAATCAATGGCAAACAGCTGCTGCGATAATTTATTTGCAAATGTTATCGAAAGAGGTGGAGAGTACTGGAAACCTGGGGAGACTTTTTGTCACTCAGCTTCCAGGGAACACCACAGGCTGTTTTCAGGGAAAGATCTCTTAAGACCTGTGTGAAAGCGCCTTGTGAGCCAATAATAATAATAATAATAATAATAATAATAATAATAATAATAATAATAATAAATAAAACAGGATGTGAACATGTGAGCCAATAATAATAATCTATATATTAATGCGATAGCGTGTGTGTTACTTTGTGTTTGTCAAGCTTACATCTTTTTTCTTCCAAGTGACTCGTTTAATTGTTATGATCTTCAATTTCTTTAATAAATAATTTTACGAAGAATTCTTCATAAGTTTTGGTCTCGGTTTCGATTTTAGCTGATGGCACTCAAGACATCTATTTTTTCCTAAATAATTTTACCAAGAATTCATAAGTTTTGTTTTCGATTAAAGCTGAAGGAACTCAAGTTATATATATATATATATATATATATATATATATATATATATATATATATATATATATATATATATATATATATATATATATATATATATATATATATATATATAATCGTCACAAGTTTGGGTTTCAGTTTCGATTAACTTTATAATATGTAAGAATCGATAGAAAATTAACAATTAATAAAATACGAAATCTGCATGAATTAAAGTATATTGAAGCGTTTTTTACACCTGGGCTACGCCGGCTTCCCTGCTAGCTTAGATAAATACCTTTGCAGTTGAACAAAAGAGCTATAATAATATTAGGGCGTCTCCATTTACACTGAACATCCACAGAATGCCAACATCAATATATTTCATATGAAAGTGTCTGCTGCGGAATTTCCACAGACCTCGTTAATAATAATAATAATAATAATAATAATAATAATAATAATAATAATCATGCTAACGGCTGAAATATTAAGGAAAATCCTTGAATGCGGACACTAATACACATGATCCACAAGTGCTAGCCGGACATCTAAAAACTGCTACAGAGGTAAAACACAAAGAAACGTAGCATTGTTAGTTAACCGCCCTTGTGGAATGCGAGGACGGTTACTTTTTTTTTTTTTTTTTGTACCACACCAGATAAGTGAGGAGAGTCAAGGAGGATGGAAAGACCAAAGAAAGAAAGCACTAGCCAAACCATCACTAGATGAGTGTGAAAAGGACTGAGACCTTTGGTAAGCTTATTGCCACCCAAACCCAAGGAAAGGCCAATGGTTGCTACCAACGAAAAATCAATGCTAAACAGCTATTGCAATAATGCAAACTAATTTGCAAAGTTTATTGAAAGAAGTGGGGAGTACTGGAAATCTGAGGATACTTGTTATCACTCAGACTCCAGGGAACATCACATGTTGTTGGCGGAGAAAAATCTCTGATCATGGCCTATGTAAAAGGTCTTAGTGAATAATAATAATAATAATAATAATAATAATAATAATAATAATAATAATAATAATAATAACTAGCGGGGCCTGTGGATATTCCACAGGGGACTTATTCATATGTAATATATCAATATAGTCTGTAGATGTTCAGTATAAATGGAGACGCTTTGATATTATAGTAGCTTTTTTGTTAAAACTGCAAAAGTATTTATCGAAGCAAGCAAGAACGCCTGGTAAAGCCCGGTCGTAATGTACGCTTAAATATGGTATTTTAATTCTTGCAGATTTCGAATATATTATCATAGAGTTAATGTTCTATCGATTGTTATATGTTATAAAGTTGCAATTTAAAAAATTAAAACTATATCCATATGACTCGGGTGCATTAGCTTGAATCGAAACAGAAATAAAAACTTATGAAAAAAATATATGCGTATATATATATATATATATATATATATATATATATATATAATTTGAGTTCCTTCAGCCATAATCGAAATCAAAACCAAAACTTATGAAGAATTCTTGATAAAATTATTTATTAAAAAAATTTAAGTGCCATCAGCTATAGTCGAAACCGAAACAAAAACTTAGGAAGTATTCTTGGTAAAATTATTTATGACAAGAAATTGAAGAACATAGCAATTAAACGACCCGGATGTAAGCGGGACACATAAAAGAACGCAAACGCTATCGTATTAATATATATATATATATATATATATATATATATATATATATATAAAATGGGCGATGTATAAAAATGGTAGGAACAATTGTAAGTATTGAGGGAGACGATTAGAGTAAAAGAATGCAAACAACAATAACAATAACATATATATATATATATAAAATTCTATATATTGTGTGTGTGTGTGTGTCTGTGTGTGTGTGTGTGCATTGATATTCATATTAAAATGTCCTTTCTCTATTTATTTAAAAAGAAAATACAACTCTGTTAGATATGGGTTGTGGAATTGCATTCATCTGCAAAAATATCTAGCTAATTTGCATATTCTTTTAAACATTCGTTTAAATTACTTCTCAATTAGTTTTTTTTTTTTTTTCAGTTTTATTATGGAACTAGCCTGGGTACCCGGCGTTGTATGGGTGTTAAGAGATTTTTCTTGAGCAAAAAAAAAAAAAAGTGGTAGAAGGCAGGCAGGCTTGCACCGGTAACGCGAAGGAGGAAAAGAATGTGAAAAAAAAAACCGTAACGTCTTTGCTGTTGCGCCCATCGACAAAGCGGAAGTGCCTGTAGAAAAGTATCTAGTTGAAGGTAAAAGAATTAATGTTTTTAACCAATTTTTCGATATTTGTCGTCCGAAGGGTCGAGCTTCAAAACGATACCAATCTCCTGTCAATCCGTCGCCTCTGTCGAAAGTTTTGCCTGAGATACATACATACATACATACATACATACATACATGCATACATTTAAACAGACATGTGAGATTTATATTATAGGTTAATATATTATCTTTAGTTAACTATTACGTGTAAATATATTCATGCAGATATTCTACATGATTTATACTTGCATAATATTTGCGTAAAAAAAGGTTATAGTTAAAACAAACCTCTTTCTATTAGGTTGGTACAAAAATAATGTCGTTTAACTTCAAAAGGTCATATCTAGAAGATATCGGAGTCCTTGAAGCAATGAAGTCATTGAAGACCGATTCAGCATCATCTCGGCTTTTAAAGCATTTTCCGCACAGGAAGTTGTTGAAATGTTTGAAAATATGATAATCGGTGGGCGAGAGGTCCGGTGAGTATGGCGCATGAGGTAGAGTATCGTAGCCCAATCTGTTCTGCTTCTGCAGGGTCAGTTGAGCAACATACTGGCGAGCGTTATCATGGAGAATTGTCCCTTCATAGTGATCAATCACGGGCACATACGTTGAAGCTTCTGGTACATTTCGTCAATTTGTCGGCAGTACTTCTCCGCCGTAATCATTTCGCTCAGATTCAAGAAGCTGTGATGGATGAGATTGGCCGCAGATCACCAAACAATCACCATAAACTTTTTTGGTGCAATTTCGGCTTCAGGGAGTGTTGTGGAGCTTTCTCGACATCCAACCACTGTGCCAAACGTCGCCGGTTGTCGTAGAGGATCCATTTCTCATCACACGTCACAATCCGCTCGAGAAATTGTTTTTTTTTTGTTGCGCAGAAGGAGCATAGAAGATACCTCAAAACAACATTTTTTTTATTATCGTTCAATTCATGCGGCATTCATTTGTCCAACTTTTTTGACTTCTCTATTTTTTTTAAATGACTGTTGAGTGGTCTACCTCAAGTTCAACAGCAACTTCTTGTGTGGTTTTGCAAGGATCGGCTTCAATTAAGGCTTTAAAATGTTCATTATCAACCGCAGTCGGCCGGCCGCGAACGTCTTAATCTTCGAGGCTCACACCACCATTGCGAAATTTCTTGAACCACTGTTGTGCCACATGTTCGTTAGTTGTTCCTGGGCCAAACGTATTATTGATATCACAGGCTGTCTCGGCAGCTTTTCGACCTAGTTTGGGCTGGAACAAGAAAATCGTGCAGATTTGAATTTTTCCAAGTTGTCGAAAAGCTTACAAAAACTGAATGGAGAGATTGAGACCGACAAAAGAATAACACGATTCGATACAGCGAAAAAATGCCCTTCAAAATGATGTATAACATGGCTATATATATCGATGAATTAATTCAGAAATCATATATAAAAGTAACTTAATCCCCCATTGAGGAGTGTTAGAACTACGCTGAAGTAGCTTTTTTATTCCCGGGTGACGCCAGATAACCCAAGGATGTAAGATAGAGAAGATAAATATATATTTTTTATTTCATGTCAAAATAGATATTGTTTGAAAACCAGAGAAATATATTTTTACACCTAAAAGTTGACAACAGGAAATTTCACTGAGAACCTTGTCTGGCCTTAAATGAACTCAGGGTCGGATGTCAGAATTGACACCTGGCCTTGGAAATCGGGAGAATGAGTAATTTAGATTTCAGTATGGGAATTGTACCACGCAAAACCCTAAAAGCTTTCGATTTCGTGGCTAAATCTTATTGGCTGGGAGGATTTCCACCCCATCCACATACCTTACTATATATACGACTGTCGTGCGAAAATTAGTCAGATAGAGTTGAGTCGCAGAGTAGAGTTGGGAGTTGAAGCAGAGTGCTTGGTGAATCTGAGAAGAGCCGTGACCCCTCCCCACCTCACCCATCTGTCTGTCGCTGTCTGTGAAGAGATTTGAGACTTTGAAAAGAACTTAAAAAATCTGAATGAGAATTGTAAAAACATTTTTATACATAATTTTGCGAAAATTAAGCTTCTGTAGATAGACTACAATTGTTTTCTTTCTTCCTGCCTGCCGCTTCGATATTCGCTTTCAGCATACCAGATTTCATGTAACAACCTCAGAGAAGTCTAGACGACACGAGCCAAGAATTCAGATGGACAAGAGTCCTTAACCACCTTCTCGAGTGAGGCATTACATATGTTAGAAAACGATATTTTTTGCACCGATCTATTATATATATATATATTTCTGTACACGCAAATATATTTGTACAAAAAAGATTGCCTACCAAACTCTGTCAGTTTTTGGTTTACACATATGAAACTTCATATATAGGGTATTCGAACAAATGCGAAACTTTGTATTTGGGTTTCAGCCGAAAGAAACTCTGTGCAAGAGTGTGAAAATTTAAAAAAATGAAACATGCCAGGTGAAGGTCAAACGACGGCATTACGAATATGCATGCGTAACGTAATAACTATTGTTTTATGTTTTAATTTTTAATCTTGCAAACATGTCTTCATACTTCAGGAATCAACATCAAAAGAAAAAGGTAAATTATAAGTCAAACGTTTTGGTTTCGATTCTCGGTGGTAGCGCACGAGTAATTTTTTTTATAACTTGTTGCATAATTATTATATATTGGGTCCAATATAATATAATAATAAATAAGAAATCTGCATTAATTAAAATATCATATTTAAGCGTATTTTATGACCGGGTAATGCTGGGCGGCCTGCTAGTAGCAGAAAAAGATAAAGAAAAAAAGAGCTACGAACATAAAAATGTGAAAAAAAAGTTTTAAAAGAAAAAAAAGAAAAAAATGGCAAAGTAGGAAAGGCAACGGAAATTGACAGAAAAAAAGGAAAAAAAAGAATGAAACTAAGAAAACAGCAAAGAAGAACAAGACGAAAAAGAAAGAAGAAATTAAAAAAAACAAATAAAATGGAAAAGAAGAAGAGACAGAAAAAGAGGAAGAAGAAAGAAGAAAACAAGAAAGAAACCGTAAAGAAAATTGAAAAGAAAACGAAAAAGAAAACGGAAAGAAACGAGCAACAAAGAAACAATGAAAAAGAAAAAAAAAAGTGAGGAAACTCGAAAATAAGAACGAGAAGAAAAAAGAAAGAAAGAAAGAAAGAAGATATAAATAAAAAAAAAGCAACAAAAAAGGACGAAGGAAAAAGAAAGAAACGACAAAAAAGAAAAAAATAATAAAACAAGAATAAAAAATAACAAAGAGCCGAAAAGAAAACGAGAAATTGAAACTGAAATAAACTGTTTAAAAATCTCAGAAGAGGTGCAAAGGGGAGGTAATTTGCAATCAAAAGACCTTAATTCGACTAAAAGTATCCCGATTTGAACACAGCGTCGACCGGTACTAAACAAACTGATCCACCTTTACCAAAACCAACAAGCTTTCTTGAGTACTTGGGAATACGTTCGAGGAAAATTCAGAAAGTAAAGGATTTCCGGAGGGGGGGGGGCGGAGATGCACCTATTGTGTCCAGACACGTATCTGACGTAAGCCGCGGTAAATGGGCGTCTTTTTGCTCTCTTCGATGGCGACGACCATTCAGTGGATGAGTCATTGAGATGCAAATCCACGTGACTTATATACTAACAGTTTCTTTCGGCTCCTGTGCGGAAAATGGATTCGATAATTGTCGACAATCGCGTTCGTTTTCTCGAAAGATTGTTTGTTTTGTCCAGAGGCACGATCATTTTGAGGAATTACAACTACAACAAAAATAAATAAATAAATGAAAAAGTTAACTAATGTTTGGTTTTGGCATAGATAGATAGATAGATAGATAGATAGATAGATAGATAGATAGATAGATGGATAGATAGATAGATAGATAGATAGATAGATAGATAGATAGATAGATAGAAGCGAACGTGGATAATAAGATACGAACAGACATATATATAAGTAGGTGAGTATGTAAAGAGCGACACGTATGCACACAAACACACATAAACACACACACACATAAACACACACACACACACACACACACACACACACGCTCACATAAACCCTCGGCTTCAGTTTTTGTTATCGAGTAAGATCTTTGACTTACTTGTAGTTTCATCAAATACATTTGCAAGCAAAATCCGATCCCGCATTTTGCTAATTTCTACCCTCTGATGAGAAGGAAAGTATTTCTTCGAAACTCCGCGTATTAAGGACTATCCACTTATCAAGTGTTTCCTTTTCAAATTAAATATGTTTTTAACTCATTTCAAAGTGTTTTTTAACATGTTTTATTAACTATTTCCTCTTATTATAAGCTCTATCTCCTATTTGGTTTTATCGAGCTTTTACATCTGGTTGCGATTACTTTATAAATATTAATTCTTTAATATTCCTAATATACTTTAGTTTTATCCATCTTGGATCATTTTGGTAAATAGAATTGTAATTTATATATATATATATATATATATATATATATATATATATATATATATATATATATATATATATATAAGTGAACGTGTCTGTGTATCTGTGTGTCTCTTTCTGTGTCTGTCTGTGTGTATGTGTGTACATTTCCCTACGCAATAACTTTCTCAATTTTTAGTCTACAGACTCGAAATTTGATATACAGGATACTGAGATTTGGGAAAATCTTTGGAATCGGTTTTCGGCCGGAAATTTGGCTGTTAAGGAGTCAAGGTTCAACGTTTTGACCTTTGAGAACTCTACCAAACTCCTCCGCCAATTTTGAGTCTAAACACTTTAAATTTTAGATATAGGTTCCTTGAACATGGAAAACATTCAAAACTTGAAATTTTAGATATAGGTTCCTTGGACATGGATCTAACTTAATAACTTGATTTGAGCCCAAAACAATAAAGGTTAAGTGGTGATAATAGGCGTCGAATTAAAAAAAAAAATTGACCTCTGCGGTCTCTACGAAATTGCTCAGACAATTTCTGGTCTAAACATTTGAAATTTGACATAAAGGGTATTCAGAGATAGGGCAAGCTTTTAATCGGTTTTGGTCGAAAAGTTTTAGTTTCCAATATATAAATGTATGTATGTTTGCCTAAACCTTTCGACAGAAGCGACGGATTTTACCAAGATCAGTATTATTTTAAAGCCCGACCTTTCAGACGAAAAATATAGAAAAATTGGCTAAAAACATTAATATCTTCACCTTCAACCGGGAACTTTTCGACAGTAAGGGGGTCGCTTTTTTCGTCGATATTTTTTAAAGTCATCCTCTCCTTTCGATTGTCTAGCCTTAATTTTAAGAAATGTAAATTTCAGTTTGGCGGTGGTCATAAGAGCATAGATGTCAGGTTTTTTACCCGTTCTTTTCCTCCTTCTCGGTACGGGTTCAAGCCTGCCTTCCTACTATCACTTTTTTCTTTTTTTTTTTTTTTTTTGCTCAACAGACACATCCAACACACGCGCAACGCCGGGCTGGAATGCTAGTATATATATATATATATATATATATATATATATATATATATATATATAAGTGAACGCGTCTGTGTGTGTGTCTGTGTGTGTACATTTCCCTACGCAATAACTCTGTCAATTTTTAGTCTACAGACTCGAAATTTGATATGCAGGGTACTGAGATTTGGGAAAATCGATGTGATCGGTTTTCGGATAGAAATTTAGCGAGTAAGGGGTCAAAGTTCAACGATTTGACCTTTGAGAACTCTACCAAACTCCTCCGACAATTTTGGGTGAAACACTTGAAATTTTAGATATTACTTGGACATGGATTTAACTTAATAAATTGATTGCAGCCCAAAACAATAAATTTTAAGGTGTCATAATAGAGGTCAAAGTTAAAAATATTGACCGTTTTTTTTTTCTTTGCTCAACATACACCTCCAAACTCCCGGGCAAGGCCGGGCTGAGATGCTAGTATATCTATAAAAGTGAACGTGTCTGTGTATCTGTGTGTGTGTGTCTGTATCGATTTTCAGTCTACAGACTCGAAATTTGATATACAGGATACTAAGATTTGGGGAAATCTATGTGATCGGTTTTCGCCCAGAAATCTGGCGGTTAAGGGGTCAAAGTTCAACTATTTGACCTTTTAGAACTCTATCAAACTCCTCCGACAATTTTGGGTCTAAAAACTTGAAATTTTAGATATATTCCTTGGGCAGGGATCTTACTTAATAACTGGATTGCACCCCAAATAAATAGATGTTAAGGGGTCATAATAGGGATCATTTTTTTTTGTTTTTTGCTCAACATACACATTCTTACACCCGGGTAACGCCCGGCTGAAATGCTAGTATATATATATATATATATATATATATATATATATATATATATATATATAGTAATTTATAAAATATATATGGCGATTAAGCTACACTGAATATTCTGCGTTTCATCCAACTATAGGATTCGTCAGGCTTATGCGCATAAGCCTGACGAATCCTATAGTTGGATGAAACGCAGAATATTCAGTGTAGCTTAATCGCCATACATATTTTATAAATTACTAACTAGCTCTACCTACGTATTGAGCACTTTTGAAGTAAATACTTAAAGTTTACGCATAAATCTATACTTTCGTATATTAAATTTATGTGAATAAATGAAGTAGTTATATATATATATATATATATATATATATATATATATATATATATATATATATATATATAGCCTGGGTGCCCGGCATTGCCCGGATGTTTGGAAGTGTGTGTTCAGAAAAAAAAAAAAAGTGGTAGTAAGCAGGCAGTGTCGAACTCGAAGGAGGAACACCGTGAAAAAAAAGTGACGTTTTTGTCGTTGCGTCTATCGCTAAACCGGAATTGGCGAAGGTTTCTAATAAGGCTGGTCAATCAAAAAGCGGGAAAGACTTCCGAAAATATCAGCGAAAAAAAAAAACGACCACTCCTTGTAAAAAACTGCCCAGTTGAAGGTGGAGTAATTCAAGTTTTTAGCCACTTTTTCAATATTTGTCGTCCGAAGGGTCGAGCTTCAAAACGATACCGATCTCGTGAAAATCCATCTCCTCTGTCAAACGTTTCTGGCATACATTATCATTGCAACGTCTTGTCAGACGAGTGCCACTCCCTCAGACACTTGAAGTTCATAAGCCCAAAAATGACTTTTTTTTCTAGTCCTACTGGTGAATTCACACGCTCAAGCAGGCTTGATACTAAAGACAGTCATTGAGATCAATTATTACATGCTTCCAGCGTTTCAAGTCTCCACGCATCACAAAACCATTTTTATAGACAAATGCCTGAGGGAGTATCTATACACATGATGTTACAGAGTCTTAGCTTTGTACGACAGCTAAGTCTCTCTCTCGGTTCAAAATGTTGAGATCCAGCAACAAGCAAGAGCAAGATAGCCAGCAACAAGTTAAACTGCAGACCAGCTTAATGCGGGTACTTGTCTCTCGCTTTATGTTTTTTTTTTTAAATCAGAGATTTGCTTCTCTTAGAAAGGTTGCCTTCACCATGGCTTTCAGGAACCCTCTCCACCCCAACACACACATACATACACACAAACACACACGGTACTAGTTGGCCGTTGACCCCGAAAAAGGGTTCATTCGCCCTTTGGAAGGTCTTGTTTTTAATCCTTCAGACAGATTAGCCACCCTCTTCACCAAACAAGTCTGGTTGGGGAACCATTTTAGTCGCTGGTGACCCGACCATGAGGCAGGTAGTACTGGGTTACATGGTACCAGTAGCATATGACATGACTTGACACATACATACATACATTTAAACAGACAGGTGAGACTTATATTATAGATTATTATTCATTCGAAAGTAAACAGTTACATTTGAGAGCTACAAACACCCATCTATTTCAGTCAATGAGACTTCCTCAGGCGACCCTGAACCATTCGTCGCTATAGAATGTATATATATGTATATATATATATATATATATATATATATATATATATATATATATATATATATATATATATATATACAAGCAGACAGATATACAGGATGGAACGATAACAGTGTCGTTCCAAAGTAAATAACACTACAGCTTCATTTTTAAACTTTTATTGAAAACATCAATTAAGATAACTTGATCATGTAGTACCTTAAACGGGCGCCACAGATTTAATCCTCCCCCCCCCCACATATATAACACGATGTAACTGTAATTTTATTTAATACTAGTTGTTCAGACCGGCTTTTCGCTGGCCCTATAGTTCATAACTTTATTTGCATATATATATATATATATATTAAATAGTTCCTGCATTTAAAATTTCAAGTATTTAGTGCTAAAATTGGCGGAGGAGTTTGGTAGAGTCTGCAAAAGTCAACTCTTCCAACTTTGACCTCCTGGCAGCCAAATGTCCGCCCAAAAACTGATGAAAAAGCTTGCTGCATATCTGAATAACCTTTACGTAAAATTTCAAATGTTTAGACTCAAAATTAGCTGAATAGTTAGCTAAGAAACGGCAAAGGTCAAATCTTTTGAGATTTGACCTTTTGGCAGCCAACTTTTCGGTAAGATACCGGTTAAAAAGCTTGCCTTATATCTGAATACACTAATATTTTAAATATTTAGACCAAAAACTTGCTGAGTAATTTGGTAGAGACCGCAGAGGTCAATTATTTTAAAATTTTGGCCCCAATTGTGACGTCTCAGCATTTATTGTTTTGAGCTCAAATCAAATTAAAAGGTTTGATTCATGCCCAAGTAACATGCATTTAAAATTTCAAGTGTTTAGACCCAAAACTGGCGGAGGAGTTTGGTAGAGTTTTCAAAGGTTAAACCAAATTTCTGGCCGAAAACAGATTAAAAAGATTTCCCCAAATCTCAATACGCCTTATGTCAAATCTCAAGTCTGTAGACTGACTACAACAGATGTCTTCAAGTCTACCATAAACAAATTCATGATGAACCGCCCCCTTAAGTAAACACTTTATCAAATCTCCAATAATAACGATTACTACGATACAATCCCATTGGTTAATGTACACGCAATACCCCTTATCCCCGAGTGGCTTTCAGGCCTTGATAAGTGGCGACCTCCATGTAAAAAAAAGAAAATTGACAAAGTAGTTTGGTAGGGAAATGTACACACACAGACACACGCACAGGCAATTTTACATTCATAGATATATAGATTATCACCCTAATTTTTGCATATTTAAAAAAAAACTTCAAATAAACCGCTAATATTTTAAAAAATTTTTTACAGCATACAAAAATAATGAAAATGCAAGACTAAAATCGTGTTTACACTATCGAAACAACGTTCCTATGCAGTGATCAATTTGAAAGCATAAACACGCCCATGTTTAAAAAATCTAGCAAAAATCAACTGATGGTCAGATTTTCATGAAAATTTCAATACTTACTTATTTTTAAATTAACTTTCATATTAAAAATAGGTTTCGTTATATATATGAGGAGAAATATTTTTAGGTTTTCTACTCCCCTATATTTCATGTCAGGAAAAATAAATAAAATAAATTTAGGTTCATAAAAATTGCAACATTTTATAAAGCTGAAATCTTAAAACAATTAAATATATATTTTTATATTTACAATTTAAAGGTAATTAAATTTTGTATATATATTTAATTATTTTTACTAATTACAAAGACTAGAGTTTCGCGATTCTGGGATAATCAGTGCAGGAAGTCATGATTAAAGAAAGTTATCTCAGCCAGGTATAAAAGCTCGATAAAATCAAATAGGAAATAGAGCTTATAATACGAGCAAACAGTTAATAAAACATGTTAAAACATGTTAAAATGTTAAAACATGTTAAACATGTTAGGACTATCCACTTATCTAGTGTTTCCTTTTTAGATTAAATATGTTTTTAACTCATTTCAAAGTGTTTTTTAACATGTTTTATTAACTGTTTGCTCGTATATATATATATATATATATATATATATATATATATATATATATATATATATATATATAGTAATTTATAAAATATATACGGCGATTAAGCTACACTGAATATTCGGCGTTTCATCCATTCTAGGACTGCTCAGGCTTATGCGCGAATTCTGTGGTTGTTTATCGTTTTTATATGCTCCTCTTCTATTGAGATATATATGTGTGGTCGTTTATGTATATTCATGTTTATTTAATTTATTTATTTGTTTATTTTCTATTGTTTTTGTTAGTTTTAAAACTATTTTGTATCGCTATCCTAGAGTAAATTTTATTTTGTGAACACAGTTATTTGCTATTTCTCTTCTACAGTTTAATAGATGTTGTGGTTCCTTAAAGTACAGGATAGCAAATTTTTCATGAAGGCATAATCTACATGGGTCGTCTAGGTGTCTACACGTGGTAGCTTGTCTTATGATTTTCCATCCCAGTATTTATTCGCTAGTGTTGTTTTTATACGGTGTTTATATATATATATATATATATATATATATATATATATATATATATACATAATCATGCTGACATGCCCGCATGCGGCAGATACAGTTATCGTTTATCTTGATCCTGCCTTCCATTGATCTCAACTGTTGAAGCTCATATATATGTAGTACAAGTACGTATAATCGTCATCTTTCATGTACAGATATCTCTTCAAAAGTCTTGTGGCGGTGTATACAGACGTAATAAGTTGGCAGTAAGCAGTCTCAAATTCACACATGGGTGACTTGAAACTTATCTTACGATCATTGCTTGTTTTGTTGGACAGGAACTAGCTGGGGTGGAGCTTTTTTTTCTTTTTTTTTGCAACTTACAATGAATAAATTCTCGATGCTTATGCAGTTTTGGCACCGCGCTATTTTTTAATAGTTTTTTTTTTTCAGCTTAAATTCAAGTTTTTTTTTTTATTATTACACTGATAGGTGGAAGCACAAGAATAGTTACAAAACACCACCCCTCCTCATCTTAAGAATGGCTTTCGATATAATGACGTTATTATTTCAGCGCGATACCAAAAATACATAAGTACCAAATTCTCAAATGCTTGCAAAGCTTTTGGTCTGACTATACGAGGCTTCCTTCGGTCTTGACAGACTATGGATACTCACTGTAAGGGTACCTGTGCGTGAAATTTTTTTGTGGCAAGAGTTGCGCAATCTCGAACCACACCTCTCCCGAGTCAACATTGTTAAATACCAGTGGAAAGTTGAGGCACAGGACGACTGGAAACAAATGCCGAGATAAGTGGAAAGTATTCACAGCGCCTAGAATTCCCAAATTGTCACCCATCTGGTACTAGCCAGGCTCAACGTTGCTTAACTTCGGTGATTTGACGAGGATCGGTGTGTCAACGTGATTACGCTTTCTGACTATTAGTTTACGAAAAACCGTTATTATGTATTTACCTCCAACTGGTGTGCTATATGTGAAACCAACTATTCTGGTTGCGGGGGGGGATTGAAGGTCATTAATATATCTAAATATTTTAATAGTTGTTGCATATAGATGGAACATAAGATGCTGAAATAATATCCTAAGCTAGCTTTGCTTTTTGTAGGTTGAAAAACGTGTTTAATCGGATAGCGGAATCAGTGTGAAGACAAAGATCAGTGTTTATGAGGCATGTGTGCAGATTTGTCTAGTGTACGTATCGGAAGCACGGACTACATACCGAAGGCATCTCAAAAGGTTTCATCAGAAGTGCATCCATAAAATACTGAACATAATTTGGAAGTCTTTTACTCCTGACGCCATTGTCCTTGAAGAATTCAAACAACCACCTTCTATAATATAAATCACACCTGTCTGTTTAAATGCATGTATGTATTTATGTATCGCAAAAACTTTCGACAGGGGTACGGATTTTCACGAGATCGGTATTATTTTGAAGCTTGACCCTTCGGACGATAAATATCGAAAAATTGGCCAAAAATTTAAATTCTTCACCCTCACCTGGGCAGTTCTCTACAGGGAGGGTCAGTTTTTTCGCTGAAATTTTTTGCAAGTCATTCAAAGCTCGCGTAAACGACGTCGCATAAAAGGCGTTATTTCGACCGCCCGCTATGTCAAAACCACGGTAGGCTCATCAATGAGAGCGTTTTTTATTTTTGTTTGTTTGTTTTTTATTTTTGTTTGTTTGTTTTCACCTCTTTTTCTTCTGGCGCATTACGGGTTCGAGCATGCTTACTACTCCTGTTGTTTTTCTGTGCTCGCAATTTTCGTTTTTTCTTTTTTGCTCCACCCTTACAAACACCACTTTCTTTTCTGCCTTGGCGTCACGGGTTCAAATCTGCCTATCTACAACACCTTTTTTTGGGGGGGGGGCTCAACACACACCTCCATATACCCGGGCAACGCCGGGCACCCAGGCTAATAGCATTGAAATGGTGATCATCAAAAATCAAATATGTTGAACTGGGCACTTGAATGCCGATAAGACATTTCTACAAGAAACAGACCGCAGCATAAAACTACAAAAAATTAGGAATGCACTGCGTATTAACCATAAGCTGATGGAAATAGACGTGACTTACTGGAAAGATGCAAATACTTTGAGGATGCAGTAGTGGAAGGTGCTCTCAGAAAGCAGGATGAATCTGCAGTTCCTGCCGACTTTAAAAAAGAACTGAAATGTACGATCTGTGGCAGATTTCTTCTGTTAAAAGCTGATTTGGTGAACCATGTGAAGTCACACACACCCAAGGCACCTAATGTCTGCATGCCCACTCTTATTGGCAGATGGCATTTACACTGCCCGTCACAACAAAGTATGTAAGCACCTCCATTCGAAGATCTGTGGAGAGATGCAACTTGACAGACTGACGAACATCTTGGAACATGAACCACCACCAATAACATCAAACGGAAAAGTGACCGTGTTCTATGACAAAGACATACAGGCAGGCAGATACATAAAAGACAAAGCTATCAAACCAGATATTGTAATATGGAACAAGCCCGAAAGAATTGCGCTCATTATCGATGTCACAGTTCCAAATGATTTGGGCCTTAACAGAGCTGACGGGAAAAGATAAAATATCAGGACCTAAAAAATGATCTAAAAACGACATGGTCTCTGAAAGAAATAAACATTATACCGGTTGTGATAGGAGCAACTGGCTTAATAAAAAAGAATCTTCATAAATACTTGGAAGCGATTCCTGGAAGACCAAGCTGTAACGAAATACAAATAGCAGCCATAAGGGGAACAGCATCTATTCTTAAAAAACACCCTCGAATATAAATTTAAATCATAACAGAATCAAGTGTTCGCTCCAGGAGAGAGCCCTTGATCTCTTAAAACTTACTGAAGTAAAATAAATTTTAAAAAGGAACTGTGACACATGATGGGGTATGTAAGTATCCCCACCGGACCATCTGTAAAAAATTAAACACCCAGTGTAGCAGCAATTCCTGGGAACATCAACCTGAAAAAAACATTTGGAAATGACTTATATACCATACATTACGACCATGTAATCCCTACAGCGACCTTTCTTGAAAATTCTCCTGTCAACCCTGACATAGTTATATGGAATGAGTCAGAGAGAGAGTAGCAACTTTGGTTGAAGTGAGTGTCCCTTATGATGGAGGTCTGAACAGAGCTGAAAAGGAGAAACAGACCAAATATCAAGGTCTCATGTATGATATGACAAAAAAACTGGAATCTTAGGGAGATATCAATCATACCAGTTATTATAGGTGCTACAGGGCTTATAAAGAAGAACCTGAAGTCCTGCCTTACTAATATTCCTGGTGAACCAAATGCAAAAGAGATCCAGACAATTGCACTTAAGGGAACAACTGGGATATTAAAAAGAGCTCTCGGTTGGTTTCAATAAAAAGCAGGGCAATGTTGGCAGCTGGTTTGGCTTTCCCATACCCAGCGTTACAATCTTCAAAGAAATAAAAAAAAAATTTAAATGTGAGAACATGACTTCGTACTAGACACTATCCTTGAATGTCTAAGGTCACTCAGAACAACCTGGAATGAGGATACTTTTCCATGGAGATCGAATAACTCACACAGCATTCAAGCTTCCTTTGAATGAGTAAAACTGATAAACCTGTTTGCAATATTAGTAAAAAATTCTGGTATTGCTGAAGTTCTCATGAGATGTTCTTTGATAGTGTGAGACGAAGTCACAATGTCTCATAAAAAAAGCTCTAAAAGTTTTTAATAGAACACTGTAGGATTTGCGTAATGCCAACTGCTTAATGGGAGGTGTGACTGTAGTGCTTTCAAGTGATTTTAAGCAAACTTTGCCAGTTATTCCCAGGGGGAACTAAGGCAGATGATTTGAACGCATGTTTGAAATGCTCTGTACGGTGGAAACATGCCAAACGTTTAAAACTTTCTATAAATATGAGAGCACATTTCCATGGAGATTTTCTGCCTGGACAATTTTCCGATATCATTTTGAAACTTTGAGAGGGAAGACTGAATATGAATTGGAAGAGTGAAATAAATTTATCAGAAATGTCCACCTCGGTTAACTCAGTTTTAAAACCTAATTGAAAAAGGTTTTTCATCATTACTTTCAAATTTTACATGATTGGTCGTGTGAAATAGCAATTATGACACCAAAAATATATAAAATAGTTTGAATTGTACTAATATAATTTTCTTTTATTTGTCTATTAGTTTTTATTTGTCTATTTTTATTTGTCTATGTGTTTATTAGGTGTTTGTAATATTCCATTTTCCTTTTAAGGGTTTTATATATATATATATTATATTATATATATATATATATATATATATATATATATATATATATTATATTATATATATATATATATTAGATATCAGCTTATATATATATATATATATATATATATATATATATATATATATATATATATTAGATATCAGCTATGTTACCCTTCGTAGCTAAGAACGACCAGCAATATATATATATATATATATATATATATATATATATATATATATATATATATATATATATATATATATACTAGCAAAAGTACCCGTCGTTGACTGGGTTCAAAAACAGCCTACAGAAAATGGACTCTAATTTATTAAAGTATGATAGATTATGAAAAGAAAGGGTTGTAAAGCGGTAGCTTCGAATTCGGGGGTATCAAAACCAAAGCAATATATGATGAAAGTAAAAATAAAATAGATAAACCCCATAATTTATCATACCATACCTGTTCACACTGAAACACTTATCACAATATTCTCTGGATCTATATTAAAAAACCTTGTAAAACTTTGTGGCATATTTCCATTCTATGGAGGCCAGGCGCGAACGAACACCCCATAATTTTAGTATACCATATTTCTTCAAACTGAAACATAATTATCAAAGTATACTTACGCAGATAGATATGAAAAGTCTTTATTAAAGTTTGTGCCTATTTCCATTCTATGGAGGCCAGGCGCGAACGCAGACTACACAATTTTATTATACCATCCCTATTTAAGTTAAAACATACTTATCAAAGTATTCTTATTTACATCTATATAAAAAACACTTGTAAACGTTTTTTTTTTAATTTTTTATTTCAATACTTTGTGGACCAGGTGCGAACGCAAACCCCACAATTTTAATGAACCACCGTTCTGCAGGATCAAACATACCTATTCCTGTGCCTCGATACATCTTCTATCATTATATGTAATCAGTTTTTTAAAATAGTCAACGCTATAGGAACCTATTCCTGACCAGACACACACACACACACACACACATTCAGCTTTATATTATATATATATATATATATATATATATATATATATATAGAGAGAGAGAGAGAGAGAGAGAGAGAGAGAGAGAGAGAGGATGTTTCGTTAGTAACTCTCTATTCTAAAAAAGAAAAAACTATAATCTATTCAAATGCTGTAATGTGTTTTTCAATTTTTATGTGTATGTTACTTAATGTGTGGTAATTAAATCTCTGTTTTTGTAATCTTGTTAATCTGTTTGACATTTCAAAAATGGCTGGACGTCTTACTTCACAGGAATGTACTCAAATATCTGCACGTTACGAATTGTAAAGTTGGTGAACCATTAAAGGTGGACATGCTAAAATGAATAAATTATACTTTAAAAATGGTATAAGATCTTTTCATCACCCGACATTTCATCACACAAGTATTAATCACGGACTTTTAATCACAAAACTTTAATCACGTTTTTCATCACGTGGACACTTTATCACATCGAGACATTTTATCACTTGGGGATTTCCGAAAGCGCTGGAAGGACATTATTTTGCTACCTTCTGTTCCTGCGCTTTTTTGAAAAATTAATAGTTATTGAACAAGTTTCTTTTAGTATATTCTGTATTGTTTTTTAAGGTCATTATTGTTTGTTAACAGTAAGTAAAAAAATAAAAAATAAAACTATTAATATAATGAAGCAAAAATTAAACGGAATAGAAACAGAATCACATAAATAACATTATGATATAATGTTTTAAATTTTTTTTCCTTGGTTAGTGTCTCGGTGTCAAAAAGTGATAAAAAAAACGTGATTACATGTCTAGTGATTATATGTCCTTTATTTATAACCGGGTGATGAAATGTCGGTATGATTCAGAAATATATTATCGTTATTTTAGAATAGAGAGTTACTTTCGGATCACCCTATATATATATATATATATATATATATATATATATATATATATATATATATAATTTGATTAGTTTTTTTGGAAAAAGAATTCTAGCAGAGTGCTCAATTAAAAGGAAAATCCAAATTTTAAGAGCGTACTTATATTTTGTGTACAGAAAGTTGTTAGTTGAGACAGGTCATTGGTACCGTCGGTTTCAAGCCCGATAATAAGGCCCGTTTAAGGTATCCTTATCGAGCTCTCTTCAGCCAATATTCGTCGAATATTGGCTGAAGAGAGCTCGATAAGGATACCTTAAACGGGCCTTATTATCGGGCTTGAAACCGACGGTACCAATGACCTGTCTCAACTAACAACTTTCTGTGCACAAAATATATATATATATATATATATATATATATATATATATATATATATGTATATATATATATATACATATTGAGTAAAAGGATTAATAATTGTGAATTAAAAATCAGTTTCAAAAGAAAAAAAACAAACAAAATCAAATCCTTGATTGAGATTGTCGGACTGACTTCCTCATCTTGGTTTTTATAGTCACAACGTTTCGGCCGTTTTACTCTTCGGCCTTCATCAAGTGTTTTGTAGCCTGTTTTTGAACCCAGTCAACGACAGGTACTTTTGCTAGTATATATATATATATATATATATATATATATATATATATATATATATATTAATAAATATTAATATTATATATATGTATATTAATGAAATCAAAGGGATGTAGTGTTTACCTGATATAGGCAATAGTATACTTAAAACTAATATAAATAAAGGTAATTATATATAGAAAATTTAATCCCAACCGAATAAAAAAAGATCAATACGCATTAGAGAGAACAGCTTATTACAATATCTTTTGTATATATATATACATACATACACACACACACACACACACACACACATATATATATATATATATATATATATATATATATATATATACGTACATGCATACGTTTATATATATATATATATATATATATATATATATATGTATGTATATATATAGTAAGTTATGAAATGTATATGGCGATTAAGCTACATTAAATATTCCGCGTTTCATCCACTCTAGGACTCTTCAGGTTTATGCATAAGCCTGAAGAGTCCTAGAGTGGATGAAACGCGGAATATTCAATGTAGCTTAATCGCCATATACATTTCATAACTTACTAACTAGCTCTACCTACGTGTTAAGCACTTTCGAAGTAAATGCTTAAAGTTTACGCATAAATCTATACTTTCGTATATTAATTTTATGTGAGTAAATTAAGTAGTTATATATATATATATATATATATATATATATATATATATATATATAAGAAAAAGTAGTTAATTAAACATGTTAAAAAACACTTTGAAAAAAATGTAAAAACATATATAATTTTAAAAAGTAAGCACAAAATAAGTTGATAGTCCTTAATCCGCGGAGTTTCGAAGAAATATTTTCTTTCTCATCAAAGAGCAGGATTTAGCAAAATGCGGGATCGGATTTTGCTTGCAAAAAGTGTTTAATGAAACTACAAGTAAGTCATAGATCTTACTTGGTAACAAATAGTGAAGCAGAGGGATTAGAGTGATGAAGAAAAGGGTGATTTCACGTGAATGCATAGTCTGGTGAAGGGTAAAATATAATATATATATATATATATATATATATATATATATATAATGTAAATTTGGTTCGTTAAAAGTGAATAAAACCATATTTCTACGTTACCAATTTATTTGAAATTTTCAGACAACCCATCTTTAGAGTCGAGGGATGTTTTTATGTCATTAAAATAAATTTACCTCGCGAATTATAAAAATATTAAATAAAATATAAATATTTTTCGAAGTCGTTTCTGCGAGACTTGCCCGGTTTTATTTCTGGTTACTTCCGTTTAAACTACTCTCGAATTACAAGTAAAAAAAAAACAAACTTACTCATGCAGAGAGTGATCCGTGCTGAAATAATAACGTTATTATTTAAAAAGTCATTCTTAACATGGGGAAGGGAGGGTTTACATAAAAAAGTTTGTTTTAACTTTTTCTAAACTGTTTCATTTTTACGACATGCCTCAACGTATTATAAACACCCTAACCTCCCCATGTTAAAAAAAACGCCCTTCCATAAACCTCGAAAGCCGTTCTTAATATAGGGAGGTTGGGGGTGTTCATTCCGAAAGCCGTTTTAACATGGGGAAGTTAGGGTGTTTATAATATGCTGGGACGAGTCGTAAATTTAACGAAGTTGCTATCTATTATTTATTGCAAAAATTGCTTGAAATTTTTTTATTTGACAAAAAAAATTACATTTTGGTACTCCTTGGGCGTTGAGTTCCATGGCGACCAGCAGAAAAAAATAATAGTCGCTCCCTTAGTTCCCCACCCCACCCCGCACGTAACATATTTTATTTACTGACGTTGCCGTAACTAAACGATTATTTGTCACGTTTACAAACATTTATTTATTTTGAAAAAAGTTTTACTTTTTATGAATATTAAAAGAAAATGGGTACTCATGCAGAGAGTGATCCATGCTGAAATAATAACGTTATTATTTAAAAAGCCATTGTTAACATGGGGAGGGGAGGGTGTTTTGTACCTATTCTGTACTGTAACCTTGCAATTGAATAAAAAAACATATCATAAAACTTTAATTATATGTGGAAATACGATTCAAAAAATAGCGCGGATCATTCTCAGCATTAGCACCGAAAAATGTTACTAAACATTTATTAATAATTTCTCACTTTTACAAACATTTGATTTTAAATTTAAAATGACGACTTTTATCGACTTTTTTTTTAAATATCCCCCCCCCAATGGTGTTTATTCCGAAATCCGTTGTTAACATGGAGAAGTTGAGGGTGTTTATTCTAAAAGCCGTTCTTAACATTTGTGGAGGTGGACCTAATGTAAATAAATAAATTAATTTAAAAAAAAACTAAATCATTTACTGATATCTTCTCACTTTTACAAATATTTTTTTAATTTACATGCGCGGATGAACAAATTGCTGAATAGTGTGAAAACAAAACGTTTTTGTAATAAACTTCGGGATAATTTTTTGGGTAAATATTTACATGTAGGTCCACCTCCACAATTCTTTTTTAAATGACGATTTTATTGATAAATAAATTTACTTCTCCGCAACTTTTATTGATAAATAAATCTACTTCTCTGCCACGGGCACTGAACCCCTCCTATTTTTAAAATAGTATTTTCGGGTGGGTATGCTGACAACAAATATCAGTTAAATTTTGCAAATAGCCCCCCCCCCATCCAAAAGTGGTGTTTATTCCGGAAGCTGTTCTTAAGATGAGGAGGTTGGGGGTGATTATAAAGCGGACCTCATCTAAAAACAAAAAAAACTAAAAAAAAAAAGAAAAGTTTTTATGCGCACATAAGCATTATTAACTTTTTTTTTTACTTTTTTATTTAAAAATTAGTAGTAAATTTCTATGAATAGAATAATAAATCATTTATCATTAATATGCGTTTTTGGTTTTGTGTTAAATATAAACTTTTTTTTTTCATTACAACAATAATGAACCAATTTAAATCTTCCGGCATGCGTTTAAGGGTTACGAAATTATCAATACATTGTTTAGTTACTAAGGCAACGTCAGTAAATAAAAAAAATGTTACGTGCGCATGCATTAGCCTTGACTGGGGGGGGGCTAAGGGAGCGACCATTAAATAATTATGCTGGTCGCCATGGAACTCAAGGCCCAAGGAGTACCTAAAGTGGCACTTATGCACTTATGTTATCCTGCTATTTTTTAAAATAGTATTTTCATGTTAAATTCAAATTTTACAATACAATATGTTTTTCTTTTATTAATTTGTTAAGTGAACGTACAGATAACCCGGTCGGTTTCTAATGTGAGGAAAATCTAGCCCCCCCCCAAAAAAAAGGGGTACTCTGGATAATAACAAAACATTGAAATTGCCTCAGTCTCGAAAGATTTCTTCTCTACTGAACGAGGAAACAAACGGTGAAGTGTAGTTCACCTTCTATTTCTCCCCCCCTCTCTCTTCCTCTCTTAATATCTCCCTCTATCTCTTTCCTTTCCTCTGTCTCATCCCTCTCTGTTTCTAACTCTCCCCCTCTCTCTGTTTATCGATCAATCCCTTTATCTCTCTATCTCCTTCTCTTTCTCTATTTTCCTCTCATTTATTCTACTTTAAAACATTCAATTTTTCAAAAATCTCATGTTCGACATCTCCAAAACATCCAATATGGGGAAAAATATTGCAGAAATGCAAACTTATTGTTTAGGATGAATGCCCAATGGTACGCAAAAAATCACTTGAGGCTCTTGGTCGATCCTTGCAAGATTTGCGTGGCAATGTCAGACCAGGTGGGAATGCAGTAATATTGCTTGCAGGAGATTTCAGACAAATGTTACCTGTTATTCTTCAATCAACACCAGCAGATGAAATAAATTCTTGCCTCAAATACTCTACTTTTTTGTTCCATGTGAAGACATTAAACTTAACTCAAAATATGCATATCCAGTTGCAGACTGTTCGATCCGCACAAAAACTTTTGCATCACTTGTGGGAAATTGGGTACGAAAAAGTGCCAGCTGATCAGAGTTAAGGGCAAAATTCTTGGACTTTTAACTTCTGTAATTTCTGTAATTTTATTTCATCAAAAAAAAGTTAGTTTAAAAGGTTTCTGAAGATATTCAAATCATAAGAATTCCATTTGACTGAGTGAATGAGCTATTCTTGCAGGTCAATACAAAGATGCCCATGAACTTAACGCTATTATTCAATGTAAAATTCCAAGTGAGGTAGTCAAATACAAATCCATCGACACTGTTGTGAAAGCAGATAAAGGGGTTAATTATCCAACAGCTATATTTGCCAGGGATGCCACCGCATGTATTGCAACTGAAATTTGGTGTACTAATTATCATGTTGTGAAATATAAACCAATCCAAGCTTTGCAATGGCACATAGCTTGCAGTAAAAAAAAAAATTAACAAACAATATCATAGAAACAACAATCTTAACAGGACCTTTCACAGATGAATATATCTTCATTTCATGCATTCCTATGATTCCACCGGATACATCATTACACTTTAGGAAATTTACAATAACCATCAACAAAGATCAGGGAACAATTTTCACAATTGTGGGCGTTACAGTTACACGCTGACTGTTTCTTCACATGGACAATTTATGTTACGTATTCAAGAGTCACCAAACCGGAAAATCACTATATCAGCTAAGAAAATGGAACAACAAAAACTGTGTACCCATGCAAAATCGAAAAAATCGAAAATTAAATCTATAAGAACCATGCTTTTTCTCATTTTGGAACTTTTTCCATTGCGCCAATTTGAGCCACAGCAACGCGTGGCAGGGTACAGCTAGTAATATATATATATATATATATATATATATATATATATATATATATATATATATATATATATATATATATATATATATATATATATATATTAGTCTTTACCAATCATCCAGTAAAAGTTTTAATTCAACATCTTTGTTGTCGGAAGAACCAAACACGTTTGTTCTTTGTTTTCGCAATTAATTCTTCGTTGTTGATTTCGCTTTCTTTCTTCTTTTCTTTTTTTTCCATTTTGTTTTCTTTTTCTTTCTTTCGATAATTTCTTTCGTTTTTTTTTTCTTCTTTCTTTCTCCAGATTCTCATTATTTATTAAATTAACTGAAAAGGTGATTTCACATGAATGGATAGTCTGATGAAGGGTAATATATATATATATATATATATATATATATATATATATATATATATATATATATATATTATATATGTGTGTGTGTGTGTGTGTGTGTGTGTGTGTGTGTGTGTGTGTGTGTAATTGTGTGCGTGTGAACAAAACGAACGATACATAGATAAAACCGGGTTCCGACGAACATGCCAGGGTCTAATATTAGACAGTTCCACGGTGATTAACAGGGAAACTGTCCGTTCGGTGTGAAAGTAATATTAACGGTTAGATCCGTTCCACATCCAAGTCACACGGGGTTAAGGAGTGATGGAAAGGGAAATAAATGTACGTATTACTTTCAAACGACAATTCTTTGATGAAATCCAGGAACGGGTAAGATGAGAAACCGGGAGTGTAGGCAGACAGGATTATTTCCCTGATATACATACATACATTCATACATATATATAAAAAAATATATATATAAATATATATATATATATATATATATATATATAGAGAGAGAGAGAGAGAGAGAGAGAGAGATAGGGTGTCCACAAAGTCTAGCTGCAGTATCTACAGGGTACCCACAAAGTCTGGCTACATAATCTACAGGGTACCCACAAAGTATGGCTGCATAATCTACAGGTGTCCACAAAATCTGGGTGTATAATCTACATTGTGTCCACAAAGTCTGGCTACATATCTACAAGGTGCTGACAAAGTCTGCCTGTATAATCTACATGTATATATATATATATATATATATACATATATATATATATATATATATATATATATATATATATTAACCCGCTCATAACCCCCACCCATATTACATTCTAACTGTGTAAACAAAATAAGAAAATGTTTTTGTTTGAAATATCAGTTCTCGACGATAATTCTTGGCCTGAAGACGTAGTCCCCCAACGCGGGTGATTAGAGAAACATGATGTATGCACATATGTAGCCATCAATGTTTGTATGAATAAATTTAATATACCTGCTCTGTTCACTCATTGAGCACTCTTTGGTAGACATATGTTGTTTCATTGGAAGTACTTCTAAGAAACTAAACTCTACTGGCTATATATATATATATATATATATATATATATATATATATATCACAGTGCACAGTGACTTTTATACTAGTAGATATATAACCCCCCCATCCGATTTTGTTTTATATCATAAGTTGCTTAAAACGTGATTAGTTAAAGTTCAGAATAAAATCACGCTTTCTCTTAACGGTTAATTAAAAAAAAAAAATCTTCTGAACGCTATTAAAAGTTAAATTCTTCACTAGTTTGGAGACGGAATGCGTTGTTGTGATAAGTGATTTTCTCTATTAATTCGCACTTTTTATTTTAAGATTCAAATATTAATAACTACATTTTATTTCAGTATTTAATTTATGTATTTCTGTTGTATTAAATGCTAGCTTTAATTTTTTTTTTTTTTTTTTTTTTTTTTTTTTTTTTTCTCGTCCATAAATGTTTATCTACCAAGTTGATCTTAAATATTGTATAATCAATCCATTATATTATCATTTTCAGTCCCCCACCCCTAATTTCTGGCTCCCATCTTATCTCGCAATTACTTATAACGTCACCAACTAACCTTCGGAAGAACCCCCCCCCATCCGATTTTGTTTTATATCATAAGTTGTTTAAAACGTGATTAGTTAAAGTTCAGAATAAAATCACGCTTTCTCTTAACGGTTAATTAAAAAAAAAAAAATCTTCTGAACGCTATTAAAAGTTAAATTCTTCACTAGTTTGGAGACGGAATGCGTTGTTGTGATAAGTGATTTTCTCTATTAATTCGCACTTTTTATTTTAAGATTCAAATATTAATAACTACATTTTATTTCAGTATTTAATTTATGTATTTCTGTTGTATTAAATGCTAGCTTTAATTTTTTTTTTTTTTTTTTTTTTCTCGTCCATAAATGTTTATCTACCAAGTTGATCTTAAATATTGTATAATCAATCCATTATATTATCATTTTCAGTCCCCCACCCCTAATTTCTGGCTCCCATCTTATCTCGCAATTACTTATAACGTCACCAACTAACCTTCGGAAGAACCCCAACCCCCCATCCGATTTTGTTTTATATCATAAGTTGCTTAAAACGTGATTAGTTAAAGTTCAGAATAAAATCACGCTTTCTCTTAACGGTTAATTTAAAAAAAAAAATCTTCTGAACGCTATTAAAAGTTAAATTCTTCACTAGTTTGGAGACGGAATGCATTGTTGTGATAAGTGATTTTCTCTATTAATTCGCACTTTTTATTTTAAGATTCAAATATTAATAACTACATTTTATTTCAGTATTTAATTTATGTATTTCTGTTGTATTAAATACTAGCTTTAATTTTTTTTTTTTTTTTTTTTTTTTCTCGTCCATAAATGTTTATCTACCAAGTTGATCTTAAATATTGTATAATCAATCCATTATATTATCATTTTCAGTCCCCCACCCCTAATTTCTGGCTCCCATCTTATCTCGCAATTACTTATAACGTCACCAACTAACCTTCGGAAGAAACCCCCCCCTCCATCCGATTTTGTTTTATATCATAAGTTGCTTAAAACGTGATTAGTTAAAGTTCAGAATAAAATCACGCTTTCTCTTAACGGTTAATTTAAAAAAAAAAAATCTTCTGAACGCTATTAAAAGTTAAATTCTTCACTAGTTTGGAGACGGAATGCGTTGTTGTGATAAGTGATTTTCTCTATTAATTCGCACTTTTTATTTTAAGATTCAAATATTAATAACTACATTTTATTTCAGTATTTAATTTATGTATTTCTGTTGTATTAAATGCTAGCTTTAATTTTTTTTTTTTTTTTTTTTTTTTTTTTTTTTTTTTTCTCGTCCATAAATGTTTATTTATCTACCGAGTTGATTGCAAAAATAGATTACCTAATTGTACTCATTTTTAGTTCGTGGGAGGGGAATCTATCACCATGCTTTCCCTTAAACAGGTCCGTTGGACTTTTATTAAGTACAATACTTAATAGTTATTTTATTTTTTAATTTTTTTTTTTTTTTTTTTAATGGAGAGTAGAAAACGCATTGTGGATGCGTTATCGGCAGCTCCTGTTACTCTCGCTTCTTCTTATTTGTCCCTCAGTCCTCATTTTTAAATGAGTGATTTTTCTGACAAAGGGAGAAGAAAAAGCTGTTTTCTAGGTTGGCAGTATTTTTGCGCGAACAGTTGGCAGAGTTGGTGGAAATTTTCTGTTTCTATGTCTATCCTTGTAGCCATGTCACTAGTAAGGGTGCTGGAGGTAAACGTTTTGTCTGGGCTGACGTTATCCGCCTGATAGTCAGGGACCCGAACCTTGGATTAACCACTAAGGAGGCTGTCCTATCAGCAGGTGCAAAGTACTGGGGCTGCTGTATTGCCATTTGGTGAATGGAATCTGGACCATGCAGTAGCTTCTGGTGGGGCCTCTCGATGCCATACTAGTGGGTAATTGTTACGGCTTTACCTTATCATGTGGTACAAAAAAAAAAAAAAAAAAAAAATTCTTCGTTTCTTTTTCTCTCTTAATTTCCCCTTTCTGTCCTGCTCTAAGTAAATCTGTCGACCTAGTCCACAAATTCCAAAATTTCATCATGACAAGTTTCAAGAAAAAATACACGATTAAACCCGGTTCTCCAACTTCCAACGTAGACCCCTACTACCATGTCTCCTTCTCCAACATCAGGGGTCTACGTTCTAACCTTCCAGAGGTTGAAACCCAATTACAGGAGACTAAACCAGACCTTTTATTTTTAAGTGAAACTGGCATTGGACAGGCTATTTCCCTTGATGAGTTTGCAATTACAGGATACTCTAACTTAACTTCTAAATCTGACCCCCAAGATCGCCATGGGCATGGAATATGTGCCTATATTAAAGATAGCTTTCCATGTGGGAGGGATATCTCCAGGGAAGATCCTTACTTACCTTATATGTGCTTCCGGGTTGCTTTAGCTCACACTACTGCATTTATATTTACTCTCTATCGCCCCCACAACAGCGGAGTTACTATCTTTCAAAGCATATCTGAGAAAATTGACCAAGTCCTTTCTACTTATCCTTCAGCTAACATTCACGTATGTGGAGACTTCAATGTTCACAACGTCGAATGGTTGACCCACTCAAACAAGACCGATGATGAGGGTAGGTTCTGTCATGATTTCTCCATTGCCTATGACCTCACTCAGATTGTTCAGGAACCTACCCGTGTGCCCGATAATGACGGCCAGTATGCGAGCCTACTAGACCTTTTTCTCACAACTTGCCCTGAACTATGTTCAGTTTCTGTTCTGTCGCCTCTTGGATCTTCCGACCACTCTGTTGTATCAATTAAGATAAAAATGAAATGTAATAAGTCCCCAGACGTACCTCTTCATCGTACAGTATATCGATACACTAAGGCTGACTGGGATAGCTTCCGTACATTTATATCTGATCTACCTCTGCATTCCATGTTTAAAAAGGATGTGTCCTCTATAGTATTAGACCTAACTGAATGGTTAATTGTAGGTATTGACCATTTCATACCCTCTAAAAAATGTCAGCAAAAACCTAACAGCCAGCCATGGTTCTCTCCAGAATGTGCTGCTGCCATTGCGCACAGAAATCACTTTTTCCACTGCTTCAAACGTAATAGATGTATGGAAACTAAAGCCGTTTTCAGGACTGCCAGCAACCATTGTAAGAAAGTAATAAGGAACGCAAGAGAGTTGTATGCTCAATCTGTTAAGTCCAAAGTAGCTGAGCAGCGGCTTGGTTCCCACCAGTTTTGGCAAATAGCAAACAGAATCCTGAACAGAAGCGTGTGCTCCATCCCAACTATTATCAATGGATCTGAGGTAATCTCGTCAGCATCAGACAAAGCCAAACTCTTTGTCAAGAACTTTGCAGCTAATTCTACCCTTTGCGACCAAGACCGCCAACCCCCAATATTTCCTCTTGTATCAGAAAACACGCTATGTGATATACATATATCTGTACGTGATGTTGCCAAGCTAATCAAAAACCTTGATTCCAGTAAAGCAACTGGCCCTGATGGTATTCCAATTATAGTACTCAAAAAACTTCAACCTGAACTAGCGCCCATACTTACAAAACTGTTTAAACGTTGTCTTAAGGAGAATAGTTTCCCATCTCCCTGGAAAATCTCATCAGTATGCCCTGTATTTAAGAATTCAGGTGATCGCTCATCCCCCTCTCAGTACAGGCCAATAAGTCTCCTGTGCGTCATGAGTAAGTTGCTAGAATCTGTATTAAATACAGAAGTAATCAAACATCTCAACAAAAATAACCTTCTTAGTGACACTCAATATGGTTTCCGTTCTGCTAGATCTACAGCAGATGTCCTTACAGTTATATCGCATAGGATTAGCAAATCTCTCGACGGTGGCAATCTTTCTAGGGCAATTGCTCTTGACATATCTAAAGCCTTTGATAGGGTATGGCATAAAGGTTTACTTCATAAGATCGCTAGCTATGGTATAGCTGGAAAAGTCTTCTCAATTATTAAATCATTTCTTTCTGATAGATTCATAAGAGTAGTAGTTGAGGGGCAAAAATCAGAAGCTCACAATATTAATGCCGGTGTCCCTCAGGGATCCATCCTGGGCCCAACTCTTTTCCTGATCTACATTAATGATCTTCCAAATCATATCCTTACATCATTTGTAGACATTTATGCTGACGACACTACCATTTATGGTACCACATCTAAGACAGTAAACGAGCAAGTTCTCTCCAATTCTCTCTCCTCTGATCTTGAGCACGTAGTACAATGGGGAAAGGAGTGGCTGGTTACTTTTAATGCATCTAAAACCAAGCTTCTCTCTTTACATCATCAACATTCTAATCCACATTTGTCATCAATTGAAATGAATGGCTCTCGTCTTCAGGAGGCCTCAAGTTTTGACAAGCTTCTGGGCTTGACCATTACTCCTGATCTTAAATGGAACACGTATATCAAATCTGTTGCCAAGGCCGCTGGAAAAATGGTGGGATCTTTCTATCGATCCAGTAGATATCTCACTGCTGATGCTATTCTCTATCTATATAAGAGCCAGGTACGTCCAAGGATGGAATACTGTTGCCACATCTGGGCAGGAGCTGCTAGAAAGAACTTGTCCTGCCTTGATAGAGTTCAAAATAGACTTCGTAGCCTCGTAGGAGATGTCCTTTTCTCCTCCTTGCAACCTCTATCTCACAGAAGAGATGTTGCGAGTTTGTCTCTGATGTATCGTTATTTTCATGGAAAGTGTTCAACTGAGCTTCAATCTATGGTCCCCCCTCGCCAAACTTTCACAAGAAACACTCGTCTAGCTGTAAACACTATCAATAATTTCCCCCACTCTTTATCTGTGCCTAAACCTAAACGTAGATTCCATGAACAAAGCTTCTTTCTTAGAACTGCACGCCTGTGGAATTGTCTTCCGTTTTCCTGCTTTCCGGCTGACTACAATATGGTTTTGTTCAAGTCTAAAGTAAATAAGTTCTTGATGAGCCGTTCCATATAAGTTATTAAATTTACCAAATTTTCATTACTAATGATTACTATATTGACCAACTTCTACTGTACACTCTTTAACCCTTATCCTTGAGTGGCCTCTGGGCCTTGATAATGTGGTGATGCCTTTGTAAAAAAAAAAAAAAAAAAAAAAAATATATATATATATATATTATATTATATATAATGAATGAATGAAAAAGTCTATATTTCAAAGTTTATGATGCTGAACATCTTACAATCTATTCCTTTCATTCAGTTGGCACTTACTCTTCTTGATAGCGTCTGTTTCGTAGCACAAAATCAATCACTTAATGTTTATATCAATCAGTAAATCTATTTTGCTCAGAACTCATCAGAAAAAAATAGCAACCATCAATCTATCAAAAGAAATATATAGTGCATTCATTCATCATATTGCTTTGTATATATATATATATATATATATATATATATATATATATATATATATATAGTGGAAATCGTAATTAATAAAAACTGAAAAGGTGCTCAATACTGTTGTAGAGCAAATATGCGTTTTATTTTTTATTACCGTATCTTTCTGTAAAGTTACATTATTGTTTCAGCTACCCGGCCGTTTTTTTTTTTTTTTGCCGTCTGTAGCTTCCTCAGACTTTTACAGAAACCCGTTTTCTGTAAAAGTCTGAGGAAGCTACAGACGGCCCAAAAAACGGCCGGGTAGCTGAAACAATAATGTAATTTAACAGAAAGATACGGTAATAAAAAATAAAACGCACATATATATATATATATATATATATATATGTGTGTGTGTGTGTGTGTGTGTATGTGTATATATATATATATATATATATATATATATATATATATATATATATATATATATATAGTGCCGGCAAAAAGAAAGTTTGCACTCATAATTTTTTCAAAAACTGCAAATTTAAGCTAAATTAATGTAACTGTTTAAACAACCGTCTGGAAGTAGCCAGAATTAAAACTTTCCTTACTATAAAATGGTTTCCTCTACATTGACTACGGAGAAATTACCTTAGATGCAGCATCACAACAGATACTAAACTTGGATATTCAATAGATAAATTGCCATACATTGCCATTCATCTGATACAAAAAACGCCTGATGACAACTGAAATAATTCAGCAGAAAGTACTCGCAAAACAAAACCAAAATGACACTACATACATTTAAACAGAAACACAAGAAATATCAACGGAAAATTAGAATTAAAAAATATATATTAATGAAATAGCGACACTCCCTATTATGATGTTATGATGATGTTTGATTGAATTAAACCACCTTGCATAAATACACGTCAACAATTTTTCCCACTCTTTATCTGTGCCTTAACCGAAACGTAGATTCCATGAACAAAGCTTCTTTCTTAGAACTGCACCCCTGTGGAACTCTCTTCCATTTGCTTGTTTTCCAGCTGACTACAATTTGGTTGTTTTCAAGTCCAACGTAAACAAATTTTTGAAGAACCATCCCGTTGAATAATCCAATTTACCAAATTTCTAATACTCAAGATTACTAAAAAAAATTATCCCATTGACTACTGTACACTCAATAACCCTTATCCTCGAGTGGCCCCCGGACATTGATAAGTGGTTACTCCTTTGTAAAAAAAAAAAGGTGGTCAATTAGCAGTATGCAATATGCCGATTTACGGTCACAGAATGCTCTCTGACTGTTTGCTATGTAATGCCCGCATGGTTTCGTATGGGTTCAAATATATATATATATATATATATATATATATATATATATATGTATATATATATATATATATACATAAATTGAGTTCTTTCAGCTATAATCGAAACCGAAACCAAAACTTATGATAAATTCTTGGTAAAATTATTTATTAAAAAAATAGATGCCTAAAGTGCCATCAGCTATAATCGATACCAAAACTTATGAAGAATTCTTGGTAAAATTATTTATTACAAGAAATGGAAGTCCATAACAATTAAACGACTCGGATGTAAGCGTGACACCAAAAATTAATAAATAACACACGCGCTATCCTAATAATACATAGATTAATATTAATAAATATATATATATATAGAGAGAGAGAGAGAGAGAGAGAGAGTGAGAGAGAGAAACACGCATCTCTCTCTCTCTATCTATCTCTGTATGTATGTATATATATATGTATATGTATATATATATATATATATATATATATAAAGCGAGAGAAAGACGCGCACATATCTCTCTATCTCTTTCTTTATATATATATATATATATATATATATATATATATATATATATATATATATATATATATATATATACAGTAAAACAACGTCGCAGCTTACAAGAATGCTGGAGTCCCTCAGGGGTCAATCCTGAGCTCAACTCTCTTCTTGATCTACATCAATGATCTCCCAAAACACATATAAAATCATTCGTTGACATCTATGCTGATGACACGACCGTCTATGACAACACATCAAAGGCCGTAAATGACAATGTTCTTTCTGATTCTCTCTCCTCAGATCTTGAGCGCGTGGTACAGTGGGGGAAGAGGTGGCTGGTTACCTTTAATGCATCTAAGACCAAGCTCCTATCATTTCATCATAAACGCTCTGATCCCCATCTGGCATCGATTTAAATGAATGGCTCTAGTCTAGGGGAGGCCGCAGGTTTTGATAAGCTTCTGGGTTTGACCTTTATTCCTGATCTGAAATGGAACACTTACATCAAGTCTGTGGTCAAGGTCGCTGGGAAAATGGTGGGATCCTCCTACCGCTCCAGAAGATATCTCACTAATGATGCAATTCTCTATCTATATAAAAGCCAAGTACGTCCAAGGATGGAGTACTGCTGTCACATCTGGGCAGGAGCTGCTAAAAGCAGCCTACATAACAGACTTCGTGGCTTGGTGGGGGATGCCCTTTTCTCTTCCCTGTAATCTCTCTCCCACAGAAGAGACGTTGCGAGCCTGTCTCTGTTTTATCGTTATTTCCATGGCAAGTGCTCGTCTGAACTCAATTCTCTGGTCCCCCTTCACCAATCTTTCACAAAAAACACCCGACTAGCTGAAACCACTGTCAATAATTTTCCCCACTCTTTATCTGTGCCTAAATAAAAACGTAGATACCATGAACAAAGCTTCTTTCTTAGAACTGCACGCCTGTGAAACTCTCTACCGCTTGCCTGTTTCCCCTCTGACTTCAACTTGGATGTCTTCAAGTCCAACACAAACAAATTCCTTATGAACTTCCACCCTTAAGTAATGACACTTTATCAAATCTCCAATAATAACTATTACTACGATACTATCCCATTGATTACTGGCCCTGTCGGTGGGGCATTAGAATACGCCGACTGCCCCCCTGCAGAGGGTAAAAGTCCCTCAATGGGTGTCCTGGATATGACCTTAAACTATATCCAGTGGTGAGGTCCCAGCTTGTGGGCTTTGGGGAGTGTGGAGCCACCCTTTAATTACCATTGCTCCCAGGTCCACTCTGACCCGGAGTGGTAGTACCTGTTAGGGTCCCAACTATGGGTTACATAGAAACCGACGTGAAAACAACAAATATATTCTATTAAAAAATTTTTTCTTCAAAATCTTTTAATTCGGCATTAAATAACCCGAAAAGGGTTGATATGCCGTAAAACAAAAACAACCAAACCAAACCCATTGATTACTGTAGACACAATAACCCTTATCCCCGAGTGGCTTCTAGGCCTTGATAAGTGGTGACCTCCGTGTAAAAAAAAAACAAAAAAACAAGAAATTGGAAATCCAAGACCCGAATTTCGCCCTTATTTAGGTTTTTCAGGTAAACACATCCGACCTCGGGATTCGAAATCTCGAGTCTCTTGCATGCGAGGCGAGTACTTTGCCACTATTGCAACCTCGCCACACACAATGAAGTCTATTAACTAACGCAAAAAAAGTAAACCGTGGCGAAATCCGACCATGAAATTAACCTATTTCGAGCCCAAATTGAGGCGAAATTTGAATATTGAAATTCGGGTTTATTCGTTGTCAATGCTCTTGTGAGCTGCGACGTTGTTTAATTGTGAAAATAATTATATCATCTCTCGCATCTTGAATTTATATATATATATCTATATATCTATCTATCTATCTCTATATATATATATATATATATATATATATATATATATATATATATATATATATATATATATATATATAAATTCAAGAAATGTTACGATTGATAGCTAAGAAATTGTATCGCGTGGAGAGTTTTATATTTAGAACTGTTTATGTTCTGGAACTCGCGGCAGTTATTCCTCAGAATCTTGCTTTCAGGTACCTACAATACCGTATAGCAGTCAACTTTAGAAAGCGTGCGTTGATCAGACAGATAAACTCAAATCAACATAACGAAAACAACTGGTACGTTGAAAACGTTTTATTAATTAGGTAAAAAATCTGAAACAAAAACAAAACAAATAGTTAAAAGGAGAAAACATAATTAAACAAAAGGAAATAATACATGAAAATAATTATGTTTTGGACAGACTTCCAAATTAACAGATTCTGGGATATCTTATCTTTTTCAATCAACTGTTAGGTGAAAGCCCGTAACAGTTGGAAAAGTGTCTTTTCTCCGTTAACTTGTTAGGTGAAAGTCCGTAACAGTTAGAAAAGTGTCTTTTCTTTTATTATTATTAAACCGTTAGGTGAAAGTATGGAGTGGTTAGAAAATGTCTTTTCTCCATTAAATTGTTAGGTGAAAGTCCGTAACAGTTAGAAAAGTGTCTTTTCTTTTTCTTTTTATTATTATTAAATCGTTAGGTGAAAGTATGGAACGGTTATGTCTCTTTTTACAAAGGTTGTTATTCTAGTGCGGTGCATAAACTACCCAACGCCCATGAAATAAAAATAATAGAAGTCTGAGAAAAGATATAAGTTCTGTGCAAGCGAAGAAGGAAATAATTAGAATTTCTACAAATTAAATATGGAAGTCACACACTAGATTAAATAAACAGAAACTGGTTTCGAGTTCTTCCTAGAAGAAATAGCTAGGTAAAGGAATAATAGGATGTACTAAACGTACCTCATGGCTTAAACGGGGAAAGCCCAGTTCATGGAGTTGAGTAAAGTCTGACCGTGCAGTTTTGAATTCCGCGGTGAAAAGGAGGGAGGACGGACAGAATCGCAGAACGAGACTAAAACGAGATCCCGTGGATAGCGACATGACATTTTTTTCCTTTTCTTTTTTCATTTGGAATGCCTAAACGGGTAAGTTTTCCATTAAAGAAAGATCAAGAAGGGAAGAAATAAGAAAGAAAACTATATATGAAAAAACTCGCACAGAGATGAATGAGAACGAGGCCCGAGGCACCGGTGCTCTTAAAGCGTGTGTCCCTTGTTAAAAAAGGGCCCGGTCTGAAGACAGAACACTCCCCGTCCAATTGTTATTTATGCAATTGCACTAATAATGCACCATCAATGTGCAGGCAAGGGCTCCATTGGAATCCCCCGGTCTTTTAATCGGTCTTGGAAGGATTTGTTTTGACATCGTAGAAGGTCAAGTTCTTCTCCTAGATCACAGGGGGGAAGCCTTGCCTGTAGGGTTTTAATTTCATACTTTAACTTTTCAATTTCGGCCTTTTGTCCTTCTGTGATACGGACCAGTTCAGAGACCCGCCCATCTTCGACCTTTTCCTCTCGCTTGAAATTGGTGAGTAATTCAGCATCGTAGGCCATGGCACCAGCTGGTGCCGACGTCGTCTTTGGTAATGATTGGTCTTTGGTTACACTTTGTGGGTTGTGAGCTTTTTTCATGGGTTGAATCTTCGTTCCATGTGACACATTTTCATTGGATGCACTGCTTTTGTCTAAATTCTTGGTGCTAGACGCTTTCTGGATGGTGCTGGTTGTAGAACCTTTTAAAACCTTTGACGGTTTTGTAAAGACGACATTTTTGACTTTTTCCTTCAGAACCTCTTCGTTATTAGTTTTTATGGAATCCGTCTTTGTACTAGTGGTACTGGTAGTAGTTGCAGTAGTAGTAGTATTGGTAGTCGCAGCCGTATTAGTATTCAACTTGGATTTATCTGTCAGTAGAGAGAGTTTCTTCTGACGCACGGCAAGATTTTCATGACTTTTACTGAGATATTGCTCCCCAAATGGAGTCTCTGTTGGCTTCTGGTCTGCTGTCGAAGTTGAACTGGTGCTGAGGCCAGAATTTTCAGATTTTGATCGCATTGGACCCACAGTATCGGCTGCAGAATTGACAGACCGTGGTTGTCCAACATTGTTCTGCTTCTTCATGAAACCCGGTCTCTGACCAACCTTTTTCTTGTTTATCGTTCTTTCAGGACAAATTTCGCCCACCACGCTCCATCCTAGATCCAGTTTCTGGGCATAGGGGGCACCGCGCGGACCGTTGATCGTTCTCCGGACCTTGTGGGCGTCAATGACGTCGCGTCCCAAAAGTAGCAAGATGGGTGCGTCCGGATCCAGGCCAGGCACCTCGTCTGCGATGACCGCTAAGTGAGGCAGTTTCCGCACCACGTCGGGTGTCGGTATCTCAGACCGGTCGTCTGGGATCTCGTTACACTCAATCAAGGTTGGCAGAGCGTATGTGGTTTTCCCGTCGAGAGACCCCACCCTGTATCCTAGCGCTCTTCTTCCTGATGTCTCCGTGACTCCGGCACAGGTTTTCAGGGTGTATGCTGAGGTAGGGCCCCGGTTGTTGAAGAAGTCGAAGAACTCCGAGCGAGCCAGGGATTTGTTGCTGTGCTCGTCGATCACGGCATATGCTTTAAGTGACTTTTCTTGTTCACTAGTATATATGTTCACCAAGCAAATCTTGGAGCATGATCGTCCATTTAGGCTGTCTCCACAGATTTGTAAACAATTGGTCGAGACATCCTCCTTCTCCCCGCCGTGCAACGGCATGGGTTTGGCATTGGTTGGTTGGGGTGTCGGGTGTGGATGCATCGAGCTTTCGTGGCTGTCGCTGCCACATTCTGTGCATTGTAGGATGGCCTTGCATTCCTTCGCCTTGTGGTCCGTGGTGGAGCAGCATCGGAGACACATCCCATTTTGTCTAAGGATGTCTTTCCTTTCGGACAAGGGTTTTTTCCTAAATGTCCAGCATTTTCGGAGAGGATGAGGCATGTTGTGGATGGGGCATAGTCGGCTGCAGTCCTTTGGTTTAACCTCGATCTTATGGACAGACACCTCACCGCGGCTCGTCCTCTCGTGCCCTTCAGGGGATTGACTGTCCATTGTCCGATAGAAGCTGGGGTCATTTCGGTCATCTGCCTGCTGTTCTATGAAACCGACAAAAACAGAGAAAGGGGGGAAGGACACTTGGTGTTGTCGTTTGTACTTCGCACCGTATGATGCCCACTTGTCTCCTATAGAAGGTGGGAGCTTTTCCACTACTTGCCGGATGCCGCGGGCAGTGTCCAAGGTGGCGAGGCCGGGTATGTCCCCATCGTCCTTCAGAGCTTGAACCTCTGCAAGAAGATCGCTTAGGTCTCTGAGTTTTGAGTAGTCCCTTGTGATCTTAGGGAACACCTCGAGTCTCTTGAAAATAGAGTCCTCGATGACTTCAACGGCTCCGTAGCATTTGTCGAGCCTCCTCCATATCTCATACAGTCCCTTTTCAGGCCGGTTGAAGTGAGCAGTCCTTAGTCTGTTGGCTTGGTCTGAAGAGTGTCTGCCGAGCCACTTCACCAGCATATCCATCTCCTCCCGAGGAGAAAGTCTCAATCCCGAGATAGTGTTCAGGAACGACGCTTTCCAGACTCTATAGTCTTTAGGTTGGTCTGAGAATCTTGATAGACTTGAGGAGAGCATTTCCCGGCGGGCCATGTATAGTAAAAGGTCGTGTGGAGGGTCCAAGGTTTGGTCAGGAGGTGGTCGGATGTGCTGATCGGCAGGGGGAACGACTGGTGCCTCCGACTGTTTTAGGGACCTCTGGCTGATGACATAGTCGGTAGTTCGTTGTAATGTGTCGAGAGGCGGTTGGTCGAGCATGGGGTTGGCTCTGTGGTGACGAGAGGAGGTGACTGAGCTTTCATCTCTGCTGGAGCAGGTGGCTGTGAGGGCCACTTCTTTGCGCGCTTTTATTTTTTTTAATTTTGTTTTTAGCTCTACCTCTTTCTGTAGAGCGTTAATCCTCAACATTTCAAGCTCCTGTTCCAGGTCGGCTTCGCTGTCGATAAGGGCGAGATGAGCTTTAGCTGCTTCTGCTCTGGCCCGAGCTGAAGTAGACTTGGTTGAGTCTGAAACTTTCGACCGCGTGCGGTATGATGCGGCGGAGGACATCTTGCAATTGGTAATGTATCCGAGTGTAACGCAGCTGAGGATTTCTGTTGCTGCGCTAAATATTTTCCACGTGGACTGGGTAATCCGTTCAGCTACCAGAGATTTTTTACTGTTCTGGAACTCGCGGCAGTTATTCCTCAGAATCTTGCTTTCAGGTACCTACAATACCGTATAGCAGTCAACTTTAGAAAGCGTGCGTTGATCAGACAGATAAACTCAAATCAACATAACGAAAACAACTGGTACGTTGAAAACGTTTTATTAATTAGGTAAAAAATCTGAAACAAAAACAAAACAAATAGTTAAAAGGAGAAAACATAATTAAACAAAAGGAAATAATACATGAAAATAATTATGTTTTGGACAGACTTCCAAATTAACAGATTCTGGGATATCTTATCTTTTTCAATCAACTGTTAGGTGAAAGCCCGTAACAGTTGGAAAAGTGTCTTTTCTCCGTTAACTTGTTAGGTGAAAGTCCGTAACAGTTAGAAAAGTGTCTTTTCTTTTATTATTATTAAACCGTTAGGTGAAAGTATGGAGTGGTTAGAAAATGTCTTTTCTCCATTAAATTGTTAGGTGAAAGTCCGTAACAGTTAGAAAAGTGTCTTTTCTTTTTCTTTTTATTATTATTAAATCGTTAGGTGAAAGTATGGAACGGTTATGTCTCTTTTTACAAAGGTTGTTATTCTAGTGCGGTGCATAAACTACCCAACGCCCATGAAATAAAAATAATAGAAGTCTGAGAAAAGATATAAGTTCTGTGCAAGCGAAGAAGGAAATAATTAGAATTTCTACAAATTAAATATGGAAGTCACACACTAGATTAAATAAACAGAAACTGGTTTCGAGTTCTTCCTAGAAGAAATAGCTAGGTAAAGGAATAATAGGATGTACTAAACGTACCTCATGGCTTAAACGGGGAAAGCCCAGTTCATGGAGTTGAGTAAAGTCTGACCGTGCAGTTTTGAATTCCGCGGTGAAAAGGAGGGAGGACGGACAGAATCGCAGAACGAGACTAAAACGAGATCCCGTGGATAGCGACATGACATTTTTTTCCTTTTCTTTTTTCATTTGGAATGCCTAAACGGGTAAGTTTTCCATTAAAGAAAGATCAAGAAGGGAAGAAATAAGAAAGAAAACTATATATGAAAAAACTCGCACAGAGATGAATGAGAACGAGGCCCGAGGCACCGGTGCTCTTAAAGCGTGTGTCCCTTGTTAAAAAAGGGCCCGGTCTGAAGACAGAACAGTTTAGTAATTTGAGAAACCGGATTTCCTCTGAGTCCAAAAAGACATCTGAAATGAACACTTTGTCAGATGATAGCGATTTAAAGACAAGGAAGATAGAGATTTGAGGGGAGGTGAGCAGAGAGAGAGAGAGAGAGAAGGAGACAGAGAGAGAGAGAGAGAGGGAGGGAGAGAGAGAGAGAGAGAGAGAGAGAGACAAGTCATCAATTTCCTATCTCCATTTACATATCCTAAACCGAATTACCAATGAATCAGAATTTAGTTCCTTGAATGTAAGACATGTTGGGGCCGCATTACACCCTTTTTTGTCTTTAGTCCTCAAATGTCTTTCTATAGACACCATAATGTATATACGTGGCATAACGGCATTGATGCACTCGTTCTCCTTAGACCACCGAAGTTGAGCAACTTACAGGCGCTGTATTTACGAAAACGTTGAAACTTCTAGTGGCTCCTGCATACTACCTGGTCTCCTGATGCCTAGACTCTGTCCTTTCTCTAGATCCAGCTGGGTGAGGCGACAGAATTACTCTGCGCTAATACGTGGGCGTTGACTTTCAGCCTTTGTCAGATGTTGTATGCCATTATGGTGAAGGAAAGATGTACAAACGAAAATGGATTAAAACTGATGACTTTATATCAAGAGTTTAACAAATACATTTTTCCCATCAATAAACTTGTCGTAAAGCCACTTGGATGCATGTCTGGTCTAAAGATTGGCATTTCTTAGACAACATAATGTTTTTTAATGGAAAGCGCTCTAAGTATAGTATAAAGCCAATTAATGTAAGGAGCTGAAAAACGTAAAAAAATACCAAATAAATGTATTGAATGGATCGATTTTCATCGTCAAAACAGTAATTTTTCTTCTTTTGTCAGAAACTTTGTTCATGCTATATATATATATATATATATATATATATATATATATAAGCCCCCCCCCTCTTTTGGTAGAGCACTGTCGTAAATAATCTCACCCCCTACTTAAATAGTGGCGGATGTCTATTTAAATAGACATTCCGACGAGTTATTTGCGGGCGTCCCTTCTGTGGTCCAGTGGGAGAACTGCCAACTGTCAACACGACGGTTCTAGGTTCAATACTTGGCTTGGGAGAGATGCTGATACAACGAAACAGGACTGTATGTCGATGACTACAAATATATATATATATATATATATATATATATATATATATATATATATATATATATATAAGAGCAAACAGTTAATAAAACATGTTAAAAAACACTTTGAAAAAGAGTTAAAAACATATTTAATCTGAAAAGGAAACACTTGATAGTGGATAGTCCTTAATCCGCGGAGTTTCGAAGAAATACTTTCCTTCTCATCAGAGGGTAGGAATTAGCAAAATGCGGGATCGCATTTTGCATAAAAAAAGTATTTGATGAAACTGCAAGTAAGTCAAAGATCATACTTGATAACAAAAAGTGAAGCAGAGGGAATATGGTGAAGAAAAAGGTGATTACACGTGAATGGATAGTCTGATGAAAGGTAAATAATCCAATATATATATATATACTAGCGGGTGGTACCCGGCGTTGCCCGGGTTTTTAGGGGCGTATGTGGTTGGGGAGTATAATGAAAACAAAGCGAAGTAATAACCCTGTAAAATATAAAACAATCAATGTTGTGAAAAAAGAAATGAACGTGATGCAATACGAACGGTCCGCCGAAAACCAAAAAAAAAATAAAGCATTCACACACAAAAGAAAAAAAACGTGATGAATTAATTAAAAAGTGAATTAGGTAAAATATCAATTCCGCAGTAAAGTTTGTTTTGGTTTATCGTTGCGTTGTAATAATAAATAGTAAAGAATGAATTCTTTGTGTTGGAAGAACTAATAAATAAAGGTCATAGTTAGATTTCACGGTTAGTAAAAAAAGCAAGAAGAAAATAACAATAATAATAATATTCGCGTTTTCGTATTTTTTTTTCTATTTTATTGCGGGAAAAACAAAAAGCATAAATCATTAAAAAAAAAGATTAAAAAAAAACAACATAAATAACCTTGTACGATTCCAAACCGGTGTTTCCTTGTACTGTTCTTTGTGAATGCATCCGGAGCGGGGAAAGGAGGAATCTAATAGAGAGAAAAGATGTTACAACTTCTATTGAATCTAACCGATTTTGGCAGTGGACTCTCACCGGAAAAATATAGGAATATACCATTGTCGAGGAACTGTAGAGCTAATAGGCCTATAGCACACCTCAAATAATGTGCTACAGTTTGTACGCATTACATTTGCATGTAATGTCATGATTTTTAATCCTATTAAGGTCAAAGTTGGAGGGGAAAAGTGAGTTCATTTTATTTATATAGATAGAAGAAGATAGAGAAGAGAAGATAGATAGATAGAAGAAGAAGATAGTTTTTAATTCTATTAAGGTCAAAGTTGGAGGGGAAAAATGAGTTCATGTTATTTATATAGAAGATAGATAGAATAGATAGATAGAAGAAGATATAGATAAAATAATCTATAATATAATCTATCTATATATATAAATTCGTATTCATGTCTGTTTGTTTGTTCACAGTTGATTAATATATACAAAAATCCATTAGTTTATCTTATTATTCTTCCTATATATACTATGATTATTGCAAAATATAAGATTAAAGACGTGACGTAATTTGCACATTACATTAAGGAAAATCGACTTTATTAAATAGTGGTGTATTAGTTATTGTTTATAGTGAGGGAATTATTTTAAGTTTTCTATTTAAGTTTATTATTTAAATTTGATTCATATTGGTAACATGTTTAAATTAATTTATTTTTACCGACATTGATTTTTTATGAGTCGGTTTGAGTTAGTTCCCTTAGGCACGAACGGTGTTTTTTGTTTTGTTTTGTTTTTTCGGCAGATATTAAAACTAAAAGCTTTCAAGCATTATTTTTGGAATTAGTTTAAATAAAATAATTTCCGTGATTTCGCAATTAATGTTGTGGACCAGTGAATTTTTATTTTAAAATAAACAAACAATTCAATTCAATTACGATTCTTTATTTTAAAAAAAATACACGTTTTTTTTACTAGTTTTTTTTCTTCACATTTTTTTACATCGTAACTAATTTTTTTTCTTTTAATAACGCAATAAGTCATAACTCATCATTTTTATCACATAAACATTCGGTTAACACAGATTCTACTTTGGTATTTTTGAAACTGAATTATTTACAGTTTGTTTTCGTTGCAACAGACCGTAAAGACAAATCTTTCTAGACTGAGGTAGCATAAAAGAAATTCGTTTAAACTGGAGTATAGTCATAAAAAGGTGCTCATTATCCGGAGAATAACCTCTCTTCGTATCCCTGCTGCCGAAATATCTTGTGGAGAGTTTGTCACGTACTTTTTTCGGGCGGAGGGGCGATTACATTTCCGTGTTTTCATTCGTTCTTTTATTTTTGAAATTTTTGTTCGGATAACGATGGGGTTGACATATAATAATGAAAAACTGCTCAATATTCTTAGTATAGCAGGTGTGGCGAAACCGAACTTCATGTCGACCCTGGCAACGCTGGGTATCCATGCTAGTATATTTATAAATTTAGATAGACCGTCAGGGCGTCCTCGCTTGCTTGTTCGAATGTTGTATTACTGTCTGTTTGTTCACAATTTAATTAATGTATACAAAAGGTGCATTGTGTTACGAATTACTTTTCATACTGAAAACTGACTTTAACACACTTTTAATCCAACATGATTTATATATATATATATATATATATATATATATATATATATATATATATATATATATATACTATGTATTCAAAAGAAATCTACATTCAATAAGTAACCTCATTTGCATATTGCATTAAATAAAATATATTTTAATAATTAGCTTAATGTTATTAATTGTTTGTTATAATAGAATCGTTTTAGTTCTTCTATTTACAAATGTTATTTAAAGTTTATTTAATTTTAATTTAATTGCATTTATATTTAATTTTATTCATTTTCAATTATAAATAGCTGGCGGCGCTTACATTTAAAACCGGAAGTAAGCTTATTTATTTAAGTTATGAGAGTTATTCCCATTTATTTGGTGTTTGATTCTCATAGACCAACATGAATTTTTCCCTAAATCAAATATGTGGTCACTTTTCGTAACAAGTTAGGATTTTCGGTGTATAATTAGAAGTATGAAAAGAAAACGCGGAGACTTCTGTGTAGCTTAATTGCCATACATGGTGGAACGATAAAATTTTCACCCTAAAAAAAAGCACAGCAACACTGCTTTATTTTAAAAATATTTATTGAAAAATTAAATTCAGATAACTTGATTATGTACTAGAGCTGACATCTATTCAATGAAGCCCCCTTCAGCCACAATCACCGCCTCCATATGGTTTTAGAACTGGGAGCATGCCTTTTCCGCAAGCACCGACTGGAGCTCGGCGAATATTTGGCAGATGGCGGCGAGCAGGCTGGCTTTTGTGTTGTGGGAGGTCATGTTGGTGATGTTTTTGACGTATGACCAAACGAAGTAGTCCAGCTGGTTCAGGTTGGGGAGAAGGGCAGCCAGTGAGAGAAGCCAAGCCTGGGTCTATTTGGACTTGTGAGTCGGCGCCAAGTCCTGCTACCACACCCAGGATCTGCCAGCGACCACCTGATTGCACCAGGGAATCGCCACACTCTTCAGCACATCCAGGTACACTTTGGTGTTGCCTTTCAAGCCGACTTCGAAGATGTGAGGCAACAGGATGTAGCCCTCACTTGAAACCACAGCAAAATCCTAAACCGTAGCTGGAAACTTTGTTTTCATCACCCTGCTATTCGTGGCAATCCGACGATGCCTTTTTAGGGTGATGGCGGAAATTTTCTGTTTCTATGTCTATCCTTGTAGCCATGTCACTAGTAAGGGTGCTGGAGGTAAACGTTTTGTCTGGGCTGACGTTATCCGCCTGATAGTCAGGGACCCGAACCTTGGATTAACCACTAAGGAGGCTGTCCTATCAGCAGGTGCAAAGTACTGGGGCTGCTGTATTGCCATTTGGTTAATGGATTCTGGACCATGCAGTAGCTTCTGGTGGGGCCTCTCGATGCCATACTAGTGGGTAATTGTTACGGCTTTACCTTATCATTAGCTACAAATAAAAAAAAAATTCTTCGTTTCTTTTTCTCTCTTAATTTCCCCTTTCTGTCCTGCTCTAAGTAAATCTGACGACCTAGTCCACAAATTTCAAAATTTCATCATGACAAGTTTCAAGAAAAAATACACGATTAAACCCGGTTCTCCAACTTCCAACGTAGACCCCTACTACCATGTCTACTTCTCCAACATCAGGGGTCTACGTTCTAACCTTCCAGAGGTTGAAACCCAATTACAGGAGACTAAACCAGACCTTTTATTTTTAAGGGAAACTGGCATTGGACAGGCTATTTCCCTAGAAGGGTTTGCAATTAAAGGATACTCTAACTTGACTTCTAAATCTGACCCCCAAGATCACCATGGGCATGGAATATGTGCCTATATTAAAGATGGCTTTCCATGTGGTAGGGACGTCTCCAGGGAAGATCCTAACTTACCCTATATGTGCTTCCGGGTTGCTTTAGCTCACACTACGGCATTTTTATTTACTCTCTATCGCCCCCACAACAGCGGAGTTACTATCTTTAAAAGCATATCTGAGAAAATTGACCAAGTCCTATCTGCTTATCCTTCAGCTAACATTCACGTATGTGGAGACTTCAATGTTCACAACGTCGAATGGTTGATCCACTCAAACAAGACCGATGATGAGGGGAGGTTCTGTCATGATTTCTCCATTGCCTATGACTTCACTCAGATTGTTCAGGAACCCACCCGTGTGCCCGACAATGACGGCCAGTATGCGAGCCTACTAGACCTTTTTCTCACAACTTGCCCTGAACTATGTTCAGTTTCTGTTCTGTCGCCTCTTGGATTTTCCGACCACTCTGTTGTATCAATTAAGATAAAAATGAAATGTAATAAGTTCCCAGACGTACCTCTCCATCGTACAGTATATCGATACACTAAGGCTGACTGGGATAGCTTCCGTACATTTATAACTGATCTACCTCTGCATTCCATATTTAAAAAGGATGTGTCCTCTATAGTATTAGACCTGACGGAATGGTTAATTGTAGGTATTGACCGTTTCATACCCTCGAAAAGTTTCAGCAAAAACCTAACAGCCAGCCATGGTTCTCTCCAGAATGTGCTGCTGCCATTGCGCACAGAAATCACTTTTTCCACTGTTTCCAACGTAATAGATGTATGGAAACTAAAGCCGCTTTCAGGACTGCCAGCAACCATTGTAAGTTGTATGCTCTATCTGTTAAGTCCAAAGTAGCTGAGCAGCGGCTTGGTTCCCACCAGTTTTGGCAAATAGCAAACAGAATTCTGAACAGAAGCGTGTGCTCCATCCCAACTATCATCAATGGACCTGAGGTAATCTCGTCAGCATCAGAAAAAGCCAAACTCTTTGTCAAGAACTTTGCAGCTAATTCTACCTTTTGCGATCAAGGCCGCCAACCCCCAATATTTCCTCCTGTATCTGAAAACACACTATGTGATATACGTATATCTGTACGTGATGTTGCCAAGCTAATCAAAAACCTTGATTCCAGTAAAGCAACTGGCCCGGACGGTATTCCAATTATAGTACTCAAAAAACTTCAACCTGAACTAGCGCCCATACTTACAAAACTATTTAAACGTTGTCTTAAGGAGAATTGCTTCCAATCTCCCTGGAAAATTTCATCAGTATGCTCTGTATTTAAGAATTCAGGTGATCGCTCATCTCCCTCTCAGTACAGGCCAATAAGTCTCCTGTGCGTCATGAGTAAGTTGCTGGAATCTGTGTTAAATACAGAAGTAATCAACCATCTCAACAAAAATAACCTTCTTAGTGACACTCAATATGGTTTCCGTTCTGCTAGATCTACAGTAGATGTGCTTACAGTTATATCTCATAGGATTAGCAAATCTCTCGACGGAGGCAACCTTTCTAGGGCAATTGCTCTAGACATATCTAAGGCCTTTGATACGGTATGGCATAAAGGTTTACTTCATAAGATCTCTAGCTATGGTATAGCTGGAAATGTCTTCTCAATTATTAAATCATTTTTTTCTGATAGGTTCATAAGAGTAGTAGTTGAGGGGCAAAAATCAGAAGCCCACAGTATTAATGCCCAACTCTTTTCCTGATCTACATTAATGATCTTCCAAATCACATCCTTACATCATTTGTAGACATTTATGCTGACGACACTACCATTTATGGTAGCACATCTAAGACAGTAAACGACCAAGTTCTCTCCAATTCTCTCTCCTCTGATCTTGAGCATGTAGTACAATGGGGAAAGGAGTGGTTGGTTACTTTTAATGCATCTAAAACCAAGCTTCTCTCTTTACATCATCAACATTCTGATCCCCATCTGGCATCAATTGAAATGAATGGCTCTCGTCTTCAGGAGGCCTCAAGTTTTGACAAGCTTCTGGGCTTGACTATTACTCCTGATCTTAAATGAAACACGTATATCAAATCTGTTGCCAAGGCCGCTGGAAAAATGGTGGGATCTTTCTATCGATCCAGTAGATATCTCACTGCTGATGCAATTCTCTATTTATATAAGAGCCAGGTACGTCCAAGGATGGAATACTGTTGCCACATCTGGGCAGGAGTTGCTAGAAAGGACTTGTCCTGCCTTGATAGAGTTCAAAATAGACTTCGTAGCCTCGTAGGAGATGTCCTTTTCTCTTCCTTGCAACCTCTATCTCACAGAAGAGATGTTGCGAGTTTGTCTCTGATGTATGGTTATTTTCATAGAAAGTGTTCGACTGAGCTTCAATCTATGGTCCCCCCTCGCAAAACTTTCCCAAGAAACACTCGTCTAGCTGTAAACACTATCAATAATTCCCCCCACTCTTTATCTATGCCTAAACCTAAACGTAGATTCCATGAACAAATCTTTTTTATTAGAACTGCACGCCTGTGGAATTGTCTTCCGTTTTCCTGCTTTCCGGCTGACTACAATATGGTTGTTTTCAAGTCTAACGTAAATAAGTTCTTGATGAGCCGTTCCATATAAGTTATCAAATTTAACAAATTTTCATTACTAATGATTATTATATTGTCCAATTTCTACTGTACACTCTTTAACCCTTATCCTTGAGTGGCCTATTGGCCTTGATAATGTGGTGATACCTATGAAAAAAAAAAGAAAAAGTCCAATGTGAACAAGTTCTAATTGAATCGTCCCCCTAAGTAATCCAAGTTACAAAATTCCCACTGTTTACTATGCTAAAATCACAATGACTAATGTATACCTATTAACCCTTATCCTTGAGTGGCCTCTGGGCCTTTATAAGTGGTGACACCCATGTAAAAAAAAAAAAAAAAAAATGGCAATGGTCTTGTCATAACTTGGTTCGGTAAAGAGCATGAGTTTTACAGCGACGCATCTCCGATCTCGTTCGTTGAACATTGTGTCACTTTCAGACATGATAGAAATCTTGGGATTTATACACAACTGACCAATCAGTAGATGGTCTGCAACAACAACAACAACAACAAAAAAAAAACGGTTTTCATCAAACGGAAATTGAATCATGCCTTCTTTTCTAGGGTAACAATTTTATCGTTCCACTCTGTCGCACGTAACTAAACCCTCCGACCCGCAATATGTGTCAACTAGGCAACGCCGGATATATATACAGCTAGTTTTATTTAAAACTTATATTTTACATCAGACACGTCATATTGCAGATGAGACGTAAGGGGGGTACTGTTACTGTAAGGGACTGATTTATAAGTGGGCATTCTAGTCGGGGATTTGTGCAGCGAGGTGTTCATTTACATTACATTCAAATTCCTGCATGCATATAGAGTTGGTAAAACAGGAAACAGGGAGGGAATTCCTATTCAAAAAAAGAAGAGCTTTCAACAGAAAGCTTTTTTTTCTGTATCTTTGAGTGACTACATTAAAGGAGAGTATAAAGGAGAGTATAGGTGCAGGGAGTGCATCAGAACGGGTGGGGTTTTACTGTGATCATGGGACTCATTTTATAGTGGGTATCCTAAGTGGCGGAATTTGTGCCGCAAAATGTTTCTAAACATTGCATTAAAATCCACGCATGCTGATGCAGTCAGTGAAACAGAGAGCAGAAAGGGAATTCCAAAGATAAGGTGTTTGAGGAAAGAGGCAGTTTCAATATAAAGAATTTTATGCATCTTGAGATGTCTGCAGTAAAACGATGGGATTTTGCAGATAGTCAGCTCGATCGGGGGTAGTTAGAGGGGCTACAAGTTCAGTAAGTTCGTCGGAGCACATTCCGTGGAAGTGCTTGTAAAACAAGAAATGCAATATTGCGGTGATGAAAAAAAAAAATGAAATTCGACCTTGATAAGCAGTGACGTCAATGTGAGCGTGTTTTATTTCATTATTATTATTAACAACAAATTATCCGGATGGATGAAAAAAGGAATCGTGGACATTATTGACTTTAAAAGTTGTAAATTCGGTTATATTCTCCTAAAAACTCAACCAGCTACAACCATTGTAATAACGTTACTTTTCCTTTTCTGCGCAACTGAAACTAAACAGAACTATTTCGTGAAATTTGGAAAGGAAAATTTTCATTTTTAAATTTTGTTCGGTATTAGACAAAAGCATAATAAAAAAAAAATAGGCGATTGTGCAGTATGTAGTTTTAAATATAAATGAAAAATGAAACGACAAATAACTGTTACCAAAGGCAATGAAATTAACGTTTCATCTTACTTGAATAATTTTTCCATGTGTTTAATAATTGTAAGATTTATTGTCGATGAATTTTAGGGGAAATTATTTGAGACAAGGACACAGGGAATAGATCAGACAATTCTGAAAAACACAAGCTATAATAGTATTTATAAAAAAAAAGACTGAGACTAGCAACAACACGTCCGTGAGAGAGAGGTTGCACTAAAGAAGAAGGAACGGAAACTAATCGAATCACAGATATGTGACTGCACTTTATCAATAACCTTTAAATTTGGCAGGGATTTGTCATCGACACTATTACTTAGCTAAACCCATAAAGTTTCCAACATGGACTCCAATTTCATAACATTTACAAACGATTGGCGGCCATGTTGGAAATGACGCGAGCTTGGCTAAGTAAAAGTGACGATTACAAATGTATCGCTAATAAATATTAGAATCAGGAAACATACGCGAGAATTATGCAGATAAGTAAAAAATGAGTACATTTTTTACCTTTGGTAACAGATATTTGCTGTTGATTTGTTGCTTTTGCGTCTATGCAATGCAAGGACCGTGCTATCGTCGGAATGTTCCGGGCGGTTTATGGAAAATGCTAAAAGATGCGAAACAAATATTTCGTGATTTTTTTTTTTTCGCACAAAGGCTGTCCAATGTTTTCAATGAAAAATATATTATTTGTGCTAGTACAAAGTTAATTAATTGAAAATTAAAAAAAAAAAAACAATAAAAATTCATTGAAAAAAAAATAAATAAAAGCAATATTCTTGAATAATTACTGGAATTTTTTTCCGAAAATCCAAATTCAAACCAAGAAAACACTCATTGTAAGGTAAGTTTCATGAATAAATATTTATTTTTTTAAATAACAAACAATAAACCATTGATTTTAAATGATTTTTGTTCTTTATAGTATTTTATATATATATATATATATATATATATATATATATATATATATATATATATATATATATATATATATATATATTTGTCAAAAACCATTTGGCGATACTCAAAAGTGATCAAGAAACGATCGGGCGATACTCCAAAGTGATCAAGAAACGATCGGGGTTGCAAAAAAGAAATGTTTTTGTTTAAGCGACCCGCCCAACAGGCGTTGGTGACATAAATAAAAAAAGAAATTTTTATTGAACGAACTGTTGAAATATTTTACACATACGAAATCCCATGTAAATTGCACGGAGCCTTCTACTTCTCATCTACATTAATTTAGTGTTAACAGTCTAAATATATTGCAAACTGTAAAAAAAAAAAGCAAAATAAGATTGAATGGCGATACTAAGAAATGAGCAGCCAACGATCAAGGTTGCGGAAAAGGAATGCTTTTTAAGTGATCCGCCCAACTGGATTTGGTAACAAAAAATATCTAATGTTGACTGGAGTAGAGAAATAATGGTCGGGTCTCTTGATAACAGGATTTAGACTAAACCGACAATGGAATAACCGAACCTAGATTTATAGGTTTATAATCACCTCCTACCATCCTCCTACTGCAATTTCTGCTCGTAAATATATGTTGCTTATCTTAATTCATGTTGGCCACAATGTCCCCCGGAGTTGAGCTCACAAGATTTTCATTTTTCTTTATTTATTTTATTTTGATTTTTATTATTTTTTTTAATTATTGATTTATTTATTTTTTTGCGCTTGGAAAGATAGATTCGGCAGATCAATTTCTTAAATTCTGCTGTTTTAAGCAAAAATAATAATTGTATTATGTCGAAAATAGTAACACATCCTAAAAATTACGAAAAATTATCCAAAAAATATATTGGGTAAAGATAATATCGTTTTTTGACGTTCCATTTAAAAAAATTCCATAGTCCTTTCATAATAGACTTTATTAGTCGAAATAAGAACCATTAGAATCGACACATTTTTACCAACGAGAAACAAGTTTATTTATCCCATTTACAAAGAAACCCGGAGTTCTGGAAGCGATGAACTCATTGAAGGCCGATTCGGCAGCATCTCGGCTTTTTAAGCATTTTTTCGCGCAGGAAGTTTTCGAGGTGATTGAAAAAGTGATAATCGGTGGGCGAGAGGTCCGGTGAATATGGCGGATGAGGCAGAGTCTCGCTGCCCAATTCGTTCAGCTTCTGCAGGGCCAGTTGAGCATCATGCAGGTGAGCTTTGTCATCGAGAAGAATTGGTCCCTTCATATTAACCAATCTCAGGCACATACGTTGAAGCTTCTCGTGCATTTCGTCAATTTGTCGGCAATACTTTTGTCGCCATAATCGTTTCGCCTGGATCCAAAAAGCTGTGTTGGATGAGACCGGCCGCAGGCCACCAAACAGTCAACATAACCTATTTTAGGTGCAATTTTAGCTTCAAGAAGTGTTGTGGAGTTTCTCCGGCATCCAACCACTGTACCAAACGTCGCCAGTTGTCGTAGAGGCTCCACTTCTTATTACATATCGCAATCCGCTCGAGAAATGGGTCGGTTTTGTTGAGCAGAAGGAGCGTAGAAAACACCTCAAAACGACCATTTTTTAAAATTATCGTTTAATTCATTCGGCACCCATTTATCCAACTTTTTGTACTTCCCTATTTTGGTTTAAATAGCGAACGATTATTGAGTGGACAACCTCGAATTCAACAGCAGCTTCCCGTATGGTTTTGCGAGGATCGGCTTCAATTATGCCCTTCAAATGTTCGTTATTAACCGCAGTCGACTGGTCGCGAACGTCTTCATCTTCGAAGACCACACGTGTGTCTATTTCTGCCTTCCTGAACGTGATCATCAGTCTGTCTGCGCACACGTTTTTTTATAATCTTTTTTTCCTTTTTCCTTGCCGTGACGTCATTTCGCACACGCTCTGTTACAAGTTATTTGTTATCTATTTTTTGCTCCCGTTTTATTATTTTCTGGTTAGGGGCGATTAGCGCCTATGTTGGAAACGACGCGAGCTTGTGCCAAGTAGAAGTGTACTATAACAATTGCATCCGTAAGAAATCTTAGAATCAGGAAACACGTGAGAATTATGCAGATAAGTAAAAAAAAAAAAAATAAGTAAATTCTATTGCCTTTGGTAACAAATATTTGTTGTTGATTTGTTATACCATCGACAAAATATTACTTGTCTTGGTTTATGAAAAGTTTTACTGCATGTGAAAAATTTAAAAGGGAATGGCATTTGCATGCGCTTTTAATTGACCAATTTTTTTGTTTTCCAGAAATTACATAAACTAAATTAAAACCATTCGTATTGTATTCCCTATGCGTCCAATCCTAATTGCAATGTATAGTGACATAGTTTTAACACATGCCAAAGTTTTAGCAACTTGAAAATAAGTATCATTTTCTGGTCGGCTGAAACTTGCATTGCCCGTATCGCTGACAGAAAGCATGTTCGTATTATTTGGATTCATCGGACTACTGTTCTCATCTTGAGTGCCATTTTCATAACATTTCGGTTGATGTAACCTCCAACCTTTTTCAGTTATATCTTATCGAATTCGGGGATGTTTCTGTCGAACTCGGGAATTTGGACGGAATTTCGAACGAAACCCTTTATTTACTTCGCGAAGGTAGCCGTCAGCCATAATGGATAGATGTCCACCTAAGTAATTCGCAATTGTATTTTTCGGTCGCATACACTGACAATTGAACCTTCAACCTTAAGAAGATTATCTATATATATAAAAGCGAAAATGTATGTATGTATGTATGTATGTATGTATGTGTGTGTGTTCGCTTTTTCTGTATGTCTACAAAAGGCTTTTTTCAGTGAAGCGGTCGGTCGCTTCACAACTTTTTAAAACTTTTTATATCACATATAAATCGTAATATCTCACAGTTAGCAACGAAGCTCGCCTGTCTATTTAATTTGCTCGATTTCGGAAAGATAAATATTCAACATTTGTCGCTCGCCGCATGTGGGTTAGTCTTTTTCCTATAACATCTTGGGAAAAAATAAAAATTAAAAAAAAAAAGCATTCCGCAGTAAATGAAATACTATCCCGCAGTCAAACTTGACCTCATTAACTCATTAAAACGGGCACCTGCCAAATCCAAGTAATTAAATAAATTCAAACGTGTTTCCGTTGGCATCTCGCGGTGGGGCACTTTTTTTTCCACCCTTTAATTTACAACTTTACCTCAACGGTTCGGGTTCGATCCTCATACTTACTTTTTTTTTAACCCCCCACATCCCTGGAGTTTCCACACACACCTCCAAACACCCGGGCAACGCCGGGTACCTCTCGCTAGTCATTTATACAATTGATTGTTCCTAGTACTATAAGCACTGGCATTTCCTTAGTATGTTGTTTAAACGCATCATGGCTGTGATGAACAATACTGGTTATAGGGATGCCTCTGTTCAGTCTCGAAAGACAATGGATACCCCCTGTAGGGTAAGCTGCGCATATAATTGTGAGGCAAGGGTTGCGCAATTCCCAACCACGCCTCTCCTGAATCGGCACTGTTTGGGTCCAGTGGCAAGGAAAAGTTCAGGACGACTGGAAACAATGAAGAGATAAGCGGAGAACACATGCTGCACCTGGAAGTCCCAAATGGTCACCCATTTAGTACTGACCAGGTTCAATGTTGCTTAACTTTGGTGATTTCTCCTAGGAAAATACCTCTTTGTATTTTTTATCTCGGTTGTGTATTGCCTTTCGGCTGTCAGTTTAAATTTCCAATTTCTTACTGCTTTTTCAATCAGATCGATAATCTTTGTTATTTTATAAATTCTAAGGCACTCTATTAAACGTGAGGGTTCCGTTCGTACGTTTTCTTGTAGTCGATCCCTGCCATGACAATATCATTTGTTCTACTATTTATTTCCTTCAAGAATTTTTGGTCTATGATCACGCATTCTTTTTTACCTTTCTTGTATCCTTTATGTTTCTTTGGGAAGTAGCTCAAGATTATTAAGAGAGTACTAAATGTATGTGTGCGTATGTGTTT
>NC_136516.1:84756845-84771845 GCF_053919585.1 Euprymna scolopes | reverse complement strand
GCAAGCTTTTTAATCAGCTTTTGGGCGAAGATTTTGCTGCCAAGAGGTCCAAGCTTAAAGATTTTACCTTTGCAGACTTTACCAAACTCCTTTGCCAACTTTTCATATATATATATATATATATATATATATATATATATCATCATCATCATCATCGGCGGTCAGTCGTGTCCGAGTAAAACTGTCCTTCGTTGTGGCTTCTGTGGGTCCTCAGGTGAACATAGAGCCCAATCCTAGACCCAATTTTTCTTGTGCAATTTGGGCAGATAAAGGTAGTGGTGGTGGGGTGGGGTTGGGTGTGTCTGGTTGATAATCTGTCCTTTCTGTGCTTGCGTTTATCCTCAGCAGCTTGATTTAGGTCACTACTATAAAGCGCAGCACCTTTGTGGACAGCGCTCCTCCATGCCAACCTGCTCCCAGCCACGTCCTCCCATGTCTCAAGGTGCATGTGAAACCGTTTTAGATTTACTTTGATGCTGTCCTAATACCTCATCTTTTGGCCACCCTGGGCACGCTTTCCCTCAACAAGCTGAGAGTAGAAAATCTGTTTTGGGAGGCGGAGATCCGGCATTCGGACATGACCAGTCCATCTGAGCTGGCGTTGAGCAACAGTAGCGGTGATAGTAGGAATGTCAGCATCACTCAGGACGCTGGTGTTGGTGCGTCGGTCCTTCCAACTGATTCTGAGGATTTTTCGGAGGCATCTTTGGTGGTACGTCTCCAGGGTTTTTACGTGCCTCCTGTATGTGGTCCAGGTCTCCGATCCATAGAGAAGAGTGAGCAGCAAGACAGCTTTGTATACCATGATTTTGGTCTTTGCCAGAAGGTCACGGTTCTCAAATACTCTCTTCCATAGCCTTGAGAAAGTCCCACTGGCACAGCTGAGACGGTGTTGTATTTCATGATCTATGTTGGCTTTTGATGATAGGATGCTGCCTAGGTATGGGAAGTGGTCCACATTTTCCAGTCTAGCGTTGTCGATGGAGATGTTTGGGAGTGAGACTGGAGTACTGTTTGGTGGTGATTGATGAAGGATTTGGGTTTTTTATATTAATTGTTAGTCCTAGCTGTTTGTACGCCCTCGTGAAGGCAACCAGTGTACACTGTACGTCCTCTTCTGAGAGGGCTACAAGGGCGTTATCGTCTGCATACTGTAGCTCCATAATGGATATGGTGTTCGTTCGACCTTTGGCCCTAAATCTGTTTATGTTAAAAAGTCGCCCGTCAGTTCTGTACATAATCCGAACTCCATGGAGAAGATGTTTGTCCGTGAGATGGAGGATAGCAGTAATGAAGATGGAGAACAGGGTTGGGGCAATGACACATCCCTGTTTCACTCCCGTGTCAACCCTGAAGGGCTCTGTTTCATCTCCACTACTACTGAGGACTGTAGCTGACATATTGTCATGTAGCAGTCTCAGTACCCGAATGTATCTCTCCGGGCATCCAAACCTTGCAAGAACCAGCTTAAGGGCTTGACGGTTCACAGAGTCAAAGGCTTTAGTAAGGTCTATAAAAGCCATGTATAATGGTAAATTTTGCTCCCTGCCCTTTTCTTGGAGTTGACGAGCAGTGAAGATCATGTCCATCGTGCCTCTATTTGGTCGAAAGCCACTTTGGGACTCGGGAGAATGGTTTCTTCAAGGGGTGTAAGCCTGTTGGTCAAAACCCGAGCTAGGGCTTTCCCTGTGGTAGAGAGGAGAGAAATGTCCCGGTAGTTCCCACAGTTTGCCTTGTCTCCCTTCTTAAAGATGGAGACAACTAGGGCATCTCTAAGTTGTGCAGGGATTTTCTCTTGTTCCCATATTTTGAGCAGCAGGGCATGGATGTGTCTAAGAAGATCAGGCCCGCCTTTCTTCAGGATTTCTGCTGGGATGCCGTCAGAACCAGCCGCCTTATTGTTTTTCATCTTCCTAATTGCATCCTGCACCTCTTCCAGACTGGATGGTTCTCCCATGCTCTCAATTATGGGCTGTTGAGGGAGTTTTTCAAGGGCCTCCGTCTCTGGAGTGGTGTCCCTGTTCAGAAGATCCTCGTAATGCTCTTTCCATCTATTTGTTATTTCTCCCTTTCCTTTCAGCAGCGTGAGCCCATCCTTAGACCGAAGGGGGGTCAGAAAACGGTAGCTGGGGCCGTATAACATTTTTGTGGCTTCAAAGAATCGTCTGGTGTCCCCAGAGTCAGCAAACTGCTAGATCTCCTGAGCCTTCTTCATCCACCAGAGGTTCTTCAGCTTCCTGACTGTCGATTGGACAACCGCTTTAGCCTTGGCATGGGCAGCTCTTTTAACCTTGCAATTGATGTTATTCTGCCAGGTGATAAAAGTTTGCCTCTTGATGTCTATAAGCTGTTGGATTTCGGTATCGTTTTCATCGTACCAATCCTGATGTTTCCGCTTTTTCTGCCCTAGGATGCTTATACTGGAGTCCATGATGGCAGAGGACAGCTTGTCCCAGTGCTCTTCAGCGTCATGCGGATACTGCTTGGGCAGGTCCGCGCTAAGAGCCGCCTGGAGGTGTTGTTGGTAGGTGATATCGTCTGCATACTGCAGCTCCATAATGTTGAGCTTTGGTCGGCTCGGTCTTTTTTGCATCCTTTGCATCCGCATTAAATGGATAGACATGATGGAGCAAATAAGACGGTGGTCGGTCCAACAATTGTCTGTACTTGTCATTGCCCTGGTGTTCAGCACATCACAGCGGTCTTTGGCACGGACAATGACATAGTCAATGAGGTGCCTGATTTTACTTCGAGGGTGCATCCATGCTGTTTTAAATGCGTTTTTTGTCGGAAAAGTCTGTTCGTGATGATCAGGTTATGTTCTGAGCTGCCAGACTACACTGTCCTGCTCCCGTCACCACTTCCTGGTCGCCACAGGACTTTTTCTATCCGGGAATTAAGGGAGAGCTCTCTCTGCCTCAGTCCGGGAGCTTAATTGTTCTCCCTGGATCGCCACCTTGTCGTGGTGGAGAAACTTGTGTGTTCCGATGAACCTGAGAGCGATGCCGTCCGGAGCCTAGGCTCCTGGTAGGGCCACCCATGGCGGTAAGGTTGAAGGGGAGGTTCCAGACAAAGAGTGATCCAAAAGACCTCAACGGCTGATGCGGCGGATGATGACAATAATGACACAACGGCACTGAAGGCGGATGAAGGCTGCAACAGAGGAGGGTCTCCAGTCGTCGTGGTTCTCCATGCCATTGGAATCAGGCCCTCCTCCGCCAAGGGCCCGTGTGGTGGCTGCAGGCGCATCAGTCTCCCCACGTTAAAAGACATCACGCGCAGGCGTTCTCCCGAAAGGGAACACATCCTACTCTACATCATGGATGGAAAAGTCTTGTGACAGTTTTAGTCATTAAGCTCCCGGACTGAGGCAGAGAGAGCTCTCCCTTAATTCCCTCGCTTATATATATATATATATATATATATATATATATATATATATATATATATATATATGCACATAAAGTTATGAACAGTACATAGGGCCCGAGCTAAGCCGGCATGCCTGGGTGTGGAGGTGGTGAAGTAGCGGCTAGTGGGCAATCAAAACAACAGTTGGCAGAGGTGACAAAAGCAAATTAGACACCAGGTCGTTTTAAATGGGGAGGAAAACCAGCTCCCCTAGAAAGGGAGCACTCTAGCAGTATCCAAATAAGCAGTAATCGTCTCAGTATGAAGGCTTTCCCCTACATTGACCAAGAACCAATTACTTACGTGAAGCATCAGAACAGCTGACCGGGAGAGAGGGGGGGGGCAGTTAAGCTTCCCGCTTTCTGTCATTCGCCTTTGAATAGTTTCACTGCATTATACGAAAAAAGAAACAAGAGATGAGGGTACGGTAAGCATTTAAAAAAAAAAAGATAGAGACGGTGTCCGTTTGCGAATCTGAGATATTACGATCTGGGGAGTATGTGAAACCTTATCGCGGAACCTTACCAACGTGAAACCCCCGATGCAAAAGCCTTTCACGGACATACACAAACGCTCGCGTCCATTTTGCAGCGTGGGTACCTGGTATTATCCAGATGTGGTGTGGTGTGTATGTGGAGGGTAAATCAAAATAGTAATAAAAAGGAAAATAAAGAATAAGTGAACGAAAAAATGTTAAGAATATTCAAACTTTTTTTTTAAAAATAATAATAAAAAGGAAAATAAAGAATAAGTGAACGAAAAAATGTTAAGAATATTCAAACTTTTTTTTTTTTAAATAATAATAAAAAGGAAAATAAAGAATAAGTGAACGAAAAAATGTTAAGAATATTCAAACTTTTTTTTTTTAAATAATAATAAAAAGGAAAATAAAGAATAAGTGAACGAAAAAATGTTAAGAATATTCAAACTTTTTTTTTAAAAGTCGGATAAACAAAAGCAACAAAAAAAACAGCGAAAAATATGGCATAAATAACCCTTTTTAGATGTAAAAACTTCTTTAAAAATTCGGAACACAAAAACGGCGAACGTAATTGAAAAATAATAAATAAAGGAGGAAATAAAGAATAAGCGAACGCAAAAAAAAAAAATGGCTCGAATAACCATGTTTAAATACTAAAGCTTAAAAAGTCGAAAAGAAAATGTCCTTTATGTCGGCGCGAACGCGCAAACTTAATATAACAATGCTGCCACTATAACAACTTCTCCGCGATGGCGTAAGGGAACTAACATCGTTTTTTTTTTTTTTCTATTTACATCAATTCAAGAAAGAACGTTTTTTGCACATGCGTGTTTGGTTAAGTTGTCATAAAGGATCGAGTTGCAAACGTCTACTTTCTAATTCTTACATATTATTCGATCTAGACATATATATATATATATATATATATATATATATATATATATATATATATATATATATATATATATATATATATATATATATATATATATACGGTTAACGGACTTTACTTTTCAATAAGTAATATCCCGTGAGGAGGTCTCTAGTCTATTATAACTGGCTGATCGAAATATTCTCATGGATATGTAGCGACATTAAATGCTTATGTAAAACAAATAAACGTATGTCTTGCTTGACTTCAGTATTGAGCACTCTTGTATAAGTCCTCTTTAAAATTCATTGGTTGCTATACTTCTGAAAAGTATCAATCTGAAATAATTATATATATATATTATGTAATATATATTATATAATATATGCATAAATGTATATGTATATATATATATATATATATATATATATATATATATATATATATACACACACACACACACACATATATATATATATATATATATATATAGTTTTGAAAGTTTTTACCCTTAAGAATTATACAAAAAATTGTTTTTTTAATTTTTTATCATTCGTAAGAAAATTATTTAGTCAGTAAATCATTTAATAACCGGCAACCACTGCATCAACTTGCTTCCTCGAATTCACTATAGCATCAATGAAAGTTAAGGGATAATCAGTTGTTTACCATGAAACACTTTTTCGGGGATTCAAGAACAAAACAGTATATTACATCATGGCTCCACAGCAGTGTTGATCAAACACCACCTCCCTTAATCTTAAGAAGAAGACATGTTACAAATATTAGATCTAGTTTCCTATTCTTAATTTATCTAACCTATTCATGTTATAAAAATGAATTTCTTACCTACGAGATTCATCTATTTCCAAAATGAAACATGGATATATTTTTTTAATTTACCAGTCTTGTATTTATAAGATTATGCTTAATTCATTTAACTACTTATCACCCTGACTATGATTAGTACTTTATATATTTATATTCTTACTTATTGAAAACTAAAAATATATAAAGGTTAAAAATATTTATAAATATATGCATTTTTTATAAATTTTATACATTAGTAATATTGTTTTGGATTTCTTTTATTAACATATTCTGGTTAATCCTAACTAACAAATACTTTATTTAACTGTTTAAAAATTTTAGTTTTATCCCCACCTTGTTTTATCATCCTTATTACTAAGCTATTAATTTTAAAGTAACGCGAACTTTTCTCAAACACTCTGAAATAATGGTTCCATAAAGCATAAAAACAGGGCAGGTACTATCTTTATGCGGCATATGAACTATGTGAAAGGGGAAAGAGCTTCTTTTATCAAATATTTTATAAAGTAAAATCTTATCCTCAATTTTTGTATCTAAATCCAGAAATGTTACCTGTTGTTCTCTATGTTCACAATTCAATTCTAACTCCTTTGTATATATAAGATGTTTATTTTTTTCGAATGCATCATTATCGTTTATATATATATATATATATACTAGCAGGGGCGTCCGGCGTTGCTCGGGTGTTTGGAGGTGTATGCTGTGCAAAAAAAGCAAAAAAAAACAAAAAAAATAGTTAATTTTTTTAAACTTTGACCCCTATTATGACCCCTTAAGATTTATTGTTTCGGGCTCAAATCACTTTATTAAGTTAGATCAAGGTTCAAGGAACCTATATCTAAAATTTCAAGTGTCTAGACCCAAAATTGTCGGAGGAGTTTGGTAGAGTTCTTAAAGGTCAAATCGTTGAAATTTGACCCCTTAACAGCCAAATTTCTGGCTGATACCCGTCACATCGATTTTCCCAAATCTCAGTACCCGGTATTTCAAATTTCAAGTCTATAGACTAAAAATTGACAGAGTTATTGCGTAGGGAAATGTACACAGACAGACAGACAGACAGACACGTTCACTTTTATATATATATATATATATATATATATATATATATATATATATATATATATATATAATGTAAGCAGCGGAAACACAAAATATAAAAATATAGATACGAATGAAAACAAAACCATGAGGGAGGATACAAAGATGAAAGAAAACAATGAAAGAAAAAAAGAAAGAAAGGGTGAAGAAAAAGAAAGAAAAACACAACAAAAGGAAAGAAAGAAAGAAAGAAAGAAAATAGCTAGAAAAGGAAATAGGGGGGAAAATGAAAGGAAGGGAAAATAAGAAATCTATAAATATAAAAGCGAAAATGTGTGTATGTATGTATATTCGCTTTTTGTGTATATCCGAGAAATGCTTTTTTCCGAGAAGCGATCGGCCGACTCTTCTTAAAACTTTTTATATCACGTCTAAATGATAATATCTACGACTTAACAACGGGGCTCGCGTGTGTATTTAATTTGCCCGACTTTCACGCCCTATTTTTTCCATATATTTCGATCGCCGCGTTTTTCTTTTGCTTTTCAGTATAAAACAAGCGAAACTGGCTTGCAGCCGCGTCATGTTTCAAGGTCAAACCACGCAAGTTAAGTTTTTCGCACCTGTCAATTTTATTTTATAAACGTTAAATTAAAATACTTTTCGTTTCTCTTCTCTCGTGGCTGAGATGGTTAGGTACCGGTTTTTTTTTCCATTTCGTTTCCACCTCCACGTCAAAGGTTCAGGGTTCAAGCCTACTTTACTACTAAAACGTTTTTTTTTTTCTCTTTTACACCTCCAAACACCCGGCGAACGTTTTTTTTAAACAGTGTTGTTTTTATCACCACCACCCCAAACAAACACACCTACAAACACACGGGCCACGCCGGGTACCACCCGCTAGTAAGAAAAATAATAAAAACTATCAAAGTACAAGGAAAGAAGAAGGAAATAATAGAAAGAAAAGAAAAATGGAAAATGACAGAATGGAAAAAAGAAGGAGAGAGATAAAAAAGGAAGAATTAAAAACAGAAAAGCGAAAAATGGAGGTAAAAAGAAAGTAAAAACAGAAAGGAAAAGATATAAATAAAGAACTAAAGAAATAGAGAAAGAACGGAAGAATAATAATAAAGAAGAGAAGAAATAAACAAAAAAGAAAAGTAAGGGAATAAATGGAAAAGTTAAAGAAAGTAAAAACCTTAAACAAAAAGAAAAAAGAAAGAATGGGAAAGAGAGAGAGAAAAAGTAGTAGTTTTTTAAGAAGAAAATGCCAGAAAAGAATGAAATGTAGAAAAGAATAAAAAGGCGAGGGAAAGAAAGAAAAAAGATGATTAAGAGGGGGGGAGAAAGGGCAAAGAGCGGACGAAAACGAATATATACTAAGTAAGAAGTAAAAGAAGAAACAAACTTCAATTAAAAGAATAAAAGAAAGGAAACAACTAAAAAATGACGAAAGAATAAGTAAAAAAAAGAAAAGAAAGAAAAATACAAAAAGAAAAAGAAAAGAAAAAAATAATTAAAAAGAAAACGAAAAGAAGAGAAACAAGGAAAGAAAACAAAGATGCAGTAAAGAAGGAAAAGAAAGGACAAGAACGAATATATATTAACAAAGAAATAAAAGAAGAAACAGACATCAATTAAACGAATAAAAAAATGACGAAAGAATAAATAAAAAAAGAAAAGAAAAACACAAAAAGAAAAAAAATACAAAACAAAGAAAAAGAAAAAAGAGAAAAAACGTCCAAAGAAGGAAAATATAAAAGGCAAAGAAAATAAAGATAGGATAAGAAAAGTAGAAAAGAAAAGACAAAATAATTAAAAAGAAAAAGAAAAGAAAGAAAACAAAGAAGCAGCAAATACAAAACGAAAAAAAGAAATTAAAAGAAAAAGAAAAGAAAGAAAACAAAGAAGCAGCAAATACAAAACGAAAAAAAAAGAAATTAAAAAGAAAAAGAAAAGAAAGAAAACAAAGAAGCAGCAAATACAAAACGAAAAAAAAAGAAATTAAAAAGAAAAAGAAAAGAAAGAAAACAAAGAAGCAGCAAATACAAACGAAAAAAAAGAAATTCAAAAGAAAAAGAAAAGAAAGAAAACAAAGAACCAGCAAATACAAAACGAAAAAAAAAGAAATTAAAAAGAAAAGAAAAGAAAGAAAACAAACAAGCAGTAAATACAAAACGAAAAAAAAAGAAATTAAAAAGAAAAAGAAAAGAAAGAAAACAAAGAAGCAGTAAATACAAAACGAAAAAAAGAAAGTAAAAAGAAAAAGAAAAGAAAGAAAACAAAGAACCAGCAAATACAAAACGAAAAAAACAGAAATTAAAAAGAAAAAGAAAAGAAAGAAAACAAAGAAGCAGTAAATACAAAACGAAAAAAAAAGAAATTAAAAAGAAAAAGAAAAGAAAGAAAACAAAGAAGCAGCAAATACAAAACGAAAAAAAAGAAATTAAAAAGAAAAAGAAAAGAAAGAAAACAAAGAACCAGCAAATACAAAACGAAAAAAAAAGAAATTAAAAAGAAAAAGAAAGAAAGAAAACAAAGAAGCAGCAAATACAAAACGAAAAAAAAAGAAATTAAAAAGAAAAAGAAAAGAAAGAAAACAAAGAAGCACCAAATACAAAACGAAAAAAAAAAAGAAATTAAAAAGAAAAAGAAAAGAAACAAAACAAAGAAGCAGCAAATACAAAACGAAAAAAAAAAGAAATTAAAAAGAAAAAGAAAAGAAAGAAAACAAAGAAGCAGCAAATACAAAACGAAAAAAAAAAGAAATTAAAAAGAAAAAGAAAAGAAAGAAAACAAAGAAGCAGCAAATACAAAACGAAAAAAAAAAGAAAATAAAAAGAAAAAGAAAAGAAAGAAAACAAAGAAGCAGCAAATACAAAACGAAAAAAAAAAGAAATTAAAAAGAAAAAGAAAAGAAAGAAAACAAAGAAGCAGCAAATACAAAACGAAAAAAAAGAAATTAAAAAGAAAAAGAAAAGAAAGAAAACAAAGAAGCACCAAATACAAAACGAAAAAAAAAGAAATTAAAAAGAAAAAGAAAAGAAAGAAAACAAAGAAGCAGCAAATACAAAACGAAAAAAAAAAGAAATTAAAAAGAAAAAGAAAAGAAACAAGGAAAGAAAACAAAGATGCAGTAAAAACAATAAAGAAGAAGGGGAAAAAATTAAAAAGAAAAAAAGAAAGACAGAGAAAGAAACAAAATATGGCAGTAAAAAGCCGAATCCAATTAATCCGTAACCAAATCTTCAGCGATAAGAACCTCTTGAAGCAATGAATCATTTGATTCTCTTTCTTCGACGCTTGTCATTCTTATTACAATGACCAGAAACGGTGCCGCTTCTTTGACTTGTCGACTGATGCTTTTCAAAATTAATAACATTCTTCGTTGATTACCAAACATTACGATCATTTTTATCAATCTACTTTCGATAGTGCGTCCATCTTTATTTTTATTTTAGTTTTTAGTTTTGTTGAAAATTTATGAGACTCCAATATCCAAAACGAAACAAAACATTCAAGATATTCATAGTGAACTCTATACCTATATAATAAAGTAAAGTAAATCCTATTTTTGGTGTGTGTCATTGATAAAGTTTTCCTACAAACCTGGCTCGTTCGGTGCAATATTGTAGCATTGTGCTTTTTTTTGTTGTTTCTTTAATGGAAATTGCTCTAGACAAGATGTACCAGAGCACCATGTAACGTATAGCAGCAGCAGCAGATGTATGCAAATGACCGAGCCGTGTGCAAGTGAGGACGAAGAAAAGAAAAAGATTATAAAAGCATACAAATAGACGTTTCACACACGTTGGCCGAGAGCGACAAGGAAATACGCTTCATGAACATCGATTGACAAACACAAACTACTATACAAGCGCATTAGAGTAGGAGAAAACTTTTGAAGAAAAGAACAAGGCGTTATTCTGGAAAGTACCTGTAAATAAATGTATGTTGAATTGAAAATTAGAGCCCGTTGAATTCTTTCACTGTCTTTGTTTCTTTGCGACTGTCTGCATACAACGTGAGGGGTCCAAGTGTTGTCATGTAACGACTACAGTACAAATGCATTAAACCGTTTGAGCTAAAATAAAATACTAATACGAACCCAAAAACCAAACAATGACAAGTGTTAGATATCCCGACCTAGTAACACAGCAATTTTTAACCCTTTGCAACTTGAAACGTTGCGGGTTATTATTTGAGATAATATCTACAGGGGGCTGTAAGGAGATGAGCGAGATGTCTGTTCATATTACATTAAAAATTCTGTGTGTTATTACAGTAAGAGAAACAGGAAACAAAGAGAGAAAGAGTTCCAAAGACTAGCAGTCAGATGGAGGGCGAGGCTATTAGAGCTGAAGGCTTTCCACCATATAGGGACCTCTGCAGTGAAGGAATAAGATCTTGCTGCTAGATAGGATTGTCGGGGATAAATACGTCGAAGGGGCACAAATGAAATGATTTAATCAGAGCACATTGCATTAAAGTAGTTGTAGAATTGGCACAGGGGTGCAACATTGCGGCGATGGGACAGGAGTTGCAGCTTTTATCTATGCCTAGAAAAGTGCGGACAGACGAACGGACGAACTGGCAGGGGTGAAATTACAGGTTTTGTCGGAGAATTAAAAAAAGAAAAAAATCAACATTATTTTTTAACTGTTAAGAAGAATTTGAACTTCTGTAAAAGACAAAAAAGAAAGAACCTAATAAGAAAAAAAAAGAAAGAACCTAATAATAAAAAAACAGAACCTAATAAGAAAAAAGAGAAAAAAAACCTAATAGGAAAAAAAAAGAAAGTACCTAATAAGAAAAAAGAGAAAAAAACGTAAAAATAAAAAGAAAGTACCTAATAAGAAAAAAGAGAAAACACAGATTGATTAAAAATTTAAACTAAAAAGACAACGAATGAAAAGAAAATAGAAAAAAAAGAAAACGACCGATGAAACAATTACGAACTTATTAGACAAAAAAGAGGTGAGATTAGTGTAGTTTCGTACTCGGAATCAGGAATCGGATAATTTCCAAGTGTTCCGATATCGGAATCGGTATCGGAATCGAAAAAACGTGTTCCTATTTTCCGATGCCTAAAACGATTCTTTTGGCTTTTTCTTTTATTTGATTTTGTTTCAAACTCAATATTCTACTGCAATATAAATGCAATATAAATGCAATATAAATGAAATAACATTGCAATATAATTGCAATATGAATGCAATATAAATGACAAAATGATAAATGTTTATGAATTGCAAACCACGAGTGAAACTAAAATCTATAGATTACACTTACACGAGTGTTTTTATTTTTATTTTTATGGTTGCGCATGTTGCATACGTTTTTGTGGTAATTCAAAAGACATAATTAAAAAAAAAACATTTCAATAACTAAATATTTGGAGGTTATATAAGAATAAGAATCAATAATCCTTTCAGAATCGATAATCCCTTCAGAATCGGTAATTTAGAACGGAATCGGTAATTGTATCGGAATCGGAAAATTCAGAATAGAATCGGTATTGCATCGGAATTGGAAATATAGAATGGAATCAGCAATATATCGGAATCGGGAATTTAGAAAGAATCGGTAAATGTGTAGGAATTGAAAATTTAGAGCAGAATCGGTATTTGTATCAACAGAATCGGTAATTGTTTTGGAATCGTGAATTTACATTTTACCTGTTCTGTGTGTCTCAAGATGTTATTTGAAACGCTGCATTGATTTCTGTATATATTTTTCGAATAGACAGACGAATTATTTTATCACTTTTTTCTTTGTTCTCGAGAAATTACTATAAAACAAAGGTCGTTGAATATAAAGTTAAATGTCAGCTGAGTAGGGCTGGTATTTGTTTGCTTGCCCACGTAAGCAAAATGTGACACAAGGTCGGTTTTTATGTGGAGTGGAGGAGAAAGGGGAGGGGAAGGGGAAATGGTATATAGGGTTGCCCCTACATGGACCAATAATCAATTGCCACAAGGGCAATGGTCTCAAAATGCAGCATCTACCGGAACAGATACTACACTTTGATCTCAAATATTAGGGTTAATGTGTGAATCGATCTTATATGCAATTTCGGTAAGTTTTTATTTATCTTTTTTTTTCTGAAGGATGAAGTATTTTGTTGAGGCCAAATATGTGTTACTGGAACATCGGACGCCAGGGAGGGGGGGGGGTCGATAGAATCCCAATTGTCTACCGCATGGTTTTCCAATATGGGCTCCACGGAGCCCTGGGACTCCGTGAGTGAGCCTGAGGGATTCCGGAAGTCCTTTCTTAAAGAAGACCAAATTAAATGGCTGCAACCACTTAATTATTAATCTTTTTTTTTTACTGAAAAGAGATATGGTATGATACATAACTGCAGGTGTAAATAATTTCAGGGTGGTTCATGAAAAAAAATTAAATTAACAAAAATGCAACAATTTTTTTATTAATCAAAAACAAAAAAAAAATGGTTGTAAACACAAAAATATAATAAAATCACGAACATGAACAACTAACGAAAAAGTCAAATATAACAAGTCAAAATTTGAAAATAATGTTTTCCATATTTATTTTAGAAATTGTCTTGTTAGTGCTCCGTGAAAACCTTAGCCCTGCTCAGGGGCTCCACGATATCCAGAAGTTTGGGTAACCCTGGTTTATTGGCAAGCTTTAAGGGATATCGCTGTTCGAGGTGTTATGCGGCTCTGGCAAGCTAATCAGTTATTTTATGTCATACCAGTATGAAACGTGTTGTGGTTACAAACTTCGGAGCGATTTTATGGGGATTTTTTTGATGGGGCCGAATGTGTGATAAAAAGGGGTTCATTTCTATGTTAGGGATTAATAGACCCTTAGAAATACTCGTGTTACGTAACGGATCTGGCGTAAATTGATTTTAAAATTAAGTTGTGAAATGTGGTACTATCTTCGAATTTTGAATTCTGACTGATCTAACCACCAAGAACGGCACTTCGCCCGCTCCTCATGACAGACTAGATAGTATCAAGGGGAAGAGTGTAGTTTAACTTTGTTGAGACAAGTGACATAAAGTTAATGTAAGACATAAAGATCAAATGCCGTAGACAAAACGATAACGAATCACATCACGTTTTCGAGTGGAAAGAAACAAAGGTTTCATATTAGTCTCTCTGTGGAACCAATGCGAAAGCGCCAACGCTAATAATGTAAAAAAAATATTCTAAGTGAAATGTTACCTGGGTCTCTGCCCGCCCACGTCACTCATTTTGTTAAGTTAGAAAGTTACGCTTAAGAAGTAAATTACTAGCTTAAATAACATTACTCTCTCTCTCTCTCTCTCTCTCTCTCTCTCTCTCTCTCTCTCTCTCTCTCCGGAGTAAATTCTCTCAAAATGTAACAATATATGAAAATCCATAAACAAAGCTTCTTTCCTTGAACTGTTCGTCTGTGGAACTTTGTTCCGGTTTTCTGCTTTTCAGCTGACTACAATTTTGTCATCTTGAAGTCCATCATAAACAAGTTTTTATAGAACCGTTCTCGTAAATAATCTAATTATACTAAATTTCCACCACAAACGATTACTGCCCTACTATCCCAATGACTACAATACACACGTTAGCCATTAGCATTCGAATGGTCTTTTGGTGTTAATACGTTGCAACCCCTTTGTAAAAAAAGAACAACTCTCAGCGAACGCCTCTTTATGTCATCTTTCGTCATAAAAGGAGTTCTATTCATTTTAGTAAAACAGACGATCAACGGTCACTCATGAAACGCGACGAAGAGAAACAGATTTCATATAAATACCACGCACTTTCACCACAAACAAACCATATTGCTACTTAGAATGTAGTGGGCTACTATTTGAGATCGTGTATAGTAAGGACCTTTTTTTTTTACACAGTGATCACCACTTATCAAGGCCCGGAAGCCACTCAGGGATACGGGTTATTGCAAGTACATTACGTTAGTGTGGAGATTTGATGAAGTGTTTAATTAAGGGGGCGGTTCATTAGGAATTTGTTAACATTGGACTTGAAGACATCCAAGTTGTAGTCCGGAGGGAAGCAGGCAGTCGGAACCTGATAGGAGTTGAGTCCGTTCACATTACACTTAAACTTCAGCGGTTTAGTAGTAAGTAGATAGGAAACAAGGGGAATACCAAAATCAAGCAGCCTGAGGAAAAAAAAAGAGAAGCCTTTTAGCATCTAGGAACTTTGACAATAAAGGGGTGGCGTTTTATTATTGAAAATATTACACTAGGAAGTGCACTTGCATAGGCTTTATCTTCTCGTCCATTTTTTAAAGGTTGGTTGTTTTTGTTTTACGGCATATCAACCCTTTTCAGGTTATTTAATGCCGAATCCAAAGATTTTGAAGAAAATTTTTTTTAATAGAA
>NC_136516.1:84604345-84751845 GCF_053919585.1 Euprymna scolopes | reverse complement strand
TGACAGATCAACTAACGTGCTATTTATTACTGTAACGTGATGGATTAATAAACATGCTGTTTAACTTTGAAAAATGACAAACCAACAAGCATGTTATTTTTTAATTAGGTTGTAACAGACCAAGGAACGTGCACTTTTAAACTGGAGCGTGGCAGATCAACGAACGTGCTGTTTTAAATTGAAACGTAACAGACCAACGAATACGTAGTTTAAACTGACGTGTGACAGACCAACGAACATGCTATTTCAAACTGAAACGCGACAGACAAACAGATATGCTGTTTTAAATGGAAATCAACGTACATGCCATTTTGAAAACTAATGCGTGACAGACCGACCGAACGGCTAACCGACGTCACAGCCGAGCTTTATAAAAAAAAAAGATCCGACTTGTTCGAATCAAACAAGGATTCAGTGTCTAATATTGGAATAATGGGTTAATAGTGATCCCCGACTCATTATTTACTCATATTTTTCGAGTCTGAAAGTTTCCGTTTAATGTATGAGTGGGAAAAAGGGTGGGGGCGAATTTCGGAAGAAGAAGAAGAAGAAGAAGAAGAAGAAGAAGAAGAAGAAGAAGAAGAAGAAGAGTACCCTATTATTGCTGGAGATGTATCCACGTGGGAACTGGGTCAATTGAACTGGCATTTTGGAAAACGTTGTCTAACGTCATTGCTACGACGACGGTCACCCACGATAACCTTTCATTCTTCGTCGAGCTTCCTATTCCGAACCAATCTCCGCTGACTACTGTCGGAGAATGCGTCCATTATCAAGTTGATGTCTCTATAAGCAGCCATGGTCAACCTGTGGGCCGCGACCACACCTTGCGCCCCGTTTTCTATCAAACTTAGTTTCATCAAAAAAAGGTTTTTCATCATTGAAGAATTGTGGAAATTGGTAAAAATACAGAATAGTTAACACTCGATAACTCACGCCCCCCCCCCAAAAAAAAAATATAAGAAAAAAATACATTGTTTATATCAAACACATTACAATAATAATTCCATGACCCATCTTTTTTTACATAATGAAACACGGGCACTGTTTTTATTAAAGAGTCACCACTTATCAAGCCCAAAGGCCACTCGAGGATAAGGGTTAATGAATATAAGATGGTATTGTAGTAATCGTAAATGGTTTAAGTTGGGTACAATTTAATTATTTATGGAAACGGTTTAATAAAAACTTGCTTACATTAGACTTGATTCCTCCATGTTGTATTCAATTGGGAACAAGGCCGGCAAACCCGTGCTCCAAAGGCGGGTAGTTCTAGGAAAGAAGCTTTGTTCTGGAATCTGCATCTAGATTTAGGCACAAATTGAAAGTGGGGAAAATCATGTATAGTGGTTGTAGCTAGTCGAGTGTTTTGTGAAACTTTGGTAAGGGGGGGAGGGTTATAGATTACAGTTCAGTCAACCAATTGTCATGAAAATAGCGATACAGCAGAGACATGCTCGTGACGTGTCTTTTGTGGGGAAGAGGTTGCAAGTAAGAGAAAAGGGCATCATCCACTAGCTTTCGAAGGCAGTTTTGAACTCCATCAAGCCAAGATATGGCCTCCGAGCAGCTCCCTGATCGATCATATGAAAATAAAGAATACGACAGGATTTGTGACTACAAGGTTATAACGATAAAACTGTCGCCCTAATAAAGACAACATTATTCCATTTCCGTTTGATAAAAACCAGTTTCTGTTTTTTTTTTGTTTTTTTTTACAGACCATCTACTAGTTGGCCAGTTGTGTACAAATCTAAAGATCGATATCAGCCTTTTATGATGTCTGAAAGTGACACAATGTTCAATGAGCGAAATCGAGCTCTCTACCGATCCAAGTTATGACAATAGGACCATTGCCCCCCCCCCAAAAAAAAATGCAAATCCGGACGGTTCAACGCTTGAGGGCACAGCTCACTGAAGTTTCCACCCAATGTTATGGTCTTTGGTGTGGCTTCAAGTGAGAGCCACATCATGCCACCTCACATCTTCGAAGTCGGCTTGAAAGTCAACACCAAAATGTACCTGGATGTGTTGAAGAGTGTGGTGATCCCCTAGCACAATCAGGTGGCCGTTGGAAGACCCTGGGTGCAGCAGCAGGACTCGGCACCGGCCCACAAGTCCAAAGAGATCCCAAGCTTGACTTTAGAAGTGCTACAACTTTGTACCGTTGTCTCATGCTCCCCTCTCCTCCCCCGACCTAAACTCGCTCGACTACTTCGTTTGGTCATATGTCGAGAATATCACCAACATGACCTCCCGCACCACCAAAACCAGCCTGATCGCCGCCACCCGCCGAGTATTCGCTTAACTCCCGCCGCCGGAGCTTTTGGAAAAGGTATGCTCCCAGTTCCGGACCCGTATCGAGGTAGTGATTGGGGCATAGTCAAGTTATCATTCCACCCTGTAGTTAACTAACCGCAGAACTCGTCTCAAGTAAAACAATCTCAATAACATAATTAAAACTATTATTTGGACTAACTTTTCTAATATTAAATGTTATTCGCACAACGTTTCGGTCGGTATAACCTCCGACCTTTTTCAGGTGTAGCTTGTCGAACTCGAAAATCTTTCTGTTGAACTCGGAAATATCAGGTGACCGATAAAACAAAGGCGTGATAATCGGTAACGGTAAAATTAGACAGAAATTTTTTTTTTTTCTGTTTTCAAGGACGACTCAACAATAACTAAAACACTCGACTAGCTACAACCACTATATATGATTTTCCCCACGTACTTAAATTGGACTTGTAAACAACCATGTTATATTTAACCGGGAAGCAGGCTTGCGGTATTGTGTTCAATCTGGGGGAAAGATGTTCTTGTCTCGTCAGCCATTACTGGGCAGAAATCCCAAGTAAAAATACAATTGCAAATTACCTCAACTCTTCTACTCAATCATGGTTCCTGTTAGATGGCCAAAGAGAGATAATCCATAAATCGATAAATGCAGAATTATCTCCCTTCCATCAAGAGATTAGTTGTGCCTGGCAGCCAGGGAAGACCAGGAGAAAAGGCTGGGACATTTAAGATGGCCGCTATAGACTATCGTTCCTCAATCGTTCATTACGAACATTTAAGTTTATGTTATAGTTAAATAAATAATGTATTACAAATGCATTCAGTGTTGATTATAATTCATACCCTTTCAAGTATCGGTTTTACCAAATAATCACAAACACATCAGTTCCTATTTACAATGCCTCCCCACGGGACAGAGTTAGACATCAGGGTGGTTTTTTTAACGGAGAAAAGGAACAAAAATTAAAAAATTGTCTCAGTCGTGAAGGATTTCTACTCCACTGACAGAGAACAAGAAATTGAGGTGCAGCATCTAAAGAACAGATACTACACTTTGAGATATTAAGTTTTTATTCACAGGGGTAAAAATTCAATTGGGAAAATGAACAAAAAATTTAGGCACAAGGCCAACTCGCTAGTAGGAAATAAATCTTAGGTAGCAAATCCTATATTCTGTCACCAATCTAAAAACAAGATAAAAACGTTGTATAAAATAACGCATTCTTATTGGAACCGAGTTGGTTAATAAAAATAAAAACTAAAAGTTAGGTAAGTAATACATTTCAAAGTTCCCTAACCAAAACGAACTGACGTGATATTAGCCCTGGGTGGGCTATGTTGGAAGAAATATCAAGGGAATATTAAATTCACGAATCGTCCTGGTCATGTGAAGATAACATACAGCACCTATCATTCCCATATGGTCACCCATTTGGTACTGACCAGGCTCAACGTTGCTTAACTTTGGTAATCTAATCAGAACCGGTGTGTCAATCTTATTATGCCGTATATACCAGGCGCTGTGTGTAGGAGGATGTTGATATCTATCTGCCAGAAGTGCAAAAACCTAACGTCGTGATTCTCCTCTGACTGGGATATACCTGCAACTGGTGACCGTTTGTAAATTTAATATTCCCTTGACATTTCCTGCTTCGGACGAATACGGTTCAACTCGCTTAATATAAATGCCGCCCAGACTCCATGTCGATTCACGTCGAGAACCGCTGTGTGAACGCGATTAAACCAAGATTTAGTACCGGTCAATTTCGCCAACTTATCTTTTCTCTGTAACATGAGATTTTGTCAGAAAGAGTAGACAAAATGAAGAATTTGGCCGGTGATCTCTGTTAGTCGGAGAACTTTGAAATTTACTTCGTGCTCTCTTTCCTTAGAGACCGTTAAATCGAAGGAATATTTCTGATCGTTTTTCTATTCCTGTTTTTGACGGTCGCAAATTTTACCGCGAGGTAAAATATTAGGCTGAGAAACTGGCGCGGTCTATTCTTCTCTCGAGGGTAGATGGGACTCTTTTAAGTCGTGGCAGGCACCCCATCTAGTGATGGCGTCACAATAAATCATACCTTTGATAGCCCTGGCGAAGCATCAAGTACTCAGCCACCGAGAAGATTTGAATTACATTGCAAACTCGTGTAGTAAGTTCAACCTCGGCTACGGCCGCGCTGGCGTGGTGGCGAGACTTTAGTCTCTTTCTGAATTTGTCTATCAGCGTTTCTCAACTAAAGGGGACCACGTGTCTTCGATGGGGAATCCATAGGATAACGTCGGAAAATGTTATTTAAAATGCAAAAACTTGAAATAAGGTGACAAAAAAACAAGCCATGCGCCAAAAATCATTTATTTTTATATACAGTAGAACCTCTAGATACGAAATCAATTGGTTCCGGCTTGAATTTCCTATCCTGAAATTTCTGTGTCCTTAGAGGCGCTTTACGCGTAAATTATTTAATCCGTCCTAAACTGTCATTAAATTGGATGTAGTTGTTCTAAAGTGTCCTCACTCACAGATTTTTTGAAATTTTGAACTTTAGTAGTGTGTATTCCAATTCTGCTGTAGCTGTTCATTTGAACTTGGTATCATAAAAATTGGTCAGTCGTCTTATAAAATGTATAGCAATAACATACTGAATTTTTAAAGGTCTACGACGATTTTAAAGGCTTGTGAAAAATGTCTGGAAACTTATTGAAGGCACCTAATATAGTGTGTGGAAGAGTCCATGTATTCACGAAATAGGATAAATCAGCATCACGCTATGAATTTTGATCAGAAAATTATTCCAAGTCGAAGCAAACAAGATTCTCCCAGTTTCCACTTCAATATGAAAACTATAACTTTTCAAATTGTAGACATCGCTCTCCATAGGAAGAATTTTGTTAAAAGTTGCTTATCTGCCATCGAATATGCCGAAAACATTAAATAACAAAGAAATTATTGTCATCTAAAAAGAGGATCCCCATAGTAGTTTTATTGTCAGCGCCATTCAACACTTCAACCTTGAGGGACCAAAATATGTCATTGCACCCTTTCGTCTGTGTCTTTCAGAGTCCCTATCTCCTCTTTTCTCCGCCTCTCTCTCTCTCACACACACACACACACACACACACACACACACCAACACACACACATACACACACTCTCTCTCTCTCCCTATGTATACATATATATATATATATATATATATAGCGTGGAACGATAGAATTGTCGCCCTATAAAAGGCGACATGATTCCATTTCCGTTTGATAAAACCGTTTTTTTTTGTTGTTTTTTTTTGTGCAGATCCCCGACTAGTTGGCCAGTTATGTACAAATCCCAAGAGCGATAGGAGCCTTCTATCATGTCTGAAAGTGACACAATATTCAATGAGCAAGATCGGAGATGCGCCGCTGTACAACTCATGCTCTCATACGATCCCAGTTATGACAACAGGACCATTGCCATCACCCTCAAAATGCATCACTTGATTGCTACGCATAACAGGGACGATGAAAATGTTTTCGGCATTCGGTGTGTTTCAAATGAGGGCCAACATCATGCCACCTCACATTTTCAAAATCGGGCTGCGGGGATGTGCTGAAGAGTGTGGTGATCCCCTTGGTGCAATCAAGTGGCCTCTGGCAGACCTTGGATACTGTAGCAAGACTTGACGCCGGCCCAATAGTCCAAAGAGATGCAAGCTTGGCTTCAGAAAGAGTGCTACGAATATGCACTCATCTTTCACTGGCCTCCTCCTTCCCCGACCTGAACCTGCTGGACTACTTAATTTGGTCATACGTCGAGAACATCACCAACATGACCTCCGACAACATCAATGCTAGCCTGATCGCCGCAATCCGTCGTGTATTTCAACATAGTATTCTTGTTCACTGTACGGCTAGTGGGAATTAAATGCATGTGGATTATGCTGTCAAAAAATGATCATCGTTGATTTCTGGGTGGATTTGCTTTGTCGGGACTTCTTGGGTTTGAGAAAGCTAACATACTTTTACTGGGAATTCTGTCTCTTATGTTCTTGGTCTCTGGGTCATAGCAGCAGATCCAGTTTTAATCGCAGGTCAACAGAGCATAAAGAACTGCGGGATCTGAATTGATCAGTTCGACTATCTCCCCGCTGTCATGACAAGGTCTTTCCTTCTTCTTTTTTTTTTTTGAGTACCCTTGGTGGAATCTTCGTTCAAATTTTCCGATTTTCAGTTCTTCGCGAATACAGTTGACACATCATCATCATGACGGGCTCCTTGCCCGGACCAGTGTGACTCTTTCTCTCCAGAGTTTCCTGTCTTCCATCAGTTGCCTCAGATCTTCAGGTTCACAGTTGGCGTCGTGTGCTATTTGTTGGATGTACGTGGATCTATGTCGTCCTCTGCTTGCGCGTCCGTGTCGTGGAGTCCATAGCAATACATCACTCACCAATTCATGCTTGCTTCCCAGACAATGACCGGCAAATAATTATCGTCTTTCTTAGATATAGCAGGTAGGTTGCCATAAAGTTGCTGCTTCGTGGGATGATTTTGCCGAGATATATTTAATATTGTTCTTAGCATACGGGTGTATGTGCCGTCTAGTTTTCTTTCCAATCGTTTGGTGAGTGTCCAGGTTGTAGCACCGTAAACAAGGACAGACTCTACCACTGCCCTGAAGAACTGCCTTTTCAGTTTGTCAGCCAGTCCCGAAGTCCATACTGAATGTAGCCCATCCAATGCGGTCCATGCTTTTGAGATGCGAATTCCGATATCTCTCTCTGTGGAAAATATGTTGCTGCCCAGATACGTAAACTCAGCAACTTCTTTCAGTATTGATCCAACCCAGGCCCTGATTTCTCCTTTCACATTGAAAGTCATAAACTTTGTCTTATCCGCATTTATGTGGAGACCAATGTCATTTGCAGACTTTTGTAGCTTACGTAACAGTGTTTGCACATCAGCAGTCTTGTTCGCGAACAAAGCAATATCGTCTGCGTAATCTGCATCAGTTATGTGTGGTGATTGATGACGTCTGTTTCTGGATTCATTTAGGGTTAAGCCTAGCGTATTGTTTATATCAACAGAGGTGCGAAGTACAAAGTCAAGACAGACAATGAAAAGAAAAGGGGCAAGAGTATCTCCTTGAATAACCCCAGTACGGATGTCGAAAAATTCAGTGTCCCCATCTGGGGACCTGACCATTGCTCGAGTGTGCTCATATAGCATCATGATAGCGTTAATGGCTTCATTTGGAATGTCATATGCTTTTAATATGCTGGACATTTTTTTCTCTATGTACGAAGTCGAATGCTTTGGAGAAATCTACAAAGATCATGACTGCCTCAATATTTTTAGCTTTGACTCTTTCAATTAGTCTCCTAACAGTAAGTATTTGACTAGTAGCAGAGCGATTCTTTCTAAATCCATTTTGGTTCTTCCTGAGCACTTCTTCGATCTTTGGTTCGATACGGTTGAGAAACATGGCATTGTAGATTTTGCTGCAATTGGAGTGAGTGTTATTCCTCTGTAGTTGCTTGGTATGCTTAGGTCACCCTTCTTGAGGAAGGGAAGTATGCGTCCTTCCCTCCATATATTAATAATTTTTGGATTATATACAGAATTGCATAAATTAAGAAGTATGTCATTGAAACCACATGTCTTCCTTACTTCAAGAGGTATGTTATCTAAGCCTGCAGCTTTACGATTCTTAGTCTTCTTTAGTACATTTAGAAGTTCCTCCATTGTAAAATCACCCTTCTTAATATCGAGTTCCTGTACAACAATCGGCTGAATTGGTTGGTCTGTTACTTCTGGTTTGTTTCCGAGTAGCTTTTCAAAATGTGCTTTCCATTTCGAACATGCATTTTCTGGAGTGTTTGCCTTTAACTTAGCTTTGGCAGGTCGTTTGTGCCCAGATATCTCATTTACTACTTGCCAAGCCAGATAGGATTGTTTGTTATCTGCTGCATTCTGGATTCAATCTATTTGTTCTTGAACATACTTCTGTTGTTCTGATAGTTACATCATACTAAGCTCTTGAAGCGCATGCTTCCTTAATTTTGTATTCTGTCGAGTGGGGTATTTATGTTGCTTTTTGATTATGTTTTTTAACTTTTCTCGTTTTAATATTATTTTATCATTTACTCACGGTACTTTTCGCTTTGCCTTGGGCTTCAGAGGTATACACTTCTTTGCTGCGACTTGGTGCGATCTAACGAAGTTTTCATAGGTGGTATTAGCAGTTGGTTCCTGCTCATGTGCTTGTAAAGCATCAAATCTGTTTCGCAGTTTGAAGATGAATCTCTTCTTGATCTGATTGTCGTGTGAAAACGTTGACCAGTTGTAGGGCTGTCTAGATGATTTTTTAGTTTTGTTCGCTCGGAGGATTAACTTCAACTTGGAGGTTACAATCCTATGATCAGTAGACACACCATAGAAACTGCTATAAGCTTCACAGTTATGACAGATATTGATCCACTTCTTATTCATAAAAAGATAGTCCCCTTGTACCTTGTCTCCATTTGAGGATTGATCGGCCCAGAGCTTACCGGGTCTTTTCTGAAAACGGGTATTCATGCATTGTAGGTTGTTTTCAAGGAGAAAAGTTAATAGATACTCTCCATTTCAGTTTGTTCCATCATGGAAAGAGAACTTATGCTTGTTTTCTTCCCGTCCTATGTGCGCATTCATGTCATCCTCGATAACCAATAAATTATGTTTGGGAATTGAGCGCACTATTGATGAGAGTTCATCGTAGAAATTCAGGATCTCTTGCTTGTCACTGACGTTGGTAGGGCTGTAGCAACAAATAACAGTAGTAGCAGGATTACCACTGAAGGTAGCAAGAATTATCCTTTGTGTTATCTTCTCAGCACTTTTCAATGATTTCAATGCTCGAGGGCTAAGCAGAAGTCCCACTTCCCCAATGGTTCTATTTGTCGAATTTTTCCATGCTGACGCTGATACTAGTGTCCAGCTGTTACCAATTTCATGGTACTTTATATCCATGTCGTTGTGGAAGAGACGGTGCTCTTGAATACACACAATATCGATATCGTGTTCTTTGGATGAAGCAACAAGTTCTGATATTTGAGATGTGGGTTGAAGCGTCCGTACATTAAAGGGGGATATTTTGATGGTATGTCTACATTTTGCTAGCCTAGGTTTTGGTGCTGTAGTAAACTTGTCGATCGCTGTGGTCATTGCCAGCACACCAAGTAGCGACCCTTGGTTACCCATGTGGCGGTGGTTGCGGTATGGAATTCTGATTTGATTTAGAGTCATATTGAATCTTTCGATAGCTCGGATAATATCACCTGTGTGAGCTGCGTCTACAGGCGAATCGCAGTAGTTTCTCAATTAGACTAGTTGAACCTGATCGTTGATCTCTTAATGATTCTTCCGCTAAGAGTCTTTTGTGCCCTGCCATTGACTGATTCTTTAGTTCTTCCGCCAAGGCGCATAACTGTCATGCTGTTCTGCATGACGTTACCAGGGCCCATTTACCAGTTCAGGTTCTACATCAGTCTTCCGTTATGAGTGGTCCTACATGATTACCGTAGACTATATCCTCATTCTGGCACGATTTAGTCAGATGTGAGTGTTTCTTTCATCAGACGGTATAGCCTGTTGAGGCAATCCTATACTGTTGTAACTTCCGCACGAGCTATGATGTAAGGTTGACATTTGCGGAGATTCAAATTTATTTTCATCACCAAGATCGGTATGCTCTTCACAGCATTTTTTGAAGTTATGAGAAAAAAAAAAAAAACACACACACACACACACTGATATTAAACTGTGCATTTATTGTCTCTAGAGACACATGACGGTCAATATCCATGGAATTCTTTATTTTGCCAATCAACTCTGATGTTCTGACTTCCTTACTTCTCCCACACATCTCATCATCCCTCATAGACTCTCTGTCTTCCTTGAATCTCTTATGCTACACAAAACTAGTGCTCAATTCATGCTAGATGGTTCAGAAGCAGTCCAAGCGTTTTTGTAGCATTTTTCCAAGTTTAAAACATAATTGTATTGCATATCGTTATCCTAAAGACTGCATTTTTAAAAGTTACCAGCAGTGACAATCAGGCGTTAGTAGACTGTATTCTAACTACGACTGCAGCGGTTCATTTATTTAATAACAATGGGTAATGCATTTCATAAGATGTATGGCATTAAAATACTTAATTATCAAGAGTCTACGACAATTTTAAGATGCCTGTAAAATGTCTGGAAACGTATTAAAGGCACCTAGTATTATGCATGGAAGCGTGTGTACATATATATATATATATATATATATATATATATATATATATATATATATATATATATGTGTGTGTATATATATATATATATATATATGCATGCGTATATATATATATATATATATATATATATATATATATATATATATATGCATGTATATATGTATACATTGTCAGGTCATGTCATATGCTACTGGTACCATGTACCCCAGTACTGCCTCATGGTCGGGTCACCGGCGACTAAACTGGTACCCCCACCAGACTTGTTTGGTGAGGAGGATGGCTAGTCTCCCTGAAGGATTAAAAACACAATCTTCCAAAGGGCGAATGAACACTTTTTCGGGGTCAACAGCAAACTAGCACCGTATGTGTTTGTGTGTATGCATGTGTGTGTTGGGGTGGAGAGGACTTCTGTGAGCCGTGGTGAAGGCAACCTTTCTAGGAAAAGCAAATCTCTAATTTTAAAAAAAAACATAAACTGGGAGACCAGTACCCGCATTAAGCTGGTCTGCAGTTTAACTTGTTGCTGGCTATCTTGCTCTGGCTTGTTGCTGAATCTCAACATTTTGAACCAAGAGAGAGACTTATCTGTCGTACAAAGCTAAGACTCTGTGACATCATCTGTGTATAGATACTCTCTCGGGCATTTGTCTATAAATGTGGTCCCGTGGCGATGAAAAAGGTGTGACGCGCGGAGGCTTGAAATGCTGGAAGCATGTAATAATTGATCTCAATGACCATCTTCAGTGTAATGCCTGCTTGAGCGTGTGAATTCACCGGTAGGACTAAAAAAAAAAGTCATTTTTGGGCTCATGGACTTTAAGTGTCTGAGGGAGTGGTACTCGTTTGACAAGACGTTGCAATCATATATATATATATATATATATATATATATATATATATACGTGTATATATGGGGAAATATTTTTATTCAATTATAACGTACCTTTTATTTATCCCAGTCCTTATAATTTATTATGTACCAAGCTCGATGTAACTACAGAGCACATAACAAACAAATGACAAAGCCTATACTCCAAATTTCAAGCTGTTGACAATCTTACCGTTTATTTCTTTAATTATGTTGGCATGCACAATTCTTGACAGCACCTGTTTTGTAACGCAAATAGAAGGTGGCGTATTAAAAAAGAAATAAATAAATAATTGCAACTTCTCTCCCTATTTTCGGATTTTGTAATCATGTCCATATGACTATAGTTTCCTTGAAAATTTGATAAGTGCTTTCTCTCCTAATGAGTTTAAATGTGCCATAAATTCAATAATGGGCATAATAATTACATGAATGATTCAGTGCTACGAAACAGGTGCTGTCAAGTATTGCGCATGCCAATATAATTAAAGAAATAAACGGCAAGATGGTTAACATCTTGAAAGTTAGAATATAGGCTTTGTATTTATTGGTTTGATATATATATATGTATTATTTATATATATGTATTATTTATATATATATATTATTTATATATATATGTATATATATATATATATATATATATATATATATATATATATATATATATATATATATATATATATATAAAACTTATAATGTTTTATGAACCTATATTCATATTTATTTTTGTAATCAATTCTTGATTTGAAACAGACGGTACCGGTGTTTTCTGTCCTTTTTACATATTTTAAAATCAATATTATACGCTTGTCTTGAATGTTTCTTTGTAATTGAGCACTTTACTGAGCTTCTTTTCTCACAAAAGTAACACTGTATATATATATATATATATATATATATATATATATATATAATTATTCAGAATAATAAGATACAATAAATCTACTGGTGTGCAAATCTAGTGATTATTGGTCTTACAACATGTTATTGGATGCAATATTTTATACAGGACTATCCTAGCTAAATAAAATTGCTCAATATACTACACAGAGCAAATAAATCATAATTTAGGATTGCTAATATTTTTCCTCCGAGGAGATGTATAAAAATCAAAGACTCATGGGTTAAGGAAATATATTTTACTATACTGTGTTCTTCGACTTACATACAATAAAATTTCTATACTTGAAATTTAACTTTCTCCAATATATATATATATATATATATACTGTGTTCTTCGACTTACATACAATAAAATTTCTATACTTGAAATTTAACTTTCTCCAATATATATATATATATATATATATATATATATATATATATAGTCATCCACATACAGTACTGTTTCGTTGTTTCACAGCTCATCAGTGCGGCTAGACAGGCAACCATCTCAATCCAGGATTGAAACCCGAACGTCTGTACGGCAGTCAAGGCTCCTAACCATTACGCTATTGGCGGCCGCTGAACGAGTAGTGAATTTAACGATGTTTTGACATCGTCCGAAATACCGCCGCTCGATTTGTTTACACAAAGAGCGTCGCTTATACGCTAATGGTAATTCGTGTATCACTTCTCAATATGCTCAACTCAAGGTGCGGAGCATTATAGTCATCCACATACAGTACTGTTTTGTTTCGCTGTTTCACAGCTCATCATATATATATATATACATATATATATATATATATATATATATATATATATATATATATATATATATATATATATGATTTTCAGATTGCGAGCAATGATATAATTATTCCAATAGGAAAACAACGTTGCAGTTCATATGAGCCACGAAGCCAACAAACGGACGATATTTTTATTTTTATTAATAACCAGAGCGTCCCTCTCTTTGGGGAGCTGCCCCCCCCCACACACACACACATTAAAAAACGACCATGTGTCTAACTTTGCCCTCGTAGGGAGGCAAGTAAACAAAAAATAGAAAAAGGGATTTTAATATGAATAAAAAAAAGTTATGGGAGTGTGTGTGTATATATATATATATGTATATATATGATTACTTAATTTAATCACATAAATTAATATACGAGAGTATAAATTTATGCGTAAACTTTAAATATTTACTTCAACTGTGCTCAATACGTAGGCAGACCTAGGTATAAGCCTGATGAATCCTTGCGTTGATGAAACGCGGAATATTCTGTGTAGCTTAATTGCCATATATATGTTTTATAATTTACTATATATATATATATATATATATATATAATATAATATAAACTCCTATAAATTCTTTTTTCTTTTGTGTATATTGATATTCATATTAAAAACCCTCTTTTCTATTTATTTAAAAAGAAAATACAGTTTTCTTATATATGGGTTCTGGAAATGCATTCACGAGCAAAAGATCTTGCTAATTTGCATATTCTTTTAACCATTTAATTTAATTAATTCCCTATAAGTGTTTTCGGTTTTCTTATGGGATGATCATCTAGAGTTAACTATTACGTGTAATTATATTCATGCAGATATTCTACATGATTTATACTTGCATAATATTTGCGTAAAATCTTTACAGTGAAAATGTCCGTCTGTGTACATTTCTCTATCAAATAACTCTGTCCAGTTTCGGTTTACAGACTCGAAATTTTACATAGGGGGTATTGAGATTTGGAGAAATCTTTTAATCGGGCTTCGACCAGAAACCTGGCTGTTAAGGGGTCAAAGTTCAACGATTTGACCTTTGAGAACTCTACCAAACTCCTCCCACAATTTTGGGTCTAAACACTTGAAATTTTAGATGCAGGTTACTTGGATATGGATCTAACTTAATAACTTTATTTGAGCCCAAAACAATAAAAGTTAAGGGGTAATAATAGGGGTCAAAGTTTAAAAAATTGACATCTGCGGTCTCTAACAAATTACTCAGACAATTTCTGGTCTAAACATTTGAAATTTGACGTAAATGGCATTGAGAGATAGGGCAGTCTTTTTAATTGGTTTGTGTCGAAAATTTTTAGTTACCAATATATAAATGTATGTATGTATGCTTGTATGTCTACCTAAAACTTTTGACAGAGGGGACGGATTTTACCAAGATCAGTATCGTTTTGAAGTCCGTCCTTTCAGACGACAAATATCGAAAAATTGGCTAAAAACGTTAATATCTTCACCTTCAACTGGGAACTTTTCTACAGGGGTGGGGGTGGGGAGCATTTTTCGCCGATATTTTTAAAAGTCATCCTCTTCTTTCGATTGTCTAGCCTTAATTTTAAAATATGTCAGTTCCGTTTTGGCGGTGGTCGTAACAGCATAGACGTCAATTTTTTTTGTTTTGTTTTTTGCCGTTCTTTTCCTCTCTCGCGGTACGGGTTCGAGCCTGCCTTCCTACTAACACTTTTTTTCTTTTGCTCTTTTTTTTTTTTTTTTTGCTCAACAGACACGTCCAAACACCCGGGCGACGCCAAGATGAAATGCTAGTATATATATACATAAGTGAACGTGTCTGTGTGTGTTTGTGTGTGTGTGTGTGTGTGTGTGTGTGTGTGTGTGTGTGTGTGTGTGTGTGTGTGTGTGTGTTTATTTGTGTGTGTGTTTCTTTGTGTGCGTATACATTTTTCAACGCTATAACTCTGTCAATTTTCAGTCTACAGACTCGAAATTTAACACAGAAATACTGACATTTGGGAAAATCTTTGTAATCCGTTTTCGGCCAGAAATTCGGCGATTAAGGGGTCAAAGTTCAACGATTTTACCTTTGAGAACTCTACCAAACTCCTCCGACAATTTTGGGTCTAAACACTTGAAATTTTAGATATAGATTCCTTGGACATGGATCTGACTTAATAACTTGATTTGAGCTCCAAACCATAAATATTAAGGGGTCATAATAGGTGTTTAAGTTTAAAAAATTGAGCGCTTTTTTTTGCTCAACATACACCTCCAAACACTCGGGCAACGCCAAGCTGAAATGCTAGTATATATATACTTCCATAACTTTTTAATATATAAATAAGAACAAAGAATTAATAAAACATGTTAAAAACCCTTTAAGAAGAGTTAAAAACATATTTACTTTTCAAAAAGTAGACACAAATGAATTGTCCTTAATCCGCGGAGTTTCGAAGAAGTAGTTTTCCTCTCATCAGAGGGTAGGAATTAGCAAAATGAGGAATTGGATTTTGCTTGCAAAGTATTTAATGAAACTACAATTAAGCCATAGAGCCTACTTGGTAATATATATATATATATATATATATATATATATATATATATATATATATATATATATATATACTAGCAAAAGTACCCGTCGTTGACTGGGTTCAAAAACAGCCTACAGAAAATGGACTCTGATTTATGAAAGTATCATAGGTTATGAAAAGGAAGGCTTGTAAAGAGATAGCTTCCAATTTGGGGGTATCAAAACCAAAGCAAAAATATGATGAAAGTAAAAGTAAAATAGATAAACCCCATAATTTATTATACGATACCTGTTCACACTGAAACACTTATCACAATATTCTGTGGATCTATATTAAAAAAAAACTTGTTAAACTTTGTGACATATTTCCATTCTATGGAGGTCAGGCGTTAACGAACACCCCATAATTTTATTATACCATATCTCTTCAGACTGAAACATAATTATCAAAGTATACTTACGCAGATAGATATGAAAAGTCTTTATTAAAGTGTGTGCCTATTTCCATTCTATGGAGGCCAGGCGCGAACGCAGACCTCACAATTTTATTATACCATCCCTATTTCAGTTAAAACATACTTATCAAAGTATTATTATGTACATCTATATCAAAAACACTTGTAAAGGTTTTTTTTTATTTCCATACTTTGTGGACCAGGCGCGTACGCATACCCCACAATTTTAATGAATCATCATTATGCAAGATCAGACATACCCATTCCTGTGTCTCGATACATCTTCTATCATTATATATGATCAGTTTTCTATAATAGTCAACCATATAGGAGCCTATTCGTGACCAGACACACACACCCACAGACGTTCAGCTTTATATTATAGATATATATAAAGAGAGAGAGAGAGAGAGAGAGAGAAAGAGAAAGAGAGAGAGAGTGAGAGAGAGAGAGAAAGGGGAGTTTTCGCCAATGTTTCTACTAAACATTGCTCGGTTTAATCGCTCGGGCCAACCAATTCGTCAACTGAGCAGACATATTACAATATACTCCTCATCGTATTCCTCCTAATTAGCGGTCCGATATTATTTGTGCGTCGACAATGGCGACGACCTCATAACGACCATCCGTCCCCTGCGCCAAATGCGTGCGCAGTACATGTGATCGTCTTGTTCGTTCGCGTCCGATAATTGTCACCATCTTTCAAATGACATAATTATCTTATGTAAATTATGGCGAGCGCTTCGTTAGATAATAAACTTTTAGTTTTACCTCAAGCAGAAAGTCAATCTCGCAACCGGGCGCGCGGGAAGTGTTTCAATTTCGGACCGAGAGAAAGTTCCACTGCTCAGGGTCTTTATGGATATAGCGTATAGAACACACACATTCCATTATCTTGCTTTACATTTTATTAAATGACTGAGTTGTTTACGAAAAAAAACGAAATGCATTCTGATGGATTTTATTTTGATAGGATTTTATATACCCTTTTTCACCCACAAAAACGCATATTGCCACTTGGAGCGTAGGAGGCTACTATTTGGGATCGGGTCTAACAAGGGACTGTTCATATTACATTTAAATATCTGCAACTTAATATACCGGGTGGAACGATGAAATTGTCTCTATAGAAAAGACGACATGATTCCATTTCCATTTGCTGAAAACCGGTTTACATTCTTTGGTGCAAACCATCTACTAGTTTTTCAGTTGTAATAAGAGCGATAGGAGCCTTCTATGATGTCTGAAAGTGATACAATGTTCAACGAGCAAGATCGGAGATGCGCCGCTATACAACTCATGCTCTCTACCGATCCAAGTTATGGCAACATGATCATTGCCACCACACTCAGAATGCAAATCCGATAACAGGGACGTGACAAAATTTCCGGCCGCAGTTATGGTCTTTGGTGCGTCTTCAAGTGAGGGCAACATCATGCCACCTCACATCTTCAAAGTCGGCTTATTGATTGAAGCTCAGACGAGCATTTGCCATGAAAATAACGATAAAGTAGAGACAGACCCTCAACGTCTCTTCTGTGGGAAAGAGGTTGAAGGGAGGAGAAAAGGGCATCCCCCACTAAGCTTCGAAGTCTATTTTGAACTCTGTCAAGGCAGGATAAACTGCTTCTAGCATCTCCTGCCCAGATGTGGCAACAGTACTCCATCACCGTACCTGGCTTTTATATAGGTAGAGAATTGCACCAGGAGTGAGATATCTACTGGAGCAGTAGAAGGATCCCACCATTTTTCCAGCGATTTGGACAACAGATTTCATAGATGTGTTCCATTTCAGTTCAGGAGTAACGATCAAGCCTAGAAGCTTGTCAAAACATTAAGTCTCATCACGACGTAAGTCATTCATTTCACTTGATGCCAGATGGGGATCAGAGCGGTGATGATGTAAAGATAGGAGCCTGGTTTTATATGCATTTCCCCACTGTACCACGTGCTTAAGATCATATATACTGAAATATGTCATTTTTTTATTATTAATGGGGCCCTTAAGACTATTGGTTAGCAAAAAAGAGAGCTCCTGGCTTAATCGTATCCACGTAGCTATCTGATTGCTCTTAGGCCACTGATATTCTTGGCTCGATTGGAAAGTATCCAGGCCTTTGTCGCTTAGCAATGGGATCGTTAATATTGTGGGGTTGTTTCTGATCCATAAACCCATCATTTGATTAACATTCTCCGATAGCAGAATTACGTCGCTCGTACCAGCGTGCCTTGTGGATTCGTAACCTTTGCAAACTGTTGTATTTTTTTCCGCAATCACAAGCCAAGGGTGTATCCATGTCGTTTCTTCCGTTTGAGCAATCATCTCCGCTACAGACACCCTGAGAGCATTTTTTTTTTAAACTATCCATATTATTATTCTTTCCTGTCTTTCCAGGATAAATACTACATTACCTTATCACTCTAAAGATGACGTAATGACAAAATTTTTCATTATATCACAGAATTAAATAAGCTTAAACCACCTTGATATTAATATAGTTAAAATAGGGCGAAAAAAATTTCGCATTTATTACATGAGCATAGTTTCTTCCCTAGAACTACCCGTCTCTGGGACACAATACCACGAAACTACTTCCTGGCTTACTATAACATGGACATCAATGTAAACAAATTCTTGCTGTGTTGTTCTCTTAAATTATCAATTTCTGCCCAATTTTAAATATCAGCGATCCTCACCGGATACCTAGCATTAATCCTTATCCTCGAGTGGTCTTTGGGTCTTTCCTTAGTAAAAAAAAAATATCTGTTTCTATTAGACACCTGTGCGACCTTTGGCTGACAGACATGCTCACAGTGTACGTCCTTACGTCCTAGGATATGTACACTTGCCACATTTTGGCAAGAGCTGCTTGGCGTGCTGTATCCTGCCTTCATACCGACTTTGTAGTCTACTAGAGGATAATCTTTTCTCTTCCCTGCAACCTCTTTCTCACAGAAGAAATGTTGCTAGCCTGTCTCTGCTCTATCGTTATTTTCTAGAAAAGTGCTCGTCCGAGCTCCATTCTATCGCCCCTCCTTACCTAACTTTGACGGAAAACACTCATCTACTAGCTAAAACCACTGTCACTAATTTCCCCCACTCTTTATCTGTGCCTAAACCTAAACGTAGATTCCATGAACAAAGTTGCTTTTTTTTCTTAGAACTGCGCGCCTGTGGAACTCTGTTTCGCTTACCTGTTTCAAGCTGACTGCAATATGGTCGTCTTAAAGTCCAAAGTAAACAAATTCTTGATGAACAGGTCCTTAAGTAATCTAATTTACCAAATTTTCAGTACAAACGATTACTACACTATTGTCCCAATGATTACCGTACACGCATTAACTCTTATCCCCGAGTGGCCCCCGGGCCTTGATAAGAAGTGACACTTTGGAAAAAAAAACACAAAAAAGTGAAGTTCGAAACGGCATAGCTCTGATAGTGCAGGTTGTACCGCTCCTGCCACCATAAGGAAACATTGGACTTAATCGTAAAAGATTATCCAGTCCATGATGTCGTTATATATATATATATGTGGGGGGGGGGGTACTTAGAGGCCGCCCGGCATTGCCCAGTTGTAAATATGATATTTTCATTAATTCCAAATTTCATGACGTTGCCCATCTTACAATTTATTCCTTTAATTACGTTGACATTTACGAGTGTTTAAAAATAGGGTGCGTATAGATTGGAGCTCAGTCGAGCACCTGCCATAAAAATAACGATAGAGCAGAGAAAGATAGACAGTTTCTCTTTTGTGATAAAAATGTAACAGAAAGGTGAAAAGGGCATTACCCACTAGATCTCGATGCCGGTTTTGTACCCTGAGGACATGCAAACCTTGCCGTATTAAACAAAAAAAAAAAACAGGTGATTTCTTCGGGCTAAGATCACAGTGTAGTATCTGTTCTGATGGTACACTTCAATTAATTTGCCCTTAGTCAATGGAGGGGAACCCCTTCTATACTAAGGCATTTTTTTTTTAAATTTTACCTACTTCCAGAGTGCCCCATTTTGGAGGAGCTGGTTTTCTCCCACATTGAAAACGACCTTGTGTCACATTTCGTTTTCGTGAGGAAGCTAATAATTACCAAAAGTTTAATTGTTTTGTTTTTTTTTTGTTTTGTTTTGTTTTTTTGTTGTTGTTTTTTTTTTTTGCGGGCAATTCCAGATAACCTTGCTGTTTTTGTGAGGAATGTTTATCTTTTTCTCTTTATTTTGTAAGATTACCTGCTATTAATGTTGGTAGTCATGTCTCACCGTCCCGGCCAAACGAACAGTAAAATACGCCTGGCAGATTACAGAAATAACTTTTTTACCGCTTCGTATCCCGGCAACGATTTCTCGTGTCCGGCCGCTTTTGGTTAAAGACACACATACAAACGCGGTCTACACGAACGAAACGTTAGCGACGGGAACCGCACCACCTGTGCAGCAGCGTCGAGTGGAAAACGGTCGGCAGGTGGCGCTGATGCTTGTCCGCATGTGTGTGTGTGTGTGTGTGTGTGTGTGTGTGTGTGTGTGTTCAGAGCTTATCGTGTTGCGCAGTCGCAGAAATCTTGGCCAGCTAAGAAGCGGATATTGCTAAGAATCACGTGATGTTGCCTTGCTACTTGAAGCGATTCCATTATTTGGACATTACTTTGTATTCAATGTATTGTCATCGCTCCCTCTTTCTTTCTCTCTCTTGCTCCTTCTCTCCCTCTCTCTCTCTCTCTCTCTCTCTCTCTCTCTCTCTCTGTCTATCTATCTATCTATCTATCTCAGTCTTTTTCTTTTTTCTTCTTTTCCTTTACGTTTTGTCTTTTTCTTCTCACACATTCGCTCGCTATCGTGTCATTTTCCTTATTATCTCTTTAGACCTTTCGTTCTTTCTCTTACCCGTTTTCTCTTAAATTCTCTCCCTGTTCCCATTACTCTGTCTGTCTGTCTGTCTGTCTGTCTCTCTCTCTCTCTCTCTTTCTTTCTCGTCACAGTTATTACTCTTTTTTCTCTCCCAAATACCCAAATTATCTCTCTCTTGTCATTTCTAACTTTACTCTCTCTCTCAACCCCCCTCATTCTCTCTCTTGTATTTGCTTTTACCTAGTTTCGTTTCTTTATTCTCTCTTCCTCTCCCCCTCCCTCTCTTCTCTCTCTCTCTCGCTCTCTCTCTCTCTCTCTCTCTCTCTCTATATATATATATATATATATATATATATATATATATATATATATATATATATATATAGGGTGGGGCAAAAGTCACTGATTCATTTGAATTCTAAATAACTCTTTTATTTCTAAGTATTTTTAATTTCTTAATATCTTTTTTTTTTTTTTTTTCAGATCCTGAAAATTAATTATGGAAAAATTCAGTATCGTCCAACGTACAAAAATTGTACAATTTTAATATCAAAATCAAGGCACAATAATTCAAACCCAAAGACCCCATCGAAGACATTTCAAGGTGAGAGATGCACCTATTGTGGCGATATCTAAAGGAAAAGTGTTTTTGTCAACAAGCCCCAATCTTTAATAGAGCTAAAATGAAAACATCAGTAGAGAAATAAGAAAAAGAAGGCCGGAAACTTTGGAAAACGTTATGGCAGAGGTAATCAAAAGAGCTCAAATTTGTGAAGCAGAAAATTGAAGGTATTTACAGGATGTTATTTTTCACATTAAACAATATGAGTTTCTTAATCTTATTAAGGTTAAATAACGTTTATCGCCTTTATTTTATGATACTATAATTTCATGCATATAATTTTTAAAATAAAAAAGTTATTTAAAATTAAAATGAGTCAGTGACCTTTTTTTACAAGAAAGGTTGCCCTTTTCTTGTGAGAAAAACATTAAATAAGTGAAAATGAGATTAGATAGACCGAGATTTGAACTTTGTAAGCAAGGTTCAGAAATGGAATTTAGCATTGTTCACTTTCATATAAAATAGTTTAGAGATGTTTGTTTGCAAAAAAGGAATTTTAATTGTTCAATTCTTTTTATGAAAACTGAATTAAAATAAGGTCAGCTAAAAAATAATGAACAATGCAATTTAAATATGTTGAAAAATATGTTAGAAAAAAATAGGAGTGAGAATTCTTTGTCTGCAGAAATGGTTTGGAAACATATGCCGAACCACGCATGTTTAGGCCACGTGGGTCGATCACGTTGACAGACACACGTATGACGTCATGGCGAAAATGAATTCTCAATATAGGAGCTAGTTCAGTCGAAGAAGAAGAAAGTTGGGACAGTCGGGCAGAGAGAGTGCAGTCAGCAAAAGCAGTCAGAGGAGGGTCCCTTTAGAAGCGAAGGGAAAACCTTTAATCATGTAGTCGACTTTGAATTCCTGAACGTGATCATCATTTCGACCGATCGAATGGAATAAAAGAACATCTCATATTTTTGTAACTGCCGTCTTCGTGTCATCATTCTACCAAATTGAAGGTAATGTGAAACCATCGTTATTAATGAACTTTGTATAACCCATTCTAAGTAATGTGCCTCTCCATCATAAGAAATAACTGCCCCCTCCTGTGGTAAAAGAACTGATAACCCTCCCTCCTCGCTAGTATATGTGTTAAGAAGAAACCCTCCAGAAGTGTATAATCAATATGAATGTCCCCATCCTATCTCTTAAAAAAAGACCCCATTCCTATGCAACATTTTAGCCCACCCTGTATATAGTATATTTATTAATACAAGCATTATTGGCTACATACGTGCATACATGTTTCTGCAGTGGATTTACGTCTAGAAAACTAAGAATATAAAAATAACAGTAAAAATTATCTAGGACTTCGTATCGTAACGGTTATGCGCCGGACTGTTAATGGATATAGTCCGGAGGTCGATTCCTAGAAACAGTCAAGCTACGCTGAAGAGAGGTCGTCCGAAGATTACTGTTTTAAAAATGATAAATCAGAATATTATTTGTTTATGTCCAAATAAAATATGGGCGACTTTCTAAGAAAAACAGATCTTCAAGGTGAAGACGCTAGTTAACCGTTTTAGCGTTTAAAAAAATCAACAAGAAATACACACACACACACACACACACACACACACATATATATATATATATATAATATTTTTATTTATATAGACAAATATTACATAGTCGCTATATGAATAAAAAATATTATATTTTGCTCTTTTTTATTGAGCACTCTTAATAAACTCATTTTAATTCATGAGTTTTCCCTCTTGACTACCTTTAACTTGGTGTTATGTACATATATATGTATATATATTTTGTCAGGTCATGTCATGTGCTACTGGTACCATGTAACCCAATACTACCTGCCTCATGGTCGGGTCACCGGCGACTAAACTGGTTCCCCCACCAGACTTGTTTGGTGAGGAGGGCGGCTAGTCTCCCTGAAGGATTAAAAACAAGACCTTCCAAAGGGCGAATGAACTCTTTTTCTGGGTCAACGGCCAACTAGCACCATGTATATTTGTGTGTGTGTGTGTGTATGTGTATTGGGGTAGAGAGGGCTCCCATAAGCCGTGGTGAGGGCAACCTTTCTAGGAGAAGCAAATCTCTGATTTTAAAAAAAACATAAAGCGGAAGACCAGTACCCGCATTAAGCTGGTCTGCAGTTTAATTTGTTGCTGGCTATCTTGCTCTTGCTTGTTGCTGGATCTCAACATTTTGAACCGAAAGAGAGAGACTTAGCTGTCGTATAAAGCTAAGACTCTGTAACATCATATTTGTATAGATACTCCCTCAGACATTTGGGCTCCTGGATTTTAAATGTCTGAGGGAGTGGCACTCGTCTGACAAGACGTTGCAATCATATATATATATATATATATATATATATATATATATGAGAGAGAGAGAGAAAGAGAGAGAGAAAGACAGACATACAGGGAGAGGGAGAGAAAGAGATGAGAGAAAATAGATAAGGAGGGGGAAATGGAGAATGCTAGTCGTTAATAACATTGATATTCCTTTCCAAAATCCAACCATATTTGGTAGAAAAAAAACTTCAGTCTATGCCTGACTTCTCCTTTTACTTATGTCGAACAGCATTTGTTTCAATTATATGACGACTCCTTTGGTACTCCTCTCCTCAACAGAAGGTATGATCCTAAATACGTTTTACAATCACCGGACCATATCTCCTCCATATTATGTATGTGGAGTTATCTCAAATCTAATGATTATCAAAACAATTGGTATTTGTACAGTTTAATGAAGACATTGAAAAATGAAAATATCGGGAAAAAATTATATTGTACGTATCCGTTATGGAATGAAGTTCTCCGACAAAAGGATTTCACTTAATTTGATCAAGTATTTTTTTTTAATTTTTTTTTACGGCAAAAAAGCAATTTGTTATAATAATGATCAAAAAAGGTAGTCATGTTTGATTTTTAGGAAGAAAAGCTATTGTTTAAGGTAGGGAGGGGGTGTCGACGCTTTAAACTGAGTTATCTCCCCATGGTGGTTTCTTAAAATCCAAACATGGCTGCCTCTAGCGCGCTGTCATAAAAAAAACGTGTTTTTCCGCTGTACAAAAGAAGAAAAAAAAAAACTACTCGATCAAATTAAGTGAAATTTTTTTTCAAAGAACTTCAGTCCAAAACGGACACATACAATATGACTTTTTTCTTGATTAAACTGTACAAGTACCAAACTATCCCCTGGACATGTTTTGGAATTGACGAGCCAAAACCAAGGCTGTGTCAGTGCTAGGTTTCCTATTTATTTTCCTCTCCACGAGAGCAGAGTTAGACATTAATGTGGTGAAATCTCATCTCCCAAAAGAGGAAGTCTGGATTGGAACAAACACAAAAATTCTCATAGTGTAAGGTTAAACATAAGAAAAAAGTAATTTCTCTTCGACGGAAAACGGGAGTGATAGCTCTCGGATTTTAGAGTCGAGAGTTAGCCATGACACTTTGGGACAGACACACGTTGCTCATTCAGTGGTTTAAATTTTCATGATCTCAATCGTAACTGCTAAACGTCCCGTTAAGTTATTGTATCATTTTGACGTGCCTCTGTGCCAAGAATCAGAGTGTAGTATCTGTTCTGTTGCTACACTTCACCTTTTCTGTCCTAGGTCAGTGGAGAAAAAAGCATTTATGGCTGAGAGAATTTTTATTTTTGTTCCTATCCAGAGTGCCCCCTTTTTGGGGAGCTAGAGTTTCCCCACATTAAAAACCGGCATTGACTCTAACTCTGCCATCGTAAGCAGGCAAGTAAATAGGAATTCCCATTTTTAAACTCGTAACTGACCGAAACCAAAAATGCGTGTGTTATTAGAACAGATACCACACTTAGCTCCTAACCAAAAAGTCAAGAGTGTGTCAGAGTACTTAGCAAATGTATACGCCGTAGCGCTTATGGTCGAACAATGGTCGAACAAAAAATTGCTGCTATTAATGACTGATGGCTTATAACTTAGTTTATTTGTACAATATATTTTTTGTATTTTCATGGAGGCATGTGCACTTTATTAATGACTATCCTGAGTGCCCGGCGTTTCCCGGGTGTTTGGAGGTGTGTATTGAGCAAAAGAAAAAAAAAGTTGTAGTAGGCAGGCAGACAGGCTCGAACCCGTGACGTGAAGGCGGAAGAGAAAGCTTGAGCAAAAAAATAAAAATAAAGATAAAAAATAAGGAAAAATTGCGAGCGCAAAAAAAAAAAAAAAATAGGAGTAATAAGCAGGCTCGAACCCGTAACGCGCAAAAGGAAAAAGAGTTGAAAAAAAATGGTCTTACCGGTGTGTCTGCCGTAGTAGTGACTTCACGTCGTGAACGCGAGGGTTGAATGACTTGCAAAAAATGTCAGCGAAAAAATCGACTCTCCCTGTAGAAAAGTGCCCAGTTGAGGGTGAAGGAATTAATGTTTTGGGACAATTTTTCGATATTTGTCGTCCGAAAGGTCGAGCTTCAAAATGATATCAATCTCGTGAAAATCCGTCGCATCTGTCGAGAGTTTCAGGCAGATATACATACATACATACATACATACATACATACATACATACATACATACATTTAAGCAGACAGGTGAGATTTATATTATAGATGCCATATTGGGAGAAAGTCATTCGGTAACTAGCGTTACCTGAGAAAATACCACGTTTATTTAAGTAAAATTGGTTTTTATGTAAATCAGATTTTTCTAATTATTGAAGATTTTAATAATATATAATATTGCAAATTTCTCCACATCTCCTACACATTACCCAGTCTAATAGCAATGGCATATACAAGATGTTTATCTCCCTCCCACGACAGCAATATAACACAAGGTTAAGAAAATGGAATTTAGAAAAGCCAACGCTCTAGAAGAAGAGCATTATGACCTCGAAAAAAATGCCTGGACAGCCTTATTTGTATTTCTTGGTAGGGGTGCTTCATTTCGTCTGAATCAAGTGATTATATTGTTGCCAGTGGTTTCCTTGATATCTTTCTTGCTAGAATTCTTTTTAGAAAGATATTGGGTACTTACAAGCCTAAACTCTGGCGGCTTTGGGCTCGCGGAAGACAGGTACTCTCAACTTTCTAGTCTTTTTCACGCGTTGATTTGCAATAAACTAATTTCGTTATAATGGGTGAGAAGACAAAGCCTGGGGGAGTGGACCTCCTAGAGATGCACAGGACTATACAGACCATCACTAGTCAAGAGAGTATAAGCCACCCCACCTCCCTGCAACCTCTCTCCCACAGAAGAGACGTTGCAAGCCTTTGTTTTATCGCTATTTCCATGGCAGGTGCTCGTCTGAGCTCCAATCCCTCGCCCCCCCCCTCGCCAATCTTTCACGAGAAACACCCGTCTGGCTGAAACTACTATCAATAATTTTCCCCACTCTTTATCTGTGCCTAAATCCAAACGTAGATTCCATGAGTAAAGCTTCTTTCTTATAACTGCACGCCAGTGGAACTCTAAGCCGCTTGCCTGTTTCCCACCTGACTACAACTTGGACGTCTTCAAGTCCAACATAAACAAACTCCTGACAAACCGCCCCCTTAAGTAATACACTCTATCAAACACCCCGATACTAATGATTACTACAATACTATCTCATTGATTACTGTACACGCAATAACCCTTATCCCTGAGTGGCATTCGGGCGTTGATAAGTGGTGACTCCCATGTAAAAAAAAAAACAGTTTAGACCAGTTGTTCCCTTATGTTTGGCACACTTTGGGGCTCTTTAAATTTTCACGTCACACCTATCACAAAAAAATGAATGTTTAAATAAATATTTAACAACGCTTAGCAATGTTTATTCTTATGAAAAATTCAAAATTTCTAACAAATTAAACAAAAGATTTATTATACACTAGCAGGGGGGGGGGTGCTTGGGCGCAAAATATGCTAAAGTACGTATATTTTAATTTGTCCATGATTTCAAAAAAATTAAAAAATAAAGTATTTAAGTGCCATCAGCTAGAATCGAAACCGAAACTGTAACATTCAAAGTATTAATCTGACACGCATACAACCCGATTAAAAATTGAAAATAAACTAAGATAAATGTTTAAGAATTTTTCTTTTTTTTTTTCAATTTTGACTCATTTTCAACCCCTTCAAAACAATTTTCACCAGCTAAAGACCCATAAAAGACCGGCCCATAAAAAAATGCAGTCATTTGAGGCCCCTAGCGCCTCTCTGCGACTTTTAGTTTCGGTGGAGATAGAGTTTGAAAATATGGAGACAGGCAGACCAGTAGACAGACCGGCAGATAGACCAACAGACAGGCTTATAGTTCTTTATATATTAGATTTCATTCCATTGCTTTTAGGGTATTTAATCATCAATCTCACGTAAGTAATAATGTTTGATTTAGTGTTTATTAATACAAACAACTTCGGTTATAATTATGTGAAACCTGTTTTCCACCTAAAACAAATTGCAGCTTCCGCCTGTAACCTCTTTACGGCACACCGGTAATCATTCCGTAGTACACCAACGTGTCGTGGCACGGTGGTTGGGAGCTTAGACTCCGGTGACTTCGGTATCGAGGGAAACCCAAGCTGGACGTATAACGTAATACATACGTTTACAAACGTGTTAAAATGTAGACACTCGGGAGCCAACATGTAGTAGATTCCGTCGCAAAGAACATGAGAAAGGAAGAGGAAAGAAATTCAGAATTTAATTTCAGGTTTTAACAAAAGACCTTTATTTCTTTTTCTCCGGCCATCCATGAGTTCTCGTCTCGGCTTTGACGTCACATACGTTTTTGTCTCTTTGTGTACATGCTCTGTCGTGGCACTCATTCGTTTCTATTTGTTATTATTTATCGCCTTATCTATCTATACAAAAAGTGAAAGTATCTCTCTGTGTGTGTACACTTCCATACGCCATAACTCTGTCAATTTTTAGTCTACAGACTCGAAATTTGATATACAGAGTACTGAGATTTGGGGAAATCGATGTGATCGGTTTTTGACCAGAAATTTGGCGATTAAGGGGTCAAAGTTAAACGATTTGATCTTTGAGAACTCTACCAAACTCCTCCGACAATTTTGGGTCTACGCACTTGAAATTTTAGATATAGGTTCCTTGTACATGGATCTAACTTAATAACTTGATTTGAGTCCAAAAGGATAAATGTTAAGGGGTCATAATAGGGGTAAATTTTTAAAAAAAATTGATCTCTGTGGTCTCTTCCAAATTACTCAGAAAACTTTTGGTCTAAATATTTAAAATTTTGCATAAAGGGTATTCAGAGATAGGGCAAGCTTTTTCATCAGTTTGGGTCGAAAATTTTTAGTTACCAATATATAAATTTATGTATGTATGTATGTATGTTTGCATGTCTGCCTTCAACTTTCAATAGAGGCGACGGATGTTACCAAGATCTGTATCGTTTTAAAGTTCGACCTTTCATACGACAATCGAAAAATTGGCTTAAAACATTAATATCTTCCCCATTCAACTAGGCACTTTTCTACAGGGGGGGGTCATTTTTTTTCACCGATATTTTTTTTAAGTTATTATCTCCTTTAGATTGTCTAGCCTTAATTTTAAAAAATGTAATTTCCGGTTTGTCGGTGGTGAAACAGCATAAACGTTAGGTTTTACCCCGTTCTTTTCCTCCTTTGCGGTACGGGTTCGAGCCTGCCTTCCTACAATCACATTTTTTTTTCTTTTTTTTTTTTTTGCTCAACATACACTTCCAAATGAAATGGTAGTATATATATATATATATATATATATTTATATATATATATATATATATATATATATATATATATATATATATATATAAGTGAACGTGTGTATGCTTGTGTGTGTGTGTGTGTCTGGGTACATATCCCTACGATATAACTCTGTTAATTTTTAGTCTACATACTCGAAATTTGGTCTACAGGGTACCGAGATTTGGGAAAATCTATGTTATCGGTTTTCGGCATACACCTCCAAACACCCGGGCAACGCCGGGCACCCATGCTAGTATATCTATAAAAGTGAAAGTGTCTGTGTGTGTGTGTCTGTGTACATTTCCATACACCATAACTCTGTCAATTTTTAGTCTACAGACTAAAAATTTGATATACAGAGTAGTGAGATTTGGGAAAATCTTTGTGATCGGCTTTCGGCCGGAAATCTTGCTGTTAGGGGGTCAAAGTTTAACGATTTAACCTTTGAGGACTCTACCAAACTCCTCCGACAATTTTGGGTCTAAACACTTGAAATTTTACAGATAGGTTCCTTGGATATGAATCTAACTTAATAATTTGATTTAAGTCCAACACAATAAATTTTATGGGGTACTAGTAGGGGTCAAAGTTTTAAAAAATGGACATATGCGGTCTCTACCAAATTACTCAGACAATTTTCCAAAAGGCTATTCAGAGATAGGGCAAGCTTTTTCATCGGTTTGGGTCGAAAATGTTTAGTTACCAATATATAAATGTAAGTATGTATGCATGTTAGCATGTCTAACCAACACTTTCAACAGAAGCGACGGATTTTCAGTATAGTTTTGAAGTTCGACCTTCCAGACGACAAATATCGAAAAATTGGCTAGAAACATTAATATCTTCACCTTAAACTGGGGCCTTTTTTAAGGGGGGGTCGCTTTCTTCGCCGATATTTTTTAAAGTCATCTTCTTTCAATTGTCTTGCCTAAATTTTAAAACATGTCACTTCTGGTTTGGCGGTATTGGTAACAGCATAGACGTCAGGTTTTTTCCCCGTTCTTTTCCTCCTTTGCGGTACGGGCTCGAGCCTGGGTTCCTACTACCATTTTTTTTTTTTTTTGCTCAACATGCACCTTGAAACACCCGGTCAACGCCGGACTGAAATGCTAGTATATATATATATATATATATATATATATATATATATATATATATATATATATATAATTTTAGTCATTCGATGAATTTAAAAATTTATGACGTGAAATGTTTTAGCAAATAAGGTGTAAACCATTATAATTATTTGCTAATATTTTCTCCTCTGAAGAGATGATAGACATCGAAATCCTATAGGCTAAGGAGTTATAATATTTCAAATGTATTCTTTGTTATACATAGAATAATGAAAATCTTTGGATTTGAAATTTAACCCTTTCCCGTCATAAATTTTAAAATTTATTGAATGACTAAAATTTGATTTATTTGGTCTATCTTGTATATCGAGCAATTCTTATTAAGATTGGATAGTACTTATATAATATTACTGTCAGGTTTTCATACCAGTTCAGTGTTAGATAATTTTATTCTGAAGTATATATATATATATATATATATATATATATATATATATATATATATATATATATATATATGAAATCAAAACAGATGTAGCGTTTACCTGATATAGGCAATGGTAACTTCAATCTATTAAAATATCTGTATTTATATATAGATAATATAATCCTAAGCGAAACTCCACGGAATAAGGACTTTGTAAATTGTTATTTGGAGTATTCAGTCGAACAATAAATTTGGATTGTACATTAAAACTTACAGTTTTAATTTTCTTTCTCTCTTTCATATATATATATATATATATATATATATATATATATATATTATATATATATTAAATATACATATATTATATATATTAATCTTGAATACATACATATATATATATTTATATTTATATATATATATACATACTCTCTGTGTATGTATATATACTTGAAAACTTGAAAATTCAGTTGTTATTGCTTTACAGTTTATAATTTAACTGGCCAATTCTTATGATTTTAGATTTAAATGAACAGCTGCAGAAGGTATTGGAATAGATCATACTAAAGCTGCTGAATTTTAAAAATGTAATTTGCCCGTGAGGACACTTTAGAAGAATGATATGCTATAAAAATCGGTTGTAAACTTGAAAAAGAAAAAAACTGTCATAGAATAGTATGGAATGCTTCAGGCTGCCTTTGGACCATCTTGCATGAATCGAGAGAATTCATGGATAAAGACCGGCATGTGTTTCTAGAGACAATAAGTGAACAGTTTTGTGTCAGCGAGGAACTGAAGATACGGAAGATTTCCACGAATGCATCTTTGTTACGGACTATTCGACCAAGATGCGAATCAAGACAGTTCCTCGCCCTCCTTATTGTCCCTGTGACTTTTCATGTCGCTCTAAAATCAATGAAAACCTTAGAGTCTGACGTCATGAGACAATTGAGGAGATGAAAGAGGCTGTCACGAGGGTCATTGACACGCCCACACATAAGGACTTCCATGGGGCCGTCCAGAACGCAAAAGTGTATTGCAGCCGAAGGAGATTACTTCGAATGAGACTAAAGTTTCATGTGTATACTGGTCAATAAAAGTGCCCATAATATATATATATATATATATATATATATATATATATATATATATATATAGTAAGTTATAAAAATATATATGGCAGTAAGTGATAAAAATATATATGGCAATTAAGCATGTTAAGTTTTTATAACTTACTACGTGGCTCTACCTATGTATTGAGCACTGGTGAAGTAAATACTTAAAGTTTACGCCTAAAATAATCCTTTCATGTATTAATTTATGTGATTAAATGAAATAGTCATATTTACTAGCATGGGTACCCGGCGTTGCCCGGGTCGACATAAATTTTCCGTTTTGAACACCTCTACTATACTAAGGCTTTTAATCAGTTTCATCGTGGGTAACGTCGATTCCCCCCTCCCCTCCCCATCGTGGGTAACTTCGATCCCCACCCCATCACACACGCACACAACAATTTCAAAAATAAAAGAACAGATAAAAACATGTAAATGTAATCGACCCAAAAAAGAAGTACGGGATACCCTCTCCACCAGGTGAGGTTCTAACAATATTAAAAATCTTTTATTTATGGCCGTCGGAAATGGCTACCCTTAAAAATATGCGAAGGGGATGCGGTATTATATCGGAGCACACTTAAACGTTTCTTTGACCTTGTCTCGGGTTTGTATTACTGTACACACAGATTCGAAAAAGTTGTCAAAAAACAAATATATAACACATAAATGTTATCAAAGGCAAGATAAATTACTTTTCTACCAAACTGAATATAATTTTCGTGTTTTTATTCAATTTAACATGTTTATTCAGCTCGAAAATCATACATTGTTTACCGATATATTGGAAAATTCATAATGGCGCCCGACTCTCCCTTTAACACGGTAAGTTCGGAAAAAGGTGTAATAAATAATAAACTAGACAAAATACTGTTAGAAATTCGCTCATTATATGTTAACGTGACATAACTTGACATATATTCGGTGGTTTTTTCATAGTATTTTGTCTAGTTTATTATTTATAACACCTTTTCCCGAACTTACCGTGTTAAAGAGAGAGTTGGCCGCCATTTTGAATTTTCCAATACATCGGTAAACACTGTATGATTTTCGAGCTGAATAAACATGTTAAATTGAATAAAAACACGAAAATTATATCCAGTTTGGCAGAAAAGTAACTTATCTTTCCTTTGATAACATTTATTTGTTATATATTTGTTTTTTGACAACTTTTTCGAATCTATGTGTACAGTAATACAAACCCCCTATCTCCTCTCTCTTTGCCGTCGATGGCCGTTCAACAGCCGACCGAAGTGAAAGGTTCCTAAGGAAATATCCTTATCTCGGAAAAGTGCTTCCACCAGCAATGAACAGCCGTATAAAAAAAAATAAATAAATAAAATAAAATAAAAATATTAAGTTTTCTTGAATAAAAAAAAACTAAATGTTATCCTGTTCTTTCATCGGACCTTTTGTATAGATTAATCAAATTGTGAACAAACGAACAAACAGACAGGAATACAAATATATATATATATATATATATATATATATATATATATATATATATATATATATATTTGTTTACTGTTTTTTGGGAAAGAATTCCAACAAGGTGCTCGATCACAAAGAAAAACCTTTTCAATATAAGAGCTTAATATTTATTTATTTAAAATTATACAGGAGGTCAGAAAAACATTGGTACCCTCGGTTTCAAGCCTAACATAAGGGGGGGGGGCAATTAATGGTTAATCGTAAATAATGTTAGGCTCTTGTCAGCCATGTTGTTTATATATATATAATATTCTAAGATTGTTTTTTAGTAAGAATTCTTTACAGAAAGACATCGAGTATTTACAAGCTTGAACTCTGGTATCTTTAGGGCGGGTTAGGGTAAGGGTTAGCGTATATTTGGGAGCTGGATAACAACTATTTACGAGTCTTTTTCCCTCGTTACTTTTCGAAACGTTTTTCTCTTTATTTCTCACGACGGCTTCTTCTGGCTGTTTTCGCTTTCATTCTGTTTTGCTAACTCACTTGAAGACGCCTCTCTTTACGTCACTTTTTTAATTTTTTTTTGATTTATTCTACGCCCATAGCCCTACTGTCACTGTAGACTGTTTGCTATTTCATACGTGTTGGTGATTGTTCGAGAGGCAAATAAGAGGAAGATAAATAAGAGGAAGAATAAAAAGAAGAGAAAGAGAAAAAGAAAAGGGAAAAAGAAAAGAGGAAAAGAAAAGAGAAGTAGTAGAAAACTGAGAAGTACCTGAAGAAGAAAATAGAAAAGAAATGAAATGAGAAAAAAAAAAATCAAGAAGAAGGAGAACTGGAAATGAAAGTCGGAGAAAAAAAGAGTAAAAAGATTAAGTAAATAAAAATGGTGGAAAATAACAAAAAAAGAGAGAAATAAGAAAAAGAGGGAAAGGAGGAGAGATATTCTTTCTTTAATAATAGAATAGAAAGAGTAAAGGAAAGAAAAGAAGAAAAAAGCGAGGAAACCAGGAAGAAAACAGGAAGAAAAAACGAATATAAAAATCAGAAGAAAAAGTAGCAGTAGTAGTAGTAGTAGTGGTAGTGGTAGTAGTAGTACGTGAAGAAGAATCAAAGTTGAATGATGCAGGATGAGAAAACGACTGGAATGAAGAAGAAAAGGAAGAAGAAAAGAAAAAAGAAGAAGAAAAAAGAGAAGAGGAAGAAGGAGAAAGAAGAAGAAGAAGGAGAAGAAGAAAGAGGAGAAAGAAGAGGAAGCAGAAGAAGAAGATGACGATGATAGAGGAGGAAAAAACAAAGACAGAGGGAAGAAAAAAACTAGAATAAAAAGAAAGAAAAAGGAAAATAAAAAGAAATCCGAGAAAAAGAAAGAAGAAGAAGAAGAAGAAGAAAAAGAAGAAGAAAGAGGAGAAAGAAGAAGAAGAAAGAGAAGAAGGAAAAGAAGAAGAGGAATAAAGAGGAAGAAAGAGGAGAAAGAAGAAGAAGAAGAAGAAGAAGAAGAAGAAGAAAGAGGAGAAAAATAAGAAAAAGAAGAAGAAGAAAAAGGAGAAAGAAGAGGAAGAAGAAAAAAAGATGATGGTGATGATGATGATGATGATGATGATAGAAGAGGAAAGAAACAAAGAAAGAGGGAATAAGAAAAACTAGAATAAAAAGAAAGAAAAGGGAAAATAAAAAGAAATCCGAGAAAAAGAAAGAAAAGAAAGAAGAAGAAGAAGAAGAAGAAAAGGAAAAAGAAGAAGAAAAAAGAGAAAAGCTATAACAAACAAAATAACTAAAAATAACCCTTTTTCCAATCTGATTCACTTCTTTTTTTTTTTTTTTTTTTTTCACCTGTTCCTCCGCAGGGGCATTTTGAGAACAAAATTTTACATTTTAGGATAAAAAAAAAAAAAAAAGCTCTTCTAGGTCTCCAATTTTCAACTACACTTTAATCTCTCTCTCTCTCTCTCTCTCTCTCTCTCTCTCTCTCTCTCTCTCTCTCTCTTTCGGTGTACCAATTTCCCTGTCATCTCGAGACGGATTCGTGACTTTATTACACATCCATCGTGATGCAATTTGTCTGAACAGCTGACACAAGTGGCGGCGTCACCGGCGATAGGTAGAAACGGCGAAGAAACGACTCGAACAAGAGAGCGGCGTGTCTATGCGACGAGGGGGGGGGGCACTTCGAACCGCGTTAACCAAGCGATAAAAAGGAGATGCTAGTAAAGAGTCCGCACAAAATAAGCATCAAAGGCAGCGTGACGAGACAAGTTTAAAAATAAACACTTGAACTGATAAAGAGTTGGACGAAATGTAAGTATATTTATACATATATATATATATATATATATATATATATATATATATATATATATATATATATATATATATATATATATATATATTATAATAATTGACTTTGTTGTTGTTCCTTCTTATGAAACTGATTTTTAATTTAATTAAAATTTGATTTTTAAATTAAAAAATTTTTTTTTTAATTTTCAAATTGAAAATCACTTTACTTTATATATATATATATATATATATATATATATATATATATATATATATATATATATAATAGTGACACCCTGCACTGAAGATTCCCGAAAGGATGAAACACTAGTGTCTGTAGGTATTTAATTATTATAGTAAAAAAATAATTATGACAGCCCCTTTAAGAAATTCATCTCTTATCGTTGAGCACTTTCAGTTGAATTAAAGTCGATCAATTTAGCTCTGATGCATAGATCATCGTTTAACGATTAGATCACTGTCTGGCTAACGTAAATGAACATTTGAAATTAAAAACTAAAAAATTCATCGTTATTTCACGCGGTTAATGGTGGCCGAATGGATTAAGTCTTCGCTAATCGAGCCAGAGATGTCTCGTGATGCGGGGTTCGAATCGTTCGACTGGTATTAATCGTGACACCCTGCACTGAAGATTCCCGAAAGGATGAAACACTAGTGTCTGTAGGTATTTAATTATTATAGTAAAGAAAATAATTATATATATATATACACACACACACACACTGATGGCCAAAAGTTTTAAGACTATTAAATACTAACATTTCAGCCCCGCGTTGCCCTGGTGTTTGGAGGTGTATGTTGAGCAAAAGAAAAAAAAAAGCGGTCAATTTTGTTAACATTGACCCCTATTATGATCCCTTAACATTTATTGTTTTGGGCTCAAATCAAATTATTAAGTTAGATTCATGTCCACGGAACCTATATCTAAAATTTCAAGTGTTTAGACCCAAAATTGTCGGAGGAGTTTGGTAGAGTTCTCAAAGGTCAATTCGTTGAACTTGACCCCTTCACAGCCAAATTTCTGGCCGAACACCGATTACAAGGATTTTCCCAAATTTCAATACCCTGTATATTAAATTTCGAGTGTGTAGACTAAAATTTGACAGAGTCATTGCGTAGGGAAATGTATAAAGACACACAGATACACAGACACGTTCACTTTTATGGATAGATAGATAGATAGACAGATAGATAGATAGATAGATAGATAGATAGATAGAAAAACAAAAATATATACTTATAGATGAATATATATCGAAACAATTTTGTGTTTACTGTAAACTTTTTACACAAATATTATGCAAGTATAAATCATGTAGAATATCTTCATGAATATAATTACGCGTAAAAGTTAACTAAAGATGATCATTCCATAAGAAAACCGAAAAAACTAATAGAGAATTAATTAAAATGAATGTTTAAAAGAATATGCAAATTAGCTAGATCTTTTGCTAGTGAATGCAATTCTACGATCCATATATAAGAACATTGTATTCTATTTTTAAATAAATAAAAAAGAGGGGTTTTAATATGAATATCGATACACACAAAAGAGAAAGAATTTATAGTAGTATAGAAGATACATAGATAGATATCAATTTTATATTTTCTCCTTAAGTTATTAAGAAAAATGTTTCATGATGTATTTTTCCAACATGTGATTTGCTGCAGATTATCTAAAAGACTTTATATTTAATACTTTGGATAATAGCTGGAGATTTTTATCACTTACATTAAAATTGTGTTTTGGGCTTATTTCTGTAGAATGTGGAATTGGGCAAATTGGCTTTATTAAGTCACAATGAGATATCAACATCATTAACAGTCAAAATGAACGTAAAAAAATAACTCATAAACATGAGATTTTAGCAACATTTTGTCTTTATACTTAACTAGCAGGGCTACCCGGCGTTGCACGGGACCGTATAAACAATGAAAAAACAAAAGCAGATATTGAACATATGTTTTATTCTTAGGGGAGAGGAATCTTTCATCTCAAGTTTTAGCGTTACAAACAAACATTTGTCTTTTATATATATAGATAATGACAGGTTTTTGGGGGCCCCCCTCGAAGATAACTGATCAGTTGACCAACTTCTAGTGGTCCGTTTGACGTGAAATTTCGATATTTGTCATCCGGGTGATGGGGCTTCGATATGATACCAAATTTGTCAAGTTTGGTTCCGTCTTTCAAAAGTTTTAGTGTTACAAACAAACATACATACATACACACAGACGTTTGGCTTTTATATATATAGAAGATTTTTCTTAACAAAATTTTCTTTATTTTTATTTTTCCAGGATGGAAAATTGTCTTATCAAAAAAGCGCCAGACAATCATTGCTATGCATCAAAGTGGATTGAAATGCAAAATATTGTAACCAACGGCATTGCAACAAGGAGTACCATCTTCAGAATAATCAAACAGTTCAAAGAAACAGGTGATACTTGGACAAAAAAAAAAACTCTGGACGACCAAGACAGTCGAATGCTCGCCAAGATCGTCTCTTGATAAGGTCTCAACCTAAGGATCGAACTTCATCTAGTGCCACACTTGCTGAAACGTGGAATGAGGCTGGTGTGAGTGCCTGAACGCAAACACTGGGGAGAAGACTTTTCGACACAAAAATATATCATACAAAAATATATCACACAAAAATATATCACAAAAGCTCAAGTTTTGCAGAAAATATAAAGATTGGACAGTGGAGGATTTAGGGTTAGGGTGATATTTTCGGAAGAGGCACCATTTTGCTTGTTTTGGAACTTCTAGAAAATCCCTTGTTAGGAGAAGGAAGGGGCAACGCTTCCATCAATCTTGTGTGATCCCTACGGTAAACCACCCGGACACCGTTCACGTGTGGGGTTGCTTTTCATCTCGGGGAATTAGAGCACTAACTGGCAAAAAATACTGCTATGAATGCCAAATGGTACCTAAATGTGCTTAAGGATCATCTCCACCAAACAATTCAAGAGTCATCTCTGGAAAGAAACTGTTTTTTCCGGTACCATGCTGCTCCTTGCCATACTGCAAGGATGATAACAAAGTTCTTGAATGATAAAAATGCCAAAATCTTGAAACCTTGGCCCGGGAATTCACCAGATTTGAATCCCATAGAGAATATTTGGGCAATAATTAAACAATCGGTGGATAAGCAAAAGCCATCTAACTGTGAGCAGCTGGAATAACATATTACTCAAGAATGGAACGATATTATTGCAGAAACAATGGAAAATTTGTTGAAAAGCATACCAAAGCGTTTTGAAACAATGCTAAAGAAAAGGGGTGGAATTCCAAATCATTATTTTGTTGCTATTTCTAAATGAATTAATTTGGACAACAAATTTGCTTATATTTCTTCTTTAAATTATTTATGCAGCAATTTGAAATAAAAATAGTTGAAAAGCCACATTTTTCTTGAAATCCTGGAAATTACCATAGTCTCAAAACTTTTGGCCATGACTTTATATATATATATATATATATATATATATATATATATATATATATATATATATATATATATACTAGCAAACCGCCTGACGTTGCCCGGTCGTAAAATTAGTTTAAATATGATAATTTAATTGTGGAGATTTCATATTATCTAATAGTAGCTAAAACTCTATTGATTATTATATTGTACCCCCCGATATATAGTAGTCCCTATATATATATATATATATATATATATATATATATATATATATATATATATATATATATATATATATAAACTATTTATTATAATAATTATTGAATACCTACAGTTACTAGTGTTTCATCCTTTGGGAAATCATTAGTGCAGGGTGTCAAGATTAACACCGGTCTCTCTCTCTCTCTTTCTCTCTCTCTCTCTCTCTCTCTCTCTCTCTCTCTCTATATATATATATATATATATATATATATATATATATATATATATATATATATATATAAACCCTTCTTTTTATTCATTCAAAAAGAAAATACAACTCTGTAAGCTATGGATCTAGCATTGCCCGGTCGTAAAATACGCTTAAATATATTTTTACTAGCGGGGGTACCCGGCGTTGCCTGAGTGTTTGTTTCCGGGACGGGGGGGGTTTTAAAAAATGTTATGGTAGGTAAGTAGGAAGGATCAAACCCGGAGTCATGAGTAAAAGTAGGAAAATAAAGTGTGAAAAAAAAAACAAAAAAAAAACATCTGCAACGTTAACAGTTCGGCCACCAAGAAAAGTTCATTCCAGTTGTTTAGGAAAAAAAAAAAAAAACGACTACGGTAGGTCGGCACGAACGTGAAAATATAATGTGAAGTGTCCAGCACGCTAACCACTACGCCACAGAGCACTGCAGCTTAGTTTAGTGATTTTAAATAACTTCACATGAAAGAACTATGAAGCCAAACCGGTGTTCTCTTCTCAACTGTTCCTTGTGAACGATCCCCAAACGGTGTTAAGTGGTGGCAGGGGGAGGAGGAATTTATTAGAGAGAAAATATTTTACCACTTCCATTGATCTTAACCGATTTTGGCCGTGACTTCTCAACAGAAAAAGTATAGAAATCTAAGATTATCGAGGAATTTGAGAACTAATAAGCCTATAACACACCTCAGATATTGTTCTGCCGTTTGTGCATATTATATTTGCATGAAATATCTTGATTTTTAATCCTATTAATGTCAAAATCCGACGGGGAAAAATGAGTTCATTTTATGTATATAGAGATAGATAGATAGAAGAATAGATAGAAGAATAGATAGATAGAAGAAGATAGAATAGAAAGAAAGAAAGAAAGAGAAGAGAAGAAGATTAATGCAGACTTCGTATTTATTATTATATTATATTGAACCCAATATATAGTAATGATTTAAAAAGATTTTACAAAATGACTTGTGCGCCACCACCGAGAATCGAAACCAAAAACGTTGGGCTTACGATTTACTTTTTTCTTTTACATTAATGCTTTAGCTATGAAGGCATGTTTGCTGCAAGAATAAAAATGAACCAATAATTATTACGTTACGCATGCATATTCATAAGCTGTCGATCGACCTTCACCTGGCAAATTCCATTTATTAAATTTCACACTTTTACATCAATTTTTCCCGGCTAAATTTCAAATATAAAGTTTCGCATTGGTTCGAATACCTTATATTTTAAGTTTCATGTCTGTAGATCAAAAACCGACAAAGGAGTTTGATAGGCAAAATTTTTAAACAAATATATATACGCATACATAAATATATATAGAAATAAGTTTGTGTTTACTATAACCTTTTTACGCAAATATAAATCATGTAGAATATCTGAATATGAATATAATTATACGTAATGAGAAAACCGAGAAAAAAAAAAACTAACAGGAAATTAATTAAAATGAATATTTAAAAGAATATGCAAATTAGCTAGATCTTTTGCAGATGAATGCAATTACACGACCCATATATAACCAAGTTGTGTTTTCTTTTTAAATGAATAGGAAAAAGCGTTTTTAATATGAATATTAATATACAAAAAACATTATAGGAGTATAAAGATATGTGAAGTGTTGGCATGCAAAACGCTACAAATCCAAATATCTAAGTAGAGACACTAAAAATAAAATTTATATATAACATTTAAACGTCAATTAAAAGTTTACTTGTGTGTGTGTGTGTGTGTGTGTGTGTGTGTGTGTGTGTGTGTGTGTGTGTGTGTGATATTATTTGGGTTTAAATTGAAAAAACAATTAAACATATATCCTGGTGAAATTGAATTAAACTATAATTTGTATATTTGAGGACTGAAAAATAATGTGCGTTGTTTGAAATTGAATTATAAAAAAGCTGCTGTGAAATTTATATTAGATTCTATGACTACCGGAAGTTAAAAATGAAGCATGGTCAGAAACAAGCAACGAAAAGCCGCTACTCATACACACATGAAGCGGATGAATAAGGCAACTGCACTTTTTTTATAAAATGTTGATGATGTCTGCTTGATGTATTACATATTTATATATATAAAAGCGAAAATGTATGTATGTGTGTTACCTTTTTCTGTATGTCAACAAAAGGCTTTTTTCAGAGAAGCGGTCGCTCGCTTAACAACTTTTTAAAACTTTTTATATCACATAGAAATCGTAATATCTCACAGTTAACGTCGAAGCTCGCCTGTCTATTTTATTTGCTCGATTTCGGGAAGATAATAAATATTCAATATTTGTCGCTCGCCGCATGTGGGTTAGTCTTAACCCCCCCTCCCCCCTCCACACACACACGCCTCCAAACACCCGGGCAACGCCGAGTACCCCTCGCTAATTATATATACATTGTGGATAAAAGCAAGTTAATACTTGCCATGTTAATAAGATGAGACTAGTTCATAAGATGTGTAAGTTTCGGGAAATTGATTTTTCTATATGCTAATGAGATCGCCCAGTTTTGCAAAATTATAATAATGAACTATTATATACTTGTATGCCAACATTAGGTTGAAACAGCTGAACGCAATTTTGTACCAATAAAGCCTCACATTTTGAAAATAAGCAACAATATGAGTGTCAATTCTAGCTCTACTATTGAACTATCGAGCTATATAAATGAGAACTTTCTGTTACTAATGAATATATAAATTCGATCTTAAGTGTAGTATAAGTTACATAATAGTGGCCTGGCAAGGCTACAGGGAGGACAACCGAAGCAGCAAAACTAAAGTTGACCTGCCAGGACACTATATATACAAATGTAGGAAGATTTTGCCATATTTTATTGGTTTGAGAATGTAAAAAGACATTTGGGTTTACTACATATATATAGATTCTTTTTTTACGAATAGTCATAAAATTTTTAACCATAGAATACATTATAATCTTCAAAAAGCCGCAAAATGTTCGTGTAGTTTCGTCCCATATAACCAAAGATATGAGAATTTCAATATTCAATCTGGCTACGAGTATATATATATATATATATATATATATATATACAGGTTTCAATCCTGGCTTGAGGTAGTTGCCTGTCTAGCCGCACTGATGAGCTGTGAAACAGCGAAACAGTACTGTATGTGGATGACTATAGTGCTCCTCACCTTGAGTTGAGCATATTGAGAAGTGAAAAACGAATTACCATTAGCATATAAGCGACGCTCTTTGTGTAAACAAATCGAGCGGAGGTATTTTGGACGATATCAAAACATCGTTAAACTCACTACTCGTTCAAGCAGCCGCCAATAGCGTAATGGTTAGAAGCCTTGACTGCCGTATAAACGGTCGGGTTTCAATCCTGGCTTGAGGTAGTTGCCTGTCTAGCCGCACTGATGAGCTGTGAAACAGCGAAACAGTACTGTATGTGGATGACTATATATATATATATATATATATATATATATATATATATATATATCACTCTGACATACGTTAAAAACATTTTTAAATAAATGTTTAAATTGCAACAATATTTCTCGCGGTTAACGGTGGCCGAATAGATTTGGTCCTTGTTAATGATGGCTTCGTTGCCGGGTTCGAATCTTTCGAACGGTGTTAATCGTGACACACTGAAGCTCGGTCGTAAAGTATATTTAAATATGGTATTTTAATTTTTGGAGATTTGGTATATATTATTATAGAGGTAATGTTCTATCGATTTTTATATTTTATAAATTTGCGATTTAAAAATCATAAAAATATATCCATATGACTTGGTTGCATCAGCTTGAATCGAAAATGAAATAAAAATTTATGAAAAAAAAATATATGCATATATATATATATATATATATATATATATGTGTGTGTGTGTGTGTGTGTGTGTGTGTGTGTGTGTGTGTGTGTGTACGAGGGGCGTGTCATAAGTAATGCCCCTGACCCACTTCCATCTGTCTGATCTAGCTGAAATTTTGCACGTGCAATGATTTATATCTCTACGGGTTATGTGACAAATTACAGCTCTGAACTAATTGTGGTTTCTGTTTTACAGGTGTTTGAACTGAGTCAGGTGTGAAATGGAGTCTGTTGAATGTCGAGCAGTGATCCGGTTTTTGTATTTGAAAGGACGCACACCACAGGAGACTTTTGATGAAATGAAAGAAACTTATGGTGATAATGCCCCATCATATGACCTTGTAAAACGCTGGCATCGTGAATTCAAACATGGCTGGAAGTCTGTGAAAACAGCTCCCAGACCTGGTCGCCCCCTTCTGCCATTCATGAGGCATCTGTCAGTTGAGGCTGCCATTTTGGAAGGTCGGCGCATTACTATTCGCCAAATAGCCCAAGATGTCAAGATTAGTACAAGGTATGTGGAAACTATCATTCATGACCATTTTCATATCCATAAGGTGCCTGCCAGATGGATTCCCAGGTTGCTCACACCATTCCAGAAGCGAGAACGCGTCGAGTGCTCGAGGGTGAATTTGGAGATGTGCCAAGAAGATGAGTCAAAGTGTTTCAAAAGACTGAATACACAGGATGAAACCTGGGTCCATCACTATGATCCAGAAACCAAAACCCAGTCAATGCAGTGGAAGCACTTGGACTCACCACCTCCAAAGAAGGCAAGGGTGCAGCCCTCCGCTGGTAAGGTCATGCTCACAGTCTTCTGAGACCAGGACGGAGTAGTGCTGACAGATTTCCTGGCAAAGGGTACCACAATTACAGGAGCCTATTATGCTTCACTTTTGAGGAAATTAAGGGAAGCTATACAAATCAAGAGGGAGACAAGATCAGCAAAGATCCTGCAGGACAACGCTCCGGTCCACAACTCGCATGTCGCCAAATCAGAAGCATGGGCGTGTGGTTATGAAATCCTCTTCCATCCTCCCTACTCTCCTGACCTTGCACCCTCTGACTTTCACCTCTTCCGAGCCATGAAGCTGTTTTGAAAGGAATGCGTTTCCCAGATAATGCAGCCTCGATTTCTGAAGTCACGTCATGGTTGGAGGACCAACCGGGGTGTTCTACAAAAACGGTCTCCATAGCTGAATCAAACGATAGGAGAAATGCATATCTCTGGGTAGTTCCTATGTAGAGAAAGACTAATAACTGTGCCAAGTTTCGTTGCTCTACTGCTATGGAAAGTGGGTCAGGGGCATTACTTATTGCACGCCCTCGTATGTAACTTTAGTTCCTTCAGCTATAATTTAGACCGAAACCAAAACTTATGAAGAATTCTTAATAAAATTATTTATATAAAAAAAATAATAGATTACTGGAGTGCCATCAGCTATAATCGAAACCGAAACCAAAACTTATGAAGAATTCTTGGTGAAATTATTTATGAGAAGAAATGGAAGTACATAACAATTAAACCACCCGGATGTAAGCGTGGCACACAAAAGAACACACATGCTATCGTATTAATATATAGATTCTCGCTCAATAGCTGGAGGACGACTATATGAATTCATACTATTCCCAAAGTTGTTAGTATAAGTGATACAGTTGCCACGTTGTAGTTTGATCCCGTTACGCCGAGTCCAGAGTTTGCCGGCAACCACGATACGTCGCCATCTTGCCGTCTTTAACTACGAAAGTCGCTTGTTACTTGTTGCACGTGGCTTAGGTGGCCCACTTCCATTTAATGATTTTTTTTTATCTTACCGCTAGTCAAATGACGGGGAGGTTATCATGTCGATGGAACAGCTTCTTTAGTTGAAGTGGTAGGTGGCGCCACCAGGTGGACGTGTGTAGAGCCTCGTTTTCGACCTCCACCATTCCTCTCCATCTCTCTACTCCCATCCGCTCTATCTTCCGTTCTGGTTACATAAGCGACTTGTCACAATGTGTTATCAGCGTTATAAAATTGCTTGCCACTCAATCGCTCGTCGTTGGTGCACAGGCATTTTGTAGGGTCATATTGAAAAGTCGTACTGGGAATTGGGATAATATATATATATATATATATATATATATATATATATATATATATGTAGGAGTCACCACTTATCAAGGCCCTGAGGCTACTCGAGGATAATTATTATTGAGTGTACAGTAATCAATAGTATAATATCGTAGTAGTCGTTATTAATGGAAATTTGGTAAATTGTATTACTTAAGAGGGCGGTTCATCAAGAATTTGTTTATGTTGGACTTGAAGATATATATATATATATATATATATATATATATATATATATATATATATAGAGAGAGAGAGAGAGAGAGAGAGAGAGAGATTGATAGATAGATAGATAGATAGATAGATAGATATAAAATACTTTACTAATGTGTCTGTGTGTTCGTTCCCTATGGACTCGAAAACGGCTGGGTCGATTTTTATAAAATTTCACACGAAGGTATTTATGTGCCTGCCACTATTCAAAGATAGGTTCTGTGTCAGAATGTAATCGATAAATATCGATAATCGAAAAGATTCGATGAAAGAAGAAACTGGCGATTTTGACCAGAGTTTCATCTTATACAGCGTAACCAATCACAATTTCACAATGATAATTGACTTCTTCATTTTAAATTTAAATGCAAGTCATTGTCATCACACAAGCAGTAATGCCAGTCATGTAAAAGCAACAGTTGGTTCTTTGATATGATAAAGATGCGTTCTTAATGAATGTTTCTGTTTAGAGCACAAATTAAACATGATACTTGACTTTTGCATTTTAAACTTTAAAGCAAGCCATTATGTATATAAAAAATTTATACTCTTATAAAGTTTGGTTTTTATGTATTGATAATCATATGAAAAACCCCTTTTTTCTATTCGTATTTATTGGCATTTATTTGTTTTCCCAATAAAGCCAAATGTGACACAAGGTCGCCTTTAATAACCAGCTCCCCAAAAGTAGGGCAAATAGGGGGCACTCTGGTAATATCACAAAATAGTAATTTTCTCAGTATAGAGGGGTTCCTCTCCATTGACCAAGAAGAAATTAACTTAAGTGTAGCTTCAGAACAGATAGTATTTATTTGCTCCCCCACCGAGCAAATTAGGCACAAGGCCGATTTTTAATGTGAGGAGTGAAGGGGAAATGGGGACCAGCTCCCCGGGGAGTAGGGGAGCTGGATAGTGACAATTGGTATGAAGGGTTGCCCCTACATTGACCAAGGTCTTATATGTGGGGTCGCCCCCACATATGGTCTTTGCTAGTCATAGCTTGCAGCATCTGAAGAACAGATGGTGTTTATTTGCTCCCCCACCGAGCAAATTAGGCACAAGGCCGATTTTTAATGTGAGGAGTGAAGGGAGGGGGAAGGGAAAAAGGGGACCAGCTCCCGAGAGGTGGGAAATGGGAGCTGGTTAAAGGTCAGGCATGTGGGGTTGCCCCCACATCTGGTCTTTGCTAGTCATAGCTAGTCATAGCTAGTCATAGCTTGCAGTATCTGCCGGAACAGATGGTATTTATTTGCTCCCCCACTGAGCAAATTAGGCACAAGGCCGTTTTTAATGTGAGGTTAAAACCAGCTCCCCTAAAAGTAGGCAAAAAGGGGGCACTCTGGTTACCAAAAATAATAATTGTCCCAGTATAGAGGGTTTCCCCTCCATTGACTGGTACAAATTATCTTAAGTGCAGCATCTGCTGGAACAGATGGTATTTATTTGCTCCCCCACTGAGCAAATTAGGCACAAGGCCGTTTTTAATGTGAGGTAAAAACCAGCTCCCCTAAAAGGGGTCACTCTGGTTACCAAAAATAATAATTGTCCCAGTATAGAGGGTTTCCCCTCCATTGACTGGTACAAATTATCTTAAGTGCAGCATCTGCTGGAACAGATGGTGTTTATTTGCTCCCCCACTGAGCAAATTAGGCACAATGCCGTTTTTAATGTGAGGTAAAAACCAGCTCCCCTTAAAGTAGGCAAAAAGGGGGCACTCGTGTTACCAAAAATAATAATTGTCCCAGTATAGAGGGTTTCCCCTCCATTGACTGGTACAAATTATCTTAAGTGCAGCATCTGCCGGAACAGATGGTATTTATTTGCTCCCCCACCGAGCAAATTAGGCACAAGGCCGATTTTTAATGTGAGGAGTGAAGGGAGGGGGAATGGGAAAAGGGGACCAGCTCCCGAGAGGTGGGAAATGGGAGCTGGTTAAAGATCAGACATGTGGGGTTGCCCCCACATCTGGTCTTTGCTAGTCATAGCTTGCAGCATCTGCCGGAACAGATGGTATTTATTTGCTCCCCCACTGAGCAAATTAGGCACAAGGCCGTTTTTAATGTGAGGTAAAAACCAGCTCCCCTAAAAGGGGTCACTCTGGTTACCAAAAATAATAATTGTCCCAGTATAGAGGGTTTCCCCTCCATTGACCGGTACAAATTATCTTAAGTGCAGCATCTGCCGGAACAGATGGTATTTATTTGCTCCCCCACCGAGCAAATTAGGCACAAGGCCAATTTTTAATGTGAGGAGTGAAGGGAGGGGGAAGGGAAAGGGGGGACCAGCTCCCGAGAGGTGGGAAATGGGAGCTGGTTAAAGGTCAGGCATGTGGGGTTGCCCCCACATCTGGTCTTTGCTAGTCATAGCTAGTCATAGCTTGCAGCATCTGCCGGAACAGATGGTGTTTATTTGCTCCCCCACTGAGCAAATTAGGCACAAGGCCGTTTTTAATGTGAGGTAAAAAACCAGCTCCCCTTAAAGTAGGCAAAAAGGGGGCACTCTGGTTACCAAAAATAATAATTGTCCCAGTATAGAGGGTTTCCCCTCCATTGACTGGTACAAATCATCTTAAGTGTAGTATCTGCCGGAACAGATGGTATTTATTTGCTCCCCCACCGAGCAAATTAGGCACAAGGCCAATTTTTAATGTGAGGTGTGAAGGGAGGGGGAAGGGAAAAAGGGGACCAGCTCCCGAGAGGTGGGAAATGGGAGCTGGTTAAAGGTCAGGCATGTGGGGTTGCCCCTACATCTGGTCTTTGCTAGTCATAGCTAGTCATAGCTTGCAGCATCTGCCGGAACAGATACTACACTTTGATCTTGGCCACAAGGTAAAGGACCTTTTTTCTACTTCTTTTTTTGTTTGTTTGTTTACTTGCCTCCTCACGAGGGCAGAGTTAGACACAAGATCAGTTTTTATGTGGGAAGAAACCAGATCCCCGAAAACGGGCAATCTGGTTATTAACAAAAATAAAAAGAATTTATCAGTCATGAAGGATTACTATCAGTTAACCGAGACCAAAAATTGTAGTGCGGCATCAGAACAGATACTACACTTTCATTTTGGTCCGAAGGCCAAGAAAGAAAAAAGTGACCCTCTTTTTTATTTATTTAAAAAGAAAATACAACTTTGTTTTATAACGGATCGTGGAATTGAGTTCATCTGCAAAATATCTAGCTAATTTGCATATTCTTTAAAACATTCATTTTAATTAATTCCCTATCAGTTGCTTCGATTTTCTTATGGGATGATCATCTTTAGTTAACTATTACGTGTAATTATATTCATGCAGATATTATACATGATTTATACTTGCATAATATTTGCGTACAAAGGTTATAGTAAGTACAAACTTCTTTATATATATACTAGCGGGGGTACCCGGCGTTGCCCGAGTGTTTGTTTCCGGGACGGGGGGGGGAGTTTTAAAAAATGTTATGGTAGGTAAGTAGGAAGGATCAAACCCGGAGTCATGAGCAAAAGTAGGAAAATAAAGTGTGAAAAAAACCAAAAAAAAAAAAAACCCAAAAAATAACATCTACAACGTTAACAGTTCGGCCACCAAGAAAAGTCCATTCCAGTTGTTTAGAAAAAAAAAAAAAAAAAAAGACCACTATGGTAGGTCGGCGCGAACGTGTAAATATAATGTGAATTGTCCAGCACCCTAACCACTACGCCACAGAGCACTGCAGCTTAGTTTAGTGATTTTAAATAACTTCACGTGAAAGAACTACGAAGCCAAACCGGTGTTCTCTTCTCAACTGTTCCTTGTGAACGATCCCTAAACAGTGTTAAGTGGTGGCAGGGGGAGGAGGAATTTATTAGAGAGAAAATATTTTACCACTTCCATTGATCTTAACCGATTTTGGCCGTGACTTCTCAGCAGAAAAAGTATAGAAATCTAAGATTATCGAGGAATTTGAGAACTAATAAGCCTATAACAAACCTCAGATATTGGTCTGCTGTTTGTGCATAATGTATTTGCATGAAATATCTTGATTTTAATCCTATTAAGGTCAAAATCCCACGGGAAAAAAGGAGTTCATTTTATTTATATAGAAAGAAAGAAAAGATATATCTATGTATACGTATATATTTCTATTTAAAAAATTTTGCCTACCAAACTCCTCTTAGAGTTTTTCGTCTACAGACATGAAAATTCATATATAACTTTATATTTGGTTCTAGACCGGGCAAATTGGTACAAAAGTGTGAAAATTAGAAAAAAAAATGAAATTTGGCACGTGATGGTCGAACTTCGCCATTACGAATATGCATGCATAACGTAGTAGCTATTGGTTCATGTTTTAATTTTTAGTGTTGCCGCAAGCATGTCTTCATAGCCCAGTCATTAACGGCAGAGGAAAATAAGAATCGTAAGTTAAACGTTTTAGTTTCGATTCTCGGTGGTGGCGAACGAGCCCTTTTTTTTTCTTTTTTAACTTTTTAAATCATAATTATATACTGGATCCAATACAATATAATAATAATTATGAAATCTGAATTAATTAAAATATCATATTTAAGCGTATTTTGCGGCCGGGCAATACCAGGCGCCCTGCTAATAATTTTATAAAATAAACAGTAGATTCTCTACAGTGCAATGTAGACTACAATATATTGTGAACTTAGTGAGAGGTATGTGAAGCTTTCTCCGGGAGCACCGCGATGGGTCCCTCAACTAGAGCATGCATTCAATAGATTTGATTGAAAAATGAGAAATTTAATCGATTTCGATAACAATAAAAATATGAGTGTGAAAGAGTCGTTGATCATCGTTCAATATCGATACGGACACTTTGGATTTATGGTGTTTTGTATTTGAACTGTTTATATATATTATACTAATTTTGTAACAGAGTTCGAATCTCACGAAAGTACCGGGTTGACAAGAAAGTTCCTGCGGTTTTTAACTTTTAAATTCAGATGAATATATCTCAGCTTAAACAAAATTTTAATGATCGAAATAAACACTATCACAATCAACAGACTATATATATATATATATATATATATATATATATATATATATATATATATAAGGCTAAACGTCTGTGTGTGTGTGCCTGGTCAGGAATAGGTTTCTATATGGTCGACTATTATAGAAAACTGATCACATATAATGATAGAAGGTGTATCAAGACACAGGAATGGATATGTTTGATCTGGCATAATGATGATTCATTAAAATTGTGGCGTCTGCGTATGTGCCTGGTTCACAAAGTATGGAAATAAAAAATTCAAAAAGTAAAAAAAAAACGTTTACAAGTGTTTTTGATATAGATGTACATAATAATACTTTGATAAGTACGTTTTAACTTAAATAGGGATGGTATAATAAAATTGTGGGGGCTGCGTTCGCGCCTGGCCTCTACAGAATGGAAATAGGCACAAACTTTAATAAAGACTTTTCATATCTATCTGCGTAAGTATACTTTGATAATTATGTTTCAGTTTGAAGAAATATGCTATAATAAAATTATGGGGTGTTCGTTCGCGCCTGACCTCCATAGAATGGAAATATGTCACAAAGTTTAACAAGGTTTTTTAATATAGATCCACAGAATATTGTGATAAATGTTTCAGTGTGAACAGGTATGGTATAATAAATTATGATGTTTATCTACTTTATTTTTACTTTCATCATATTTTACCCCCAAATTCGAAGCTATCTCGTTACAACCCTTCCTTTTTATAACCTATCATACTTTCATAAATCAGAGTCCATTTCCGTCGTTGACTGGGTTCAAAAACAACCTACGGAAAATGGACGCTGATTTATGAAAGTATGATAGGTTATAAAAAGGAAGGGTTATAAATTTAGGTTGATTTTGGGGGTATCAAAACCAAAGCAAAATATGATGAAAGTAAAAATAAAGTAGATAAACATCATAATTTATTATACCATACCTGTTCACACTGAAACACTTATCACAATATTCTGTGGATCTATATTAAAAAACCTTGTTAAACTTTGTGACATATTTCCATTCTATGGAGGCCAGGCGCGAACGAAGACCCCACAATTTTATTATACCATCCCTATTTAAGTTAAAACACACTTACCAAAGTATTATTATGTACATCTATATCAAAAACACTTGTAAACGTTTTTTTTTTTTTTTTTCATTTTTAAATTTTTTATTTCCATACTTTGTGGGCCAGGCGCGAACGCAGACCACACAATTTTAATGAACCACCGTTCTGCCAGATCAAACATACCCTTTCCTGTGTCTCGATACATCTTCTATCATTATATGTAATCAGTTTTTTAAAATAGTCAACCATATATATAGGAGCCTATTCATGACCACACACACACACACACACACACACACACACACACACACACACATTCAGCTTTATATTATATTATATTATATATATATATATATATATATATATATATATATATCTGGGCTTGAATGAAGATCAACAAATGTTCTATCCTCCCATACTTCATTCATTACGTTAGTATGAATCAAATAATGCTATTGTTGGCATTGGTTTCCCCGTTATCTTTCTAGTTAAGATTCTTTCTCTAAAGACATTGGGTACTTACGTACAAATACATCGTAAGTGACTATGGGAAACGAACTGTATTCGAACTCGGCAGACCAAGATTATCGATGTGTTTGCTACTCAGCCATCGTCACCTTTCGGATATAGAACGCTAACGGTGAATGTCATTGGGACAGTTGCGCCTGGTGTCTTCTTTATATCATCGATTCTGCAAGAACACGTGACTTCGAACTAAGAGCAACAGTTTCTGCCGTCTCATGTGTTTTCTTTAGATTAAATTCTTTCAACCTTTTTAGCTTAATCGTTACGATGGCGTGTATCACGGCGTCTTTTACCCTTACTCGGAACCATTGCTTTATTAGACAGCCTTTGGCCGCACACAACACGCATTGTAGAGTAAGTCACTGCGGGGAGCCATGTGAAATTTTAGGGATGGGACGATTCCAGTATTTTTACTGATTCTGATACAATTACCGATTCCTTATTAAATTCCCAATTCCGATACAATTACCGATTCCGTATTAAATTCCCGATTCCGATACAATTACCGATTCCGTATTAAATTACCGATTCCGATACAATTACCGATTCCGTATTAAATTCCCGATTCCGATACAATTACTGATTCCGTATTAAATTCTCGATTCCGATACAATTACCAATTCCGATACAATTAACGCTTCCGTATTAAATTCCCGATTCCGTATTAAATTCCCGATTCCGATACAATTACCGATTCCGTATTAAATTCCCGATTCCGATACAATTACCGATTCCGTATTAAATTACTGATTCCGATACAATTATCAATTCCGTATTAAATTCCCGATTCCGATACAATTACCGATTCCGTATTAAATTCTCGATTCCGATACAATTACCGATTCCGATACAATTACCGATTCCGATACAATTACCGATTCCGATACAATTAACGCTTCCGTATTAAATTCCCGATTCCGTATTAAATTCCCGAATCCGATACAATTACCGATTCCGTATTAAATTCCCGATTCCTATACAATTAACGATTCCGTATTAAATTCCCGATTCCGATACAATTACCGATTCCATATTAAATTACCGATTCCGATACAATTACCGATTCCGTATTAAATTCCCGATTCCGATACAATTACCGATTCGTATTAAATTCCCGATTCCGATACAATTACCGATTCCGTATTAAATTCCCGATTCCGATACAATTACCGATTCCGTATTAAATTCCCGATTCCGATACAATTACCGATTCCGTATTAAATTCCCAATTCCGATACAATTACCGATTCCGTATTAAATTCCCGATTCCTATACAATTACCGATTCCGTATTAAATTCCCGATTCCGATACAAGTACCGATTCCGTATTAAATTCCCGATTCCGATACAATTACCGATTCCGATTCTTTCTAAATCTTTACATATTTAACTATAAAGTTGTTATTTTTCATGATTACCCTAACAACACATGTTAAATGTGTAGATATTTTCTTAAACGTAAGGATACACTTGTGAGAAATTATCTATCGATTTTTGTTTTACTAATAGGTTAAAATCAATATATATTATTTTAGTATTACTTATCAGCGGTAGAATATTTTTCTTTAAAAAAATCAAATAAAAAAGCCAATTAAAAGAATCGTTTTTGGCATCGGAAAATTGGCACAAATTTTTCCGATTCTGATACTCCCAAAATTTCCGAGTTTTTAGACTCCGATTCCGATTCCGATTAATCGACCCAACACTAGAAATTTTCTCCTGGTGCACAGCGGTGGGATTCCAACTCGCGTGCAATTAATCGATTTGATTGAAAAATAAGCAATTTTACTAATTTGGATAACAATAAAAACAATAAGATGTGAAAGGGCGAAACATTAGTTGACCCCATAAATTCCCGAGCATAAACTACTTTAGTAGGGGTTTCCTTGTTAATTTTTATTTTCTTTAAGTAAATTGCAATATCTTGCTGCGATGTGCAGACCGTTTCGATCATTATTGATCTCACCCGGCGAAAAAAATATTGAAAATTATAAAATGTTGAAGAACTTCTTATAATTTTGGAGGAGGAATTATTCCATTATGCCCAACGTGCAGCATGGTTTAAAGGTCTACATCGAAGCGGTCTGCACATAGTAGCAAGATATGACTATATTTACATAAAGAAAATAAAAATTATGAATTTGCTCTCTTTGATTGAGCACTATCAACAACCCTTGTTGGAATTCAATGATTCTAATCTTTTGAATATTTTCAACCTGGAATACATATATATATATATATATATATATATATATATATATATATATATATATATATATATATATAGATATATATATATAGATATATATATATATATATATATATATATAGATAGATAGATAGATAGATAGATAGATAGATTAACAATAGGACTATTCCAATATTTTTTCCCGATTCCGATACAATTACTGATTCCGTACTAAATTCTCGATTCCGATACAATTACCGATTCCGATACCGATTCTTTATAAATCTCTTAACATTAAGCTATAAAAGTGTTATTTTGTCCCGATTACCGTAAAATACACATGGTAAATGTACATATATTTTTCTCAAATGTAAAAACACATTTGTGATGGTGTGATATAGAGATTTTAGTCTTACTGGAAGTTTTAATCGACAAATATTTATTATTTTATTATTACTACAAACAGTGGAATACATTAAAAAAAAAAAAAATAAAGATAATTTTAGGAATCGGTTTTGGCATCGGAAAATATGCTCAAACTGATTCCGATACCCCAGAAAGCTCCGATTTTTTCGATTACCGATTCCGATTCATCGTGCCAACACTAAAATATATATATATATATATATATATATATATATATATATATATATATATATATACATGCATACAGAGAGAGAGAGAGAGAGAGAGAGAGATACGTGATGAGACGTTTTACCTCTTAATATAAATTCAAATATTACGTAAATTTTTAAAGAGTACTTTTCAGTTTCTGTACTGAAGCAACTCCTTCTGTAACGTATTCCCATATTTCCGTAGTATCCGGTATGAATTTGCGTGGGCTTTTCTCAAAGGGAAACTAATTTCGGTGCACAAAGAAGCCGATAAGCGATTGATTCTTGCGAAATGATTCAGACAAAAGTTCCATTCGAATCTCGGCCTTTGGTGAAAATCATAATCCGTTTTGCTTGCGTCCTCGGACGATACAATTGCAAACGTTAAAAAATGAGCGCTACCTGGGGATTTGGGTTCGAGTTGAAAGACAAGGTTTGTCTTGAAGATATGAACAAAATAACGTTAATAGAATGACTTGAAGACTAAGTTCAAAACACACACACACACACACACACACACACACACACATATATATATATATATATATATATATATATATATATATATATATATATTTCTTTGTGAGGCGTGCTAATGCAATTTGGTTGCTAACTCTATTTTATACGACAAACAATTAAATAGATCAAATTACATTATTCAAGAATGCAATAGTTTTTAATGAAATATTTATTTACCACCGTAGTTCATCGAATTAGGAAGTTATATTATAGTGTCACACACACGCGCGCGCGCACACACACACACACACACACACACACACACACACATATATATATATATATATATATATATATATATATATATATATATATATATATAAAGTGAACGTGTCTGTGTGTCTCTCTATGTGTCTGTCTGTGTACATTTCCCTACGATATAACTCTGTCAATTTTTAGTCTACAGACTCGAAATTTGATATACATGGTACTGAGATTTGGAAAAATCGATGTTATCGGTTTTCGGCCAGAAATTTGGCGATTAACGTGTCAAAGTTCAACGATTTGACATTTTAGAACTTTACCAAACTTCTCCGACAATTTGGGGTGTAAACGCTCAAAATTTTAGATATAGGCACCTTGGACATGGATCTAACTTAATAACTTGATTTGAGCCCAAAACAATAAATGTTAAGGGGTCATAATAGAGGTCAAAGTTTTAAAAAAATTACCGTTTTTTTTTTGTTTTTTTTTTTTTGCTCAGCATACACCTCCAAACATCCAGGCAACGCCGGGCACCCATGCTAGTATAAATATATATATATAATAAGAACAGAGTTGTAAAATAGAATTTTACAAAAAGATTTTATTATTCGGCAGAATACTCCAAAGTTAGCTGTTTCTTTATCCGCGTAGTTTCAAAGAATGCTATTTCTTCTCATCAAAGGAAAAAAATTGTTAGCAAAATCATCAGAAAGTCACGTTAAAGGTTGCTGCATAGGTTGAAACTTAAAATGTTATGATTTGTAGTCACAAAAACTTTTTAAAAAGACATAAGATGTAAATATGTAAAACAGTTCATGTGGACAGTTCATTCAGAGTTCAATGTAATAAGCAAAAAATGATTATCTATATAAATAAAAATGGAGATTTATGTGTGTGTAAATATTTAACAGTTAAACTCTTAAATTCCTAATCACATAACACTGAAATTAACAGGAAATGGTAATTATACACCAAGGATAGTTTATAATGAGTAAAATATTTGCTTTGGTTATATAAATAACGCATACCGAAATATATTGGCAAGTCGAAATCCGAAATACTCATTTCAATTGGCTGACATGTTTTTACTTCTTTCTGCGCATGCTCATATAAAATGCATTTGTTCAAGTCTTTTAATATGTAGACTTTATTATGTTTCTCTCGATAACAACATCGGTAGAGAACTCGACTGGAACGCTAAATGCTTTGGTTTCGATTCAAGTTTTGTTTTCTAACTTCTGCCATCGTGTCTTTTTATTGATAAATGCGATTATCTGCATGATTTTAAATATATTAAAACGTGTTTTACGGCAAGCGGAATCAAAATATTTATTTACAGGCTTGGAAAATAAAACGTTATTATTGTTATTTCTTACAGTATTTTAAGACGATAAATATTTTTTGATAATTATATTTTTGCCAGAAATCTTTTACGAACGAAAACAAAATTCAATGAAAAATATTCATACATTTCTTTAGTAATTTTTTCACGACAAGAGAAAAATACTAAGTACAACTTTGCTGGAAAGGTTTACTTGGGTTAATGTCGGGTTCGCACGTTTCTTTTCTTCTTTCTTCATTTTTTTCCGAATAATACGTAAATATTTCTTCAGATTCTGAAATTTGAAATATTTATGGCCTAGCATAACTTTAATAACGTTATTTTTCTTTAAATTAAATTATTACTTTTGTTCCTTTTATATAATTTTCTTTTCTATAAATAGCCTTTTTATTTTACTTTAAATAATTTCTCCCTTTTTCTATAAATAATTCCTTCTTTTCTTTTTTTTTGTAAAAAACAAAAAAAAATACAAGACGAAGACATCCCTATATATCGATTTTTATTCATTCATCGATTAGATAAATAAATATCAATTGCAAACCAAAATGTTCAAGTTTTCAATTGCGTGTGTTGTTTTTTTTTTTTAGAAAGTTTTCGTTGCACATTTACTGAATTCAAATATTTTCAAAAAATTATGACAACACAAAATAGAGGTTCATTTTAATGCAAAATAAAAATTATTGTAACAAATGAAATAAAACTAATTTTTAAATTAGGAGACAACAAATATTAATTTCAATAACACGTTTTAAATAATTGGTGTCTCTGACAAAATACAAATTATTCAGTATTTTTTATATATTAACTACAACTCACTATTCTCATTCCAAATGTGGACTTGTAAAGGTAGGCTGACAATGAATATTACAGTTAAATTTAGGGCTGAGAAGTAGCTTACCAGATATGAACACATTTGTTATCAGACATGAAAGCTAATGTAATGTAATGTAGCGGCCATTTTTTTTTTCATAACCGAGGAATTAGTAATGCGCATGCGTAACGGCTTTTGGAATAAACAGCCCTAACCTCCCTATGTTAAGAACAGCTTTCGGAATAAACACTCCATTTTTTTCTATTGAAAGAGTGAAAAAATATTTGCTTTGTCGCCTGCTTCAATTACACGCATGTGCATTACTAAGGTTTTGCCCTTTTGGTCAAGATCAAAGTGTAGTATCTGTTTCGGCAGATACTGCACTTAAGATAATTTGTACCAGTCAATGGAGGGGAAACCCTCTATACTGGGACAATTATTATTTTTGGTAACCAGAGTGCCCCCTTTTTGCCTACTTTTAGGGGAGCTGGTTTTTACCTCACATTAAAAACGGCCTTGTGCCTAATTTGCTCAGTGGGGGAGCAAATAAATACCATCTGTTCCGGCAGATACTGCAAGCAAAGACCACATGTGGGGGCAACCCCACATATAAGACCTTGGTCAATGTAGGGGAAACCCTTCATACCAATTGTCACTATCCAGCTCCCCTATTCCCGGGGGAGTTGGTCCCCATTTCCCCTTCACTCCTCACATTAAAAATCGGCCTTGTGCCTAATTTGCTCGGTGGGGGAGCAAATAAATACCATCTTTTCCGGCAGATACTGCAAGCTATGACTAGCTATGACTAGCTATGACTAGCAAAGACCAGATGTGGGGACAACCCCACATGCCTGACCTTTAACCAGCTCCCATTTCCCACCTCTCGGGAGCTGGTCCCCTTTTTCCCTTCCCCCTCCCTTCACTCCTCACATTAAAAATCGGCCTTGTGCCTAATTTGCTCGGTGGGGGAGCAAATAAATACCATCTCTCCGGCAGATACTGCAAGCTATGACTAGCAAAGACATGCCTGACCTTTAACCAGCTCTCATTTCCCACCTCTCGGGAGCTGGTCCCCTTTTCCCTTCCCCCTCCCTTCACTCCTCACATTAAAAATTGGCCTTGTGCCTAATTTGCTCGGTGGGGGAGCAAATAAATACCATCTGTTCCGACAGATGCTGCAAGCTATGACTAGCAAAGACCAGCTATGACTAGCAAAGACCATATGTGGGGGTAACCCCACATATCTGACCTTGGTCACTGAAGAGGCAACCCTTCATACCAACAGTTTCTAATCCAGCTCCCACTTTCCACCTCTCGGGAGCTGGATCCCCCTTTCCCTCCCCCCTCCCCCTATCTCCACATTAAAAAACGACCTCCTGCCTAATTTGCTCAGTGGGGAAGCAAATACATATCAAAGTGTAGTATCTGTTCTTCAGATGCTGCACTTCCATTTCTTGTTCTCTTTCGGTGGAGGAGCAGTCCTTCATGACTGAGACAATTTTTTTATTTTTGTACCTTTTCTCCACGTTAAAAAACGACCCTTGTGTCTAACTCTGTCCCGTGGGGAGGCATAGTAAATAGGTACTAACTACTCGGTTGTGAAAACAAAATGGCTGCCGGGAATTACATTAGATTTTACGTTGGATATCATATGTTTTTATATCTGGTAAGCGGCTACTCGGTCCCAAATTACACTGAGATATTCGTTACCAGCATACCCGAAAACCTATTCAAATCGACATTGACGATCCAAAAACCCCAACGAGAATCAATTGATGAAAGGTTGACACGAAAGCAATCGTTCAAAAATAAACAGAATTTTCTTGCCCATTATTTTTAAACGAAATTCGATAAAATTTGGATTTTCTCAAAAACAATAAATTTTATACAGTTTATGTTCATCCACCTCGCGCAGGTAGACGTGCCAAGTTACCAAGTCATTACAATATTGTAATAATATAATTTTATTCTTTTTACATCGTATTCCGAAATCATCCTACACTAAAACTTTATATCATAAATATTTAATTATGATATTGCTCTAAGTTACCCTTAGAATGGTTAAAAAGAGAGATAGGTCTAACAAAACGTTATCGTCTGCAATAAGTGGTTTATTAATCAATCAAAATGCTGTTATCCTTGGAAACATATGGAATCAACTTGAAGTTTGAGTCGATCTCGAATTTTTTTCTTTCCATTTAAAATGTGATCTGAAAATCCGCCACTTCTGCAATACTGCGTGATAACCATGTTTTTGAGTTTCAGTTTGGAGAATATTTTGAGGATACATTTATTTGATGATCAGTCTGCAGCACCTTTCGCAAATCACAACCAATATATATATATATATATATATATGTATATATATATATCTTTATATATATATATATATATATATATATATATATATATATAGAGAGAGAGAGAGAGAGAGAGACAGACAGACAGACAGACAGACAGAGACAGAGACAGAGGTGGTGATTTGAGCAATAATATATATATATATATATATATATATATATATATATATATATATATATATATATATATTATTGTTCTAATAATTTTTTAAATACCTACAGACACTAGTGTTTCATCCTTTTGAGAATTCTCAGTGCAGGGTGACACGATTACTGACGGTCGAGAGATTCGGACCCGGCCACGAAGCTATCTCTAACACTATTAGCAAGGAACCAACTCCACAACCAACCTCAACCACTAGAAATATCGTTAAAATTTAAACATTTATTTTTAAATGCCGTAACATTTGTCAAGAGTGATTTAATGATTATAATATCATGATATATATATATATATATATATATATATATATATATATATGATTACTTTATTTAATCACATAAATTAATATACGAAGATATAATTTCATGCGTAAATTTTCAGTATTTTACTTCAACAGTGGTCAATACATAGGTAGAGCTAGGTAGTAAGTTTTGAAAATATATATATGGAAAGCAAGCTACACAGAATAATCCGCGTTTCATTCTCGTGAGAATTCGTCAGGCTTATATATTGCCATATATATATTTTCATTACTTACTATATATACATATATATATATATGTATGTATGTATGTATGTATAACTTATATATATATATATATATATATATATATATATATATATATATATATCCTGATCTTCATAGCTGTCTTTGGCATAAAAATAAAAATTAAATTAAAAAAATAAAAATTAAAAATTAAATTTTAAAAAAATGTAAATAAAAATAATAAAATATAATACGAACTCAACAAGGTAAGATGAGATAAGAAAAAAATGGATTCATAAGAACATAAAATCCAACCGTCATCGCCTTTCAGGGTCCGTAATGTAGTGGATAGAGGCGTTGATTCTCTACGATTGCAGGTGAGCATTGTCTGAAAATAGCGCTTTCAATTCTACCCAACGCGTGACAAAGGATTAGTTGGTCGACAACAATAACTATGGAAGGTAGTAATTGCTATGGATACAGCATTCCTATCACGTCGCGGTTTACAACTTGAAGAAGGCCAGAGGATGAGTTAGCCGAAACGTAGCGAAACAACAATTATGAAGATAAGAATAACAGTCCGCACAACAACAAAAAATATCAATATACAAATTATGAAATATCATCTCAAAGGATTTAAAAATAAAAAATAAAAAAATAGACAAAGTTTATACTGAGAAACAATTTCTAATTCACTTTACGCGCGCCAACGTTAACATTTTGACTAAAACATTTTTTTTAAGAATCACCGTTGGAAGACTTTACGTAGTTTTCTAGTAACAGATTGCCACAGAAAAAGAAACAATTAAAGAAAAAAGAAAAAAAAAAAGAATCTTACGATTCCCGAAGAAGACGTTATATCGTCGAAACAAAGTTGATTTAAAATAAACAAATATTTATTTTTCAAAAATATCTTATATCTCCCCGCAATGACATACTACAAAATACATTGCACTGTAGAGAACCTATTGTTGATTTTATAAAATTATTTTTACATATAATGGCTTGAATTAAAGTTTAACATACAATTGAGCTTTAAACAAAACCATTCATTTCCATCATGATAATGCTCGTCCTCAAACACCACTTATGGCCAAAGATCTCACATGAGGATTTGGTGTAGAAATCTTGCCCCATCCTTCATATTCTCCCGACCTAGCTACTTCTGATTATCACTTGCTTTAAGGATTACAAAACCATTTTGGTGACGTTACGTTAATATCACGAGATGAGATTGAACATTAGTTAGATTCATACTTCGCATCAAAGCCTAAAGAATTTTACGACATGACTTCAGAAATCAAGGCTGCAACATCTGGGAAACGCTTTCTTTTCAAAACAACTTCATGGCTGAGAAGGGCTGAAAGTCAGAGGATGCAAGGTCAAGAGAGTAGGGAGAATGGGGCGGATTTCATAACCACACGCCCGTGCTTCTGATCTGGCGACATGCGAGTTGTGGACCGGAGCGTTGTCCTGCAGGAGGAGGGTACCTTTGCTGATCTTGCCCCACCTATTGATTTTGGTAGCTTCCCTTAATTTCCTCAAAAGTGAAGCATAATAGGCTCCTGTAATTGTGGTACCCTTTGCCAGGAAATCTGTCATCACTACTCCGTCCTGGTTCCAGAAGACTGTGAGCATGATCTTACCAGCGGAGGGCTGCACCCTTGCCTTCTTGGAGGTGGTGAGTCCAAGTGCTTCCACTGCATTGACTGGGCTTTGGTCTCTGGATCATAGTGATGGACCCAGGTTTCATCCTGTGTAATCAGTCTTTTGAAAAACTTTGACTCATCTTCTTGGCACATCTCCAAATTCACCCTCGAGTACTCGACGCGTTCTCGCTTCTGGAATGGTGTGAGCAACCTGCGAATCCATCTGGCAGACACCTTAAGCATATGCAAATGGTCATGAATGATAGTTTCCACAGACCCTATACTAATCTTGACATCTTGGGCTATTTGGCGAATAGTAATGCGCCGACCTTCCAAAATGGCAGCCTCAACTTGACGGACAGATGCCTCATCAATGGCAGAAGGGGGCGACCAGGTTTGGGAGCTGTTTCCACAGACTTCCAGCCATGTTTGAATTCACGATGCCAGCGTTTTACAAGGTCATATGATAGGCCATTATCACCATAAGTTTCTTTCATTTCATCAAAAGTCTCCTGTGGTGTGCGTCCTTTCAAATACAAAAACCGGATCACTGCTCGACATTCAACAGACTCCATTTCACACCTGACTCAGTTCAAAAACCTGTAAAACAGAAACCACAATTAGTTCAGAGCTGTAATTTGCCACATAAACCGTAGAAATATAAATGCAAAATTTCAGCTAGCTCAGACAATTGGAAGTGGGTCAGGGGCATTACTTATTGCACGCCCCTCGTATAGGGGTTGAAAAAGGGTGGAAGACTTTGGTGAACATTCAGATACTCCTTGTTTAAATAAAACTAGCCCAGTGTTGCCCGGGTGTTTGGAGATGTGTGTTGAGCAAAAAAAAAAAAAAGTGGTTGTAGGCAGGAAGGCTCGAACCTGTACCGCGAGGGAGGAAAAAAGACTGTACGTCTTTGCCATACCAAAAATGACGAAGGTTTAATTAAGGCTAGTCAATCGAAAAAAATGGGATGATGTTCTAAAATAGCGGCGAAAAAAAGCGATCCCTCTCTGTAGAAAAGTTCCCAGTTGAGGGAGAAGGAATTTATGTTTTAGCCAATTTTTCGATATTTGTCGTCCGAAGAGTCGCGCTTCAAAATGATACCGATCTAGTGGAAATCCATCGCTCCTGTCGAAAGTTTTAGGTAGATATACATGCATACATACATGATGATTGCAACGTCTTGTCAGACGAGTGCCTCTCCCTCAGACACTTGAAGTCATGAGCCCAAAAATGACTCTTTTTTAGTCCTACCGGTGAATTCACACGCTTAAGCAGGCATGACAATGAAGACGGTCATTGATATCAATTATTACATGCTTCCAGCATTTCAAGCCTCCACGCGTCACCTTTTCCATCGCCACAGGGCCATTTTTATAGACAAACGCCTGAGTGAGTATCTATACAAAGATGATGTTACACAGTCTTAGCTTTGTACGATGGCTAAGTCTCTGTCTCGGTTCAAAATGTTGAGATCCAGCAACAAGCAAGAGCAAGATAGCCAGCAACAAGTTAAACTGCAGACCAGCTTAATGCGGGTACTGGTCTCCCGCTTTATGGTTTCTTAAATCAGAGAGTTGCTTCTCCTAGAAAGGTTGCCTTCACCACGGCTTATGGGAGCCCTCTCCACCTCAACAGACGCATACATACAGACAAATATACACGGTGCTAGTTTACCGTTGACCCCGGAATTAACCCTTTTCCTTCCTTTGGAAGGTCTTGTTTTTAATCCTTCAGGGAGACTAGCCACCCTCCTCACCAAACACGTCTGGTGGGGGAACCATTTTAGTCTCCGGTGAACCGACCATGAGGCAGGTAGTACTGGGTTACATGGTAACAGTAGCATATGACATGACCTGACAATACATGCATACATACATACATACATACATACATACATACATACATTTTAACAGACAAGTGAGATTTATATTATAGATTCTATTTCCCCAATTTTCAGTTTCTTTGAAGTATTTTAAAGGGGTTTTTGATGGTCTTAGATGGGATAAAACATGTTTTATTCATATTCACTCGAAATCTAAAAATCGCTAAAAAATTGTACATCTTTATTTTCTTAGTTTAAAAAAAGAACTACGTCATTGATTTACGTAATTTTTGGAATATGATATCTTCGTTGTGAAACAAATTCATACATCACGCAGACTTTCCTGTATTTTCTTTACTTTTAATTGCCGCCATAAGTGCCAATCTGAATAAGCACCAAAAACATCTAATATGTCAGGTAATTGGTTTCAAATAAAAAACCGCTTAGTACATTATTACGTTGCGAATAACAAAGTACAACAATACGAAACAGTTTGAAACAGACGGCGGGAAGTTTTGAACCTTAGGTGACAAAACAGAAGCTAAAGATTTTTGAAGTGGTCGGTGTGGAATGCGTGTTCACGGGAGAGAGGATGTAGTGGTGTAGTCGTGGTGAGGATGGTGGTGTGCGGTTGGGGGGGGTGATAATTGCGTGTGCGTTCCTTGCGTGTCTCACGAAGGAAGGGTGAGCGTGCACTGCGGTGGCGGAAGGATGAACCGAGCTTTAACCTGAGATGTCGATGGGGTTCGGGTGAGAAGGTTGCAGGGGGGAGCAAGGTGCGTGTTGTTGGGGATGAGGTGGGGGGAGGGGTCGCTTGATTTCAAAACGGATGAATCTGATTAATTTATCAGCGTAAACAACACAAATGAAATGAACAGCCTTTGCTAATCAGCGACAATTAATCAAGTAATTCAATAATGACGTTTTTCAGGGGGGCAGGTGGGTAGGATGGGGGCAGGTAGGTAGGTAGGAGGTGTAAAATGAAGAGGGCGGTGGTGGCGTAAGGGTCGTCTTCGATTATCGAGGAAGGTTTTGGAAAAGAGTTCCAACGTGAAATTAGCCAGGATTACGCTTATTGACTTCTTTATTTCTTCCCACTTTCCTGTTTCCACCCCATCCCTACGTGTATTTCAATCACACACACACACACACACACACACACACACACACACACACACACACACATATATATATATATATGTGTGTGTGTGTTTGTGTGTGTGCGCGCGCGTGTGTGTGTGCATGTATATATATATATGTGTATATATATATGTATATATATATTTGCATAGATATATAGATATTTTGATAGATAGATAGATGGAGAGAGAGAAAGAGAAAGAGAGTGACACTGTGTGCATGAGAGAGAGAGAGAAAGAGAGAGAGAAAGAGAGAGAGAGAGAGGGGGTGAGAGATCATCAAACCGAAAAAGATAACGCAATTTCTGTAGGAAATCTCAAGTGTAAGAACTCTGCGAAGCAGAGTAAGCGTAAAAGTTACAAGAAACTTAAGTTTGTGTTGTGTTTTTTCTTTAAACTCTTATGTGTGTATGTATGTATATATGTGTGTGTGTGTGTGCGTGCGTGTGTGTGTGTGTGTGTGTGTGTGTGTGTGTGTGTGTGTGTGTGTGTGTGTGTGTGTACAGCATAATCACGTTGACACACCGGTTCTCGTCAGATCACCAAAGTGAAACAACCTTGAGCCTGGCTAGTACCAGATGGGTGACCATTTGGGAATTTTAGGCCCTGTATGTGATCTCTGCTTACCTCGCCATTGTTTCCAGTCGTCCTGAACCTCCACTGATATTTAACAATGCCGACTCAGGAAAGGTGTGGCTGAAGATTGCGCAAATCTTGCTACAAAAATTCCAAGGGCAGGCACCATTGCAGTGGGTATCCATAGTCTGTCAAGACTGAAGAAGGTACTATATTAGCGTAACTAAAAGAAAACTTCATTTTCAATTTTCGGATTTTGTAATCATGCCCATTTTCCTTTATTTTCTTTTAAAGGCGATGAGTTCCTTTCTTCTGATAAGTTAAGGGCAGAATAAATTCAAAATTTGACATAATAATTACATGCATGATTCTGCGCTGCGAAACAGGTGCTGTTAATAATTGATCATTCCGACATACTTAAAAAGGAAATGGTAAGATGGACAACATCTTGAAATTTGGAATATAGACATTTGTAATTTCTCTCTCTCTCTCTCTCTCTCTCTCTCTCTCTATATATATATATATATATATATATATATATATATATATATATACGTCTCTGTGTGTGTGTGTGTGTGTGTGTGTGTGTGTGTGTGTGTGTGTGTAACGATTTTGATTTTTATATCTAGAAATATATGTGTTTGGAAGTAGTATTCTCTTTATTGTAAGAGATGATAATTCCTGTAAGTGAAGAGTTTCGAACCTAAACACAAAGTCAAGGGCTGGTATCTTACCTCCAGTCTATCATAAATTATCACGAGAAGAGAAGGAAATTAAGGATCTATAAATGCTGAATTAGCGGGCATAAACAGTAAACGATCAGAGAGTATTTACCGACAAGAAAAACACTCGTCTACCTAAAACCACTATAAATAGTTTCCCACACTTTTTATCTGTACCTTCACCTAAACATAGATTCCATGAACAAAACTTCTTTCTTAGGACTGCTCGCCTGTGGAACTCTCTTCCGATTGCCTACTTTCCAGCTGACTACAATCTGATTGTCTTCAAGTCCAAGGTAAACAAATTCTTGATGAACCGTCTCCCTAAGTAATCTAATTTACAAAATTCCCACTACTTATGTTTACTACGCTATAATCACAATAACTAATGTATACCCATTAACCTTTATCCTCGAGTGGTCTCCGGCCTTGATAAGTGGTGATTTCTGTGTAAAAAAAAGAAATCAGAATATTGGCTTTGCGCGTAGTTTGACCATTTGTTTTTAATTCCTTGAAGTTTTTATTTTGCTTTCTTATGAAAATATTATTTTAAAATAATTATTAACACATGGGTATATATAGTGGATGGAAATATATATATATATATATATATATATATATATATATATATATATATGTATATATATATATATGATGAAAATAATGGAAATAGTATTCCGACAAAATAGAGAAATAGAAAGGAACAAACCGTATTATGTGTTCATCAACGTTTCGTCTTTCCAGAGGAAGTCTCGAAATAAAGACGAAACGTTGATGAACACATAATACGGTTTGTTCTTTTTATTTCTCTCTTTCTCTCTCTCTCTCTCTCTCTTTATATATATATATATATATATATATATATATATAAGCCAAGTACGTCCAAGGATGGAATACTGCAGCCATATCTGGGCAGGAGCTGCTAAAAACAGCCTATCCTGCCTTGACAGAGTACAAAATAGACTTCGTGGCTTAGTGGGGGATGCCCTTTTCTCTACCCTGCAACCTCTCTCCCACAGAAGAGACGTTGCGAGCCTATCCTTGTTTTATCGTTATTTCCATGGCAGGTGCTCGTCTGAACTCCAATCTCTGGTCCCCCCTCGCCAATCTTTCACGCAAAAAACCCGTCTAGCCGAATCCACTGTGAAAAATTTCCCCCACTCTTTATCTGTGCCTAAATCAAAACGTGGATTCCATGGACAAAGCTTCTTTCTTAGAACTGCACGCCTGTGGAACTCTGTTCCGTCTGCCTGCTTCCCACCTGACTACAACTTAGATGTCTTTAAGTTCAACGTTAACAAATTCCTAATGAACCGCCCTCTTAAGTAATCACTTCATTAAATCTCCACACTAATGTACTGTACTTGCAATAACCCTTATACCTGAGTGGCTTCCAGGCCTTGATAAGCGGTGACCACCGTGTAAAAATATATATATATATATATATATATATATATATATATATATATATATATATACATATATATATATATATATATATTAGTGTTGGGACCATTGATCGGAATCGGAAACGGAAATCGGAAAAAGCTGTTTGGGGTATCGGAATCGGGAAAATTTAAGCCTATTTTCCGATGCCAAAACCGATTCCCTTTTAATTGTTTATTTTATTTGCTTGTAGTAATAATAAAATAATGTGTATAAAATTTCAGTAAAACTAAAATCTCTAGAACACACCCTCGCAAATGTGTTTTTACGTTTGAGAAGATACATGCATATTTAAGATGTGTTTTTACAATAATCAGGACAAAATAACAACTTTATAGTAAAATATTCAGAGGTTTATAAAGAATCGGAATCCGGAATTTCTCACGGAATCGATCATTGGGATCGTCCCATCACTAATATATATATATATGTTATTGTTTTTGCGATACGTTTTGAATGAATTCAATTATTTACCAAAGTGCATTCTTTTACCAATTTGGTATCCCCTACATGGGGAGCGGTATATATTATTTTTAAAATATATTTATCTACTGTCATGTGTTTTGTCGTCTACGACTCATCAGAGTGGCTGAATCTAGTGAGATTCGAAATCGGGACCCCACGATAATGAGCCTGACATCTGTATCCGCTGGTCCATCTCGCAGACAGTTAGGATATATCGTGATTTATTTAGATGTTATTGTTTTTGTGTTTGCGATACGTTTTTGAATGAATTCAATTATTTACGAAAGAAAAAAAAATATTCCCAACTCGCATTTAGGTAAAAATGCACTTTTGTAAATAAGTGAATTCATTCAAAACGTATCGCAAAGATAAACATCTAAATAAATCGCGATATATCCCAACGGTCGGCGAGATGGACCAGCAGATAAAGTCAGTCTCATTATCGTGGAGTCCCGATTTTGAATCTCACTAGATTCAGCTATTCTGATGAGTTGTAGGCGACAAAACACGTGTCAATGGATAATTATATATATATATATATATATATATATATATATATATATATATATATATATATATATATATATGTATATATATATATATTATTTGATAGAAGAACTTTGTGCATGTGAATTCTTTCTCTATGGACTCCGAAACGGCTGAGCCGATTTTTATAAAATCGCCGCAAATGTGCTTTATGTATCCAGAGTCTCTTCTTAGATAGGTTTTATATACAACTAGCAGGGCTACCCGGCGTTGCCCGGGACCGTATAAACAATGAAAAAAACAAAAGCAGATATTAAACATATGTTTTATTCTTAGGGGAGAGGAATCTTTCAGGGTGAGAGAGAGAAGATAAAGAGTGTGAGAGAGAGGCAGAAGAGAAAGTTGTTCCATCCTCTTTCCCAAATTTAAATACTGTGCACGTTTGAACTCTCATCGTCGAGTTGATCCTCGAGTTGCCTATTGGCCTTGATAAGTGCTAATATAGAGAGAAGAGAAACAGGGTGAGAGAGAGAGAAGATAAAGAGTGTGAGAGAGAGGCAGAAGAGAAAGTTGTTCCATCCTCTTTCCCAAATTTGAATACTGTGCACGTTTGAACTCTCATCGTCGAGTTGATCCTCGAGTTGCCTATTGGCCTTGATAAGTGCTAATATAGAGAGAAGAGAAACAGGGTGAGAGAGAGAAGATAAAGAGTGTGAGAGAGAGGCAGTAGAGAAAGTTGTTCCATCCTCTTTCCCAAATTTGAATACTGTGCACGTTTGAACTGTCATCGTCGAGTTGATCCTCGAGTTGCATATTGGCCTTGATAAGTGCTAATATAGAGAGAAGAGAAACAGGGTGAGAGAGAGAGAGAGAAGATAAATGTTGTGAGAGAGAGGCAGTAGAGAAAGTTGTTCCATCCTCTTTCCCAAATTTAAATACTGTGCACGTTTGAACTCTCATCATCGAGTTGATCCTCGAGTTGCCTATTGGCCTTGTTAAGTGCTAATATAGAGAGAAGAGAAACAGGGTGAGAGAGAGAGAAGATAAAGAGTGTGAGAGAGAGGCAAGAGAGAAAGTTGTTGCATCCTCTTTCCCAAATTTGAATACTGTGCACGTTTGAACTGTCATCGTCGAGTTGATCCTCGAGTTGCCTATTGGCCTTGATAAGTGCTAATATAGAGAGAAGAGAAACAGGGTGAGAGAGAGAAGATAAAGAGTGTGAGAGAGAGGCAGTACAGAAAGTTGTTTCATCCTCTTTCCCAAATTTGAATACTGTGCACGTTTGAACTCTCATCGTCGAGTTGATCCTGGAGTTGCATATTGGCCTTGATAAGTGCTAATATAGAGAGAAGAGAAACAGGGGTAGAGAGAGAGAAGATAAAGAGTGTGAGAGAGAGGCAGAAGAGAAAGTTGTTCCATCCTCTTTCCCAAATTTCACTACTGTGCACATTTGAACTCTCATCGTCGAGTTTATCCTCGAGTTGCCTATTGGCCTTGATAAGTGCTAATACAGAAAGAAGAGAAACAGGGGTAGAGAGAGAGAAGATAAAGAGTGTGAGAGAGAGGCAGAAGAGAAAGTTGTTCTATCCTCTTTCCCAAATTTCACTACTGTGCACATTTGAACTCTCATCGTCGAGTTTATCCTCGAGTAGCCTATTGGCCTTGATAAGTGCTAATATAGAGAGAAGAGAAACAGGGGTAGAGAGAGAGAAGATAAAAAGTGTGAGAGAGAGGCAGAAGAGAATGTTGTTCCATCCTCTTTCCCAAATTTGAATACTGTGCACGTTTGAACTCTCATCGTCGAGTTGATCCTCGAGTTGCCTATTGGCCTTGATAAGTGCTGATATAGAGAGAAGAGAAACAGGGTGAGAGAGAGAGAAGATAAAGAGTGTGAGAGAGAGGCAGAAGAGAAAGTTGTTCCATCCTCTTTCCCAAATTTGAATACTGTGCACGTTTGAACTCTCATCGTCGAGTTGATCCTCGAGTTGCCTATTGGCCATGATAAGTGCTAATATAGAGAGAAGAGAAACAGGGGTAGAGAGAGAGAGAAGATAAAGAGTGTGAGAGAGAGGCAGAAGAGAAAGTTGTTCTATCCTCTTTCCCAAATTTGAATACTGTGCACGTTTGAACTGTCATCGTCGAGTTTATCCTCGAGTTGCCTATTGGCCTTGATAAGTGCTAATATAGAGAGAAGAGAAACAGGGGTAGAGAGAGAGAGAAGATAAAGAGTGTGAGAGAGAGGCAGAAGAGAAAGTTGTTCTATCCTCTTTCCCAAATTTCACTACTGTGCACATTTGAACTCTCATCGTCGAGTTTATCCTCGAGTTTATCCTCGAGTTTATCCTCGAGTTGCCTATTGGCCTTGATAAGTGCTAATATAGAGAGAAGAGAAACAGGGGTAGAGAGAGAGAGAAGATAAAGAGTGTGAGAGAGAGGCAGAAGAGAAAGTTGTTCCATCCTCTTTCCCAAATTTGAATACTGTGCACATTTGAACTCTCATCGTCGAGTTTATCCTCGAGTTGCCTATTGACCTTGATAAGTGCTAATATAGAGAGAAGAGAAACAGGGGTAGAGAGAGAGAGAAGGTAAACAGTGTGAGAGAGAGGCAGAAGAGCACTACTGTGCACGTTTGAACTCTCATCCTCGAGTTGCCTATTGGCCTTGATAAGTGCTAATATAGATAGAAGGGAAAGAGGGTGAGAGAGAGAGAGTAGATAAAGAGGGTGAGAGAGATAAAGAGAAGAGAAAGAGGTCTAGAGAGAGAGAGAGAGAGAGAGAGAAGAGTGTGAGAGAGAGAGAAATATGGTGATAGAGAGAGAGTTAGGAAAGAGGACACAAGCGGTTCTAATAAAATGTGCATCTATAGGAGATAATGCCTGGGAATGGGTGCACTGTTTTTGTTGGTTTTGAAGCTGCCTCTTCCCCCCCCCCACACACACAGTTTAACAGTGGTGTGACGTCAAGAGAAAGAGGGTTAGAGAGAGAGGGAAGAGTAAGTGGGTGAGAGAGAGAGAGAAAAAAAAGAGAAAGACGGTGTTGGTTTTGTGAAAAAAGTTGTTATTTACAATTGTTCGCCATTAGTGGATGTTGACGTCACGTCACGTGACATGACTAAGCGTTTTTTTTACGTATGAATAACATTTTTTGTTTTAATTATAAAGTCTACACTTAATTTTATAGAAAATAATGTATATATAATAGAAAAAAAAATTTACTGGTTTTGTTGGATTCAAGTGGATCCCCCCTCCAGTTTAAGAGATAGGAGGTCACGTGGTAATATACAAAATGGCTAGCGTAAATATAAAGATCGGTTTTATTATCGACGAATATTTTGAAAGCTGAATTTTTTTATTCCTGTACATTTTTTCCTGACATTTTTCGTTAAAACTCTTGTATAAATACTATTTTTAACCAGTTAATCACGTTGGAGACATTGTCATGAAGTTTAATAATATATAGAACGAAGGAGAAGAGAAATTACAAAATTATCGGTAAAAGAAAGTTGTTATTTACATTTGTTCGCCATTACTGGATGTTGACGTCACGTCACGTGACATGACTAAGCGTTTTTGGATCATTCAAGAATTACGTAATAACAACATTAAAATGACAGGTTTTTTGGGGCCCCCCTGGGAGAAAAACGATCAGTTCACCCCTTTTTACTGGTCCGTTTGACGTGAAATTTCGATATTTGTCATCCGGGATATGGGGCTTCGATATGATACCAAATTTATCAAGTCTGGTTCCGTCTTTCAAAAGTTTTAGCGTTACAAACAAACATACATACACACAGACGTTTGAGATTTATATATATAGAAGAAGAAGAAGATAGAAGATAATGACAGGTTTTTGGAGGGCCCCCCCTGAAGAAAACTGATCACTTGACCCACTTCTAATGGTCCGTTTGACGTGAAATTTCGATATCTGTCATCCGGGTGATGGGGCTTCAATATGATGGAAAATTTGTCAACTCTGGTTGTGTCTATCAAAAGTTTTAGCGTTACATACACACCTACATACACACAGATGTTTGGGATTTGGGGGCCCCCCTTGAATAAAACTGATCAGTTGACCCACTTCTAGTGGTCCGTTTGACGTGAAATTTCGATATGTGTCATCCGGGTGATGGGGCTTCAATATGATCGAAAATTTGTCAACTCTGGTTGTGTCTGTCAAAAGTTTTAGCGTTACATATAAACCTACATACACACAGATGTTTGGGATTTGGGGGGTCCCCCTTGAATAAAACTGATCAGTTGACCCACTTCTAGTGGTCCGTTTGACGTGAAATTTCGATATTTGTCATCCGGGTGATGGGGCTTCAATATGATACAAAATTTGTAAACTCTGGTTGTGTCTGTCAAAAGTTTTAGCGTTACAAACAAACATACATACACACAGACGTTTGAGATTTATATATATAGAAGACTAGCAGGGCTACCCGGCGTTGCTCGGGACCATATAAACAATGAAAAAACAAAAGCAGATATTGACCATATGTTTTATTCTTAGGGGAGAGGAATCTTTCATCTCAAGTTTTAGCGTTAATGACAGATTTTTTGGGGCCCCCCTCGAAGATAACTGATCAGTTGACCAACTTCTAGTGGTCCGTTTGACGTGAAATTTCGATATTTGTCATCCGGGTGATGGGGCTTCGATATGATACCAAATTTGTCAAGTTTGGTTCCGTCTTTCAAAAGTTTTAGCGTTACAAACAAACATACATACATACACACAGACGTTTGGCTTTTATATATATAGACTAGCAGGGCTACCCGGCGTTGCTCGGGACCGTATAAACAATGAAAAAACAAAAGCAGATATTGAACATATGTTTTATTCTTAGGGGAGACGAATCTTTCATCTCTATGTATTATTTGTTTTATCTACCCCCGGACTGGTATTGTTCATGTTTTATCCCTAGCATAGGTAATTTACAGCATGTATATGAAATTGTTTTACCTTAGGGAGAAGAGAACAGGTAATATACAACATAATGTGTCTATATTACATCCCTGGCAACGCCTAGAAACCAGCTAGAACATGTATTTCAGTCAATCTTTATTACATCCTGGGCTATGCCGGGAAACCAGCTAATCTCTATTTAGTGACTTGACCACCAAAATACCTCCCTAAGTGTGTCCTTTCTTTTGAACTTATTAGATATAGGTATCTAGAAATGTGTGTGAAATTTTGTTGAATGCATTGTTCACTATGATTTTCTTATTGTTCTACACAATATCAACTGTAGCGAAATAAAACAGTAAACTTAGTGTAGTGTTAGAATAAAGAGCAAAGGAAAAAATTAGAATCATATTCTGTAATTGCAAATCTAAATTTGCTAGCGTGTACCAGTATTTGCCAGGTTGTGGAAATTTGGAATTTATAACGTATGTAGTGGCCTTTTCCTAGATACCTATTGCTAAAAATTATACTTTCATTTTGTTAGAAAAATCTCTCTTCGGATGCCCTGCATCATCCAAAATAAAAACAAATATTTTTATAATTGTTTCAGTACATTGCTACACATTGTGAAATTTGTTGACGTTTGTAAAAAAAAATCATGAATGTGCTTATATTCCAAAAAAGAAAATATCAGTGCACAGTATTGAAAGTGTTTGAGATTCAAAAGTCTGTAACATTTCTACTAACTTCATAAGATGTCATGTGAGAAACTTAATTGAATATCAAGACATTATCTGAAGCGTTTTTATTTTGGTGTAACGTATGTGTTTACAGTGAACCGTAACTTTTAATAAACAGCTTGGTATGCAATGACATAGGCTAAGAATCTTAGACAAAATATATATAAATTGGAAAAATGTGTGAACAAATGAAAAAAAAATGATCCGCTCCACTTGATGACATCAAGCACAGTAATATTTTAGTGAAGAAAATATGAAATTGATGTTCAGTGATTAGTTTGGATGAATGAGAAAATGTAATTGTTTGATGCATAAAAAATAACTCATTTGCTGTATTTGATATTAAGCAGCAAAATATAGTGATTTGAATATTAAGGAAAACATCAAATCAGATTATATAAAAAAAAAGATGAAATTAGAAAATATATATTTTCTGTTTATGAGTTTTGCCAATCAAAATTTTGTGGCAGAAATTGGGTGATTACCATGCAATTTTATTTTGATAAAATTCTTAAATTATTTCAATGTTTATTATAATTTCTTATTAGTGACTTGTTATCATCAAAATTCGCCCCAAAGAGTGTCCTTTCTTTTATTAGGTATCAGAATAGGTATCCAGATTTCTACTTCTATACAAATGTGATATTTCGGATCTGTAGATAAACAATTTGTTGCATATATAAGCTGAGAATTGTTCTCTCTCATTCTCTCTCTCACACACCCACACATTCTCACTTTTATAGATATAATAGATAAATTATGCTAGATATATTTCCATGTGTCTGAATAATCTATATACAAATTTTCAAATCTGTAGATAAAAAATTTGTTGAGTATATAGGTTGAGAATTGTTCTCTCTCTCTCTCTCTCCTCTCACGCATGCTCACTTTTATAGATATAATAGATAGATTATGCTAGATATATTTCCATATGTCTGAATACACTATATAAAAATTTTCTAATCTGTAGATAAAAATTTGTTGAATATAAAGGGTGAGAATTGTTCTTACTCTCTCTCTCTCACACACAGACATATTCTCACTTTTATAGACATAATAGATAGATTATGCTAGATATATTTCCATATGTCTGAATACCCTATATACCAATTTTCAAATCTGTAGATAAAAAATTTGTTGAATATATAGGTTGAGAATTGTTCTCTCGCTCTGTCTCTCTCTCTCTCTTGCTACCTCACACACACACGCAAACATTCTCACTTTTATAGATATAATAGATAGATTATGCTAGATATATTTCCATATGTCTGAATACCCTATATACAAATTATCTAATCTGTAGATAAAAAATTTGTTGATTATATAGGTTGAGAATTGCTCTCTCTCTCACAGACACACACATTTTCACTTTTGTAGATATAATAGATAGATTATGCTAGATATATTTCCGTATGTATGAATACCCTTTATAACAAATTTAAAATCTGTAGATAAAAAATTTGTTGAATATATAGGTTAAGAATTGTTCTCTCTCTCTCTCTACCTCACACACACCCACACACACAAACATTCTGACTTTTATAGATATAATAGATAGATTATGCTAGATATATTCCATATGTCTGAATACCCTATATACAAATTTTCTAATCTGTAGATAAAAAATTTGTTGAATATTTTCAACCCTTATCCTCGAGTGGCGTCTGGGCCTTGATAAGTAGTAATGCGTATTTAGCAAAATATAAATATATATATATATAACAAATTTACTGAATTTCCATTACTAACGATTACTGTATTGTCCAATTGACTACTGCGCTTTTCAACCCTTATCCTCGAGTGGCCTCTGGGCCTTGAGAAGTAGTAATTACTAACGATTACTATATTGACCAATGGACTACTGCACTTTTTAACCCTTATCCTCGGGTGGCCTCTGGGCCTTATTGTCCAATTGACTACTGTGGACTTTTTAACTCTTATGCTCGAGTGGCCTCTGGGCCTTGATAAGTGGAAATGACCAAGTAACAAAAAATAGGTATATAACAAATTTACTGAATTTCCATTACTAACGATTACTATATTGTCCAATTGACTACTGTGCACTTTTCAATCCTTATCCTCGAGTGGCCTCTGGGCCTTGATAAATGGTAATGCGTATGTAACAAAATATACATATATATAACAAATTTACTGAATTTCCATTACTAACGATTACTATATTGTCCAATTGACTACTGCACTTTTAAACGCTTATCCTCGAGTGGCCTCTGGGCCTTGATAAGTGGTAATACCATCGAGTGGCCTCTGGGCCTTAATAAGTGGTTGTGCCTAAGTAACAAAAAATAGGTATATTACAAATATCCCGCATTTCCATTACAACCGACTACTACGGTGCACTTTTCAATCCTTATCCTCGAGTGGCCTGTGGGCTTTGATAAGTGGTAATGCGTATTTAACAAAATATTAATATATATATAACAAATTTACTGAATTTCCATTACTAACAATTACTATATTTTGTCCAATTGACTACTGCACTTTTCAACACTTATCCTCTAGTGGCCTCTGGGCCTTGATAAGTGGTAATGCCTATCTAAACAAAATATAAATATATATATAACAAATTTCCCGACTTTCCATTACTAACGATTACTATGTTGTCCAATTAACTACTGCCATTTTCAACCCTTATCCTCGGGTGGCCTCTGGGCCTTATTGTCCAATTGACTACTGTGCACATTTAACTCTTATCCTCGAGATGTATCTGGGCCTTGATAAGTGGAAATGCCTAAGTAACAAAAAAATAGATATATAACAAATTTCCCAAATTTGACTACTGTGCACTTTTCAACTCTTATCCTCGAGTGGCCTCTGGGCCTTGATAAGTGGTCATATATATTTTTTACAAAATAAAAAAAAAGGTTGGAGTCGCTGAATAACTCATCCTCCCGTTAAAGCGGTTCCATCCTCTTTCCCCAATTTGACTACTGTGCACTTTTCAACTCTCGTCCTCGAGTGGACTATGGGCCTTGATAAGTGGTAATACATATTTTATGAAAAATATATATATATATATATATATATATATATATAACAAAATAGGTTGGAGTTGCTGAATAACTCATCCTCCTGTTAAAGCGGTTCCATCCTCTTTCCCAAATTTGACTACTGTGGACTTTTTAACTCTCATCCTCGAGTGGCCTATGGGCCTTGATAAGTGGTAATACATATTTTTTTATAAATATATATATATATATACCAAAACAGGTGTGAGTCGCTGAATAATTCATCCTTCTATTAAAGCGATTAAATCCTCTTTCCCAAATTTGACTACTGTGCACTTTTAAACTCTCATCCTCGTGTGGCCTATGGGCCTTGATAAGTGGTAATATATAGTTTGTACAAAATATATATATATATATATATATATATATATATAACAAAATAGGTTGGAGTCGCTGAATCACTCATCCTCCCGTTAAAGCGGTTCCATCCTCTTTCCCGAATTTGACTAATGTGCACTTTTCAACTCTTATCCTCGAGTAGCCTATGGGCCTTGATAAGTGGTAATATATTTTTGTTATAAATATATATATATATATATATATATATATATATAAAAAATAGGTTGGAGTCGCTGAATAACTCATCCTCCCGTTAAAGCGGTTCCATCCTCTTTCCCGAATTTTACTACTATGCACTTTTCAACTCTCATCCTCGAGTGGCCTATTGTCCTTGATAAGTGGTAATATATATTTTTTAATAAGTGTATATATATATATATATATATAAAAAAATAGGTTGGAGTTGCTGAATAACTCATCCTCCCGTTAAAGCGGTTCCATCCTCTTTACCGTATTTTTTATACAGTGCACTATTCAACTCTCATCCTCGAGTGGCCTATTGTCCTTGATAAGTGGTAATATATATTTTTTAATAAATATAGATATAAATATATATATAAAAAAACAGGTTGGAGTCGCTGAATAACTCATCCTCCCGTGAAAGCGGTTCCATCCTCTTTCCCGAATTTGACTACTGTGCACTTTTCAACTCTAATCCTCGAGTGTCCTATGGGCCTTGATAAGTAGTAATATATATTTTTTACAAAAATATATACATACATATATATAACAAAATAGGTTGGAGTCACTGAATAATTCATCCTCCTCTTAAAGCGGTTCCATCATCTTTGCCGAATTTGACTACTGTGCACTTTTAAACTCTCATCCTCGTGTGGCCTATGGGCCTTGATAAGTGGTAATATATATTTAAAAATAAATATAGATATAAATATATATATACCAAAATAGGTTGGAGTCGCTGAATAACTCATCCTCCCGTTAAAGCGGTTCCATCCTCTTTCCCAGATTTGACTGCTGTGCACTTTTCAACTCTAATCCTCGAGTGTCCTATGGGCCTTGATAAGTAGTAATATATATTTTTTACAAAAATATATACATACATATATGTAACAAAATAGGTTGGAGTCACTGAATAATTCATCCTCCTCTTAAAGCGGTTCCGTCATCTTTGCCGAATTTGACTACTGTGCACTTTTAAACTTTCATCCTCGAGTGGCCTATAGGCCTTGATAAGTGGTAATAGTTTGTACAATAGTTTGTACAATATATATATCTATATATATATATTACAAAATAGGTAAGAGAGAGAGAAGAGGGTGAGAGAGAGAGAAGAGAAAGAGGTAGAGAGAGAAGAGGGTGAGAGAGAGCAGAGAAGAGGGTGAGAGAGAGCAGAGAAAGAGGGTGAGAGAGAAAGAGGGTGAGAGAAGTGAAAGAGGTAGAGAGAGAAGAGGGTAAGAGAGAAAGAGGGTGAGAGAGAGAAGAGGGTGAGAGAGAGAGAGGTAGTGAGAGAGAGAGATAAGAGAAAGAGGTAGAGAGAGAGAGAAGAGGGTAAGACAGAGAGAGAGAGGGGTAGTGAGAGAGAGAGATAAGAGAAAGAGGTAGAGAGAGAGAGAGAAGAGGGTGAGGGAGAAAGAAGAGGGTGAGAGAGAGCAGAGGGAGAGAGAGAGAAGAGAAATAGGTAGAGAGAGAGAGATGAAGGTGAGAGAGAGCAGGGAAAGAGGGTGATAGAGAAGAGAAAGAGGTAGAGAGAGAGAGAGAGAAGGGTGAGAGAGAGCAGAAAAAGAGGGTGAGAGAGAGAGAAAGAGGGTCAGAGAGAGAGAGAAGAGAAAAAGGTGTACACAGAGAGTGAGAGAGAGAAGAGGGTAAGAGAGAGAGAGAGAAGAGGTTGAGAGAGAGAGAGAGATAAGAGAAAGAGGTAGAGAGAGAGAAGCGGGTGAGAGAGAGAAGAGGGTGCGAGAGAGAAGAGAAAGAGGTAGAGAGAGAGAAGCGGGTGAGAGAGAGAGAAGAGGGTGCGAGAGAGAAGAGAAAAAGGTAGAGAGAGAGAAGAGGGTGAGAGAGAGAGAAAGAGGATGAGAGAGAGAAGAGAAAGAGAGAGAGAGAAGAGGGTGATAGAGAAAGAGAGTGAGAGAGAGAAGAGAAAGAGAGAGAGAGAGAGAAAGAGGGTGAGAGAAGAGGGTAAATGTGCATCTTTTTTTATAGTAGGTAATGCTTGGGAGACTGTGCACATTGCCTCCTCCCCCCTCCCCCCTATAAACGCGGTTCCATTCATAAGAAAACAAACTCGTATAAAAGTAATTTTCGTGTATTTAAGCGGCCTTATACTGATAGCCACCCCTCCCCCTTCCAGTTTAACAGAGTTAGGAGGTAAAAACAAAATGGCTAAAGCCTTGTTTACATGGTAAACTATAGCAAAGAGCATAGTCATCTTTCTTCGCCGGTAAAAAACTTCAAGCAAAAATAAAAACATTTTCCCTACGTCAATTTTTATGTAATTTTGGGATTCTTCTTTTTGAAGTGCGATAAATCCGTTGGTAATAACGGTTCGACTCTTAAACTAATATTTAACTGTGTTATAGTATCAATGATACTCCTCGCAGGCAGCTTTAATGTACGTCAGAGGCTCAGCGTAGCCGACATTTTACTGAGCTGACGTCACGTCACGTGACAGCTAATGAATAATGTTAAAATGACAGGTTTTTTGGGGGGCCCCCCTGGGAGAAAAATGATCAGTTAACCCCCTTCTAGTTGTCCGTTTGACGTGAAATTTCGATATTTGTCATCCGGGTGATCAAGGTGCAATATGCTACCTAATTTGTCAACTTTGGTTGTGTCTGTCAAAAGTTTTAGCGTTACAAACAAACATACATACATACATACATACACACCGATTTTTGCCTTTTATATATATAGACTAGCAGGGCTACCCGGCGTTGCTCGGGACCGTATAAACAATGAAAAAACAAAAGCAGATATTGAACATATGTTTGATTCTTAGGGGAGAGGAATCTTTCATCTCTATGTATTATTTGTTTTATCTACCCTAGGACTGATAATGTTCCTGTTTTATCCCTAGCATAGGTAATTTACAGCATGTATATGAAATTGTTTTACCTTAGGGAGAAGAGAACAGGTAATATACAACATAATGTGTCTATATTACATCCCTGGCAACGCCTAGAAACCAGCTAGAACATGTATTTCAGTCAATCTTTATTATATCCTGGGCTATGCCGGGAAACCAGCTAATCTCTTTTTAGTGACTTGACCACCAAAATACCTCCCTAAGTGTGTCCTTTCTTTTGAACTTATTAGATATAGGTATCTAGAAATGTGTGTGAAATTTTGTTGAATGCATTGTTCACTATGATTTTCTTATTGTTCTACACAATATCAACTGTAGCGAAATAACACAGTAAACTTAGTGTAGTGTTAGAATAAAGAGCAAAGGAAAAAATTAGAATCATATTTTGTAATTGCAAATCTAAATTTGCTAGCATGTACCAGTATTTGCCAGGTTGTGGAAATTTGGAACTTATAACATATGTAGTGGCCTTTTCCTAGATACCTATTGCTAAAAATTATACGTTCATTTTGTTAGAAAAATCTCTCTTCAGATGCCCTGCATCATTCAAAATAAAAACAAATATTTTTATAATTGTTTCAGTATATTGCTACACAATGTGAAAGTTTTTAACGTTTGTAAAAAAAATCATGAATGTGCTTATATTGCAAAAAAGAAAATATCAGTGCACAGTATTGAAAGTGTTTGAGATTCAAAAGTCTGTAACATTTCTACTAACTTCATAAGATGTCATGTGAGAAACTGAATTGAATATCAAGACATTATCTGAAGCGTTTTTATTTTGGTGTAACATATGTGTTTACAGTGAACCTTAACTTTTAATAAACAGATTGGTATGCAATGACATAGGCTAAGAATCTTTAAAATATATATAAATTGGAAAAATGTGTGAACAAATGAAAAAAAAATGATCCGCTCCACTTGATGACATCAAGCACAGTAATATTTTAGTGAAGAAAATATGAAATTGATGTTCAGTGATTAGTTTGGATGAATGAGAAAATGTAATTGTTTGATGCATAAAAATAACTCAGTTGCTGTATTTGATATTAAGCAGCAAAATATAGTGATTTGAATATTTGGGAAAACATCAAACCAGATTATGTAAAAAGAAAAAAAAAAGATGAAATTAGAAAATATATATTTTATGTTTATGAGTTCTGCCAATCAAAATTTTGTGGCAGAAATTGGGTGATTACCATGCAATTTTATTTTGGTAAAATTCTTAAATTATTAGAATGTTTATTATAATTTCTAATTAGTGACTTGTTATAATCAAAATCCGCCCTAAAGAGTGTCCTTTCTTTTATTAGGTATCAGAGTAGGTATCAAGATTTCTACTTCTATACAAATGTGATATTTCAGATCTGTACATAAAAAATTTGTTGAATATATAGGTTGAGAATTGTTCTGTGTCGCTCTCTCTCACACACACACGCATTCTCACTTTTATAGATATAATAGATAGATTACTCTAGATATATTTCCATATGTCTGAATACCCTATATACAAATTTTCAAATCTGTAGATAAAAAAATTTGTTGAGTATATAGGTTGAAAATTGTTCTCTCTCTCTCACACACACATTCTCAATTTTAGAGATATAATAGATAGATTATGCTAGATATATTTCCATATGTCTGAATACCCTATATACAAATTTTCTAATCTGTAGATCAAATATTTGTTGAATATATAGGTTGAAAATTGTTCTTACTCTCTCTCTCTCTCTCTCTCTGGCTACCTCACACACACATTCTAACTTTTATAGATATAATAGATAGATTATGCTAGATATATTTCCATATGTGTGAATACCCTATATACAAATTTTCTAATTTGTAGATAAAAAATTTGTAGAGTGCATAGGTTGAGAATTGTTCTCTCTATCTCTCACACACACACATTCTAACTTTTAAAGATATAATAGATTATGCTAGATATATTTCGATATTTCTGAATACCCTATATATAAAAATTTGTTGAATGTATAGGTTGAGAACTGTTCTCTCTCTCTCTCTCTCTCTCTCTCTCTCTCGCTCACACACACACACACATTCTCACTTTTATAGATATAATAGAAAGATTATCCTAGATATATTTCTATTTGTATGAATACTCTATATACACATTTTAAAATCTGTAGATAAAGAATTTGTTGAGTATATGGGTTGAGAATTGTTCTCTCTCTCTCTCTCTCTCTCTCTCTCTCTCTCTCTCACACACACACACACATTCTCACTTTTATAGATATAATAGATTATGCTAGATATATTTCCATATGTCTGAATACCCTATATACAAATTTTCAAATCTGTAGATAAAAAATTTGTTGAGTATATAGGTTGAGAATTGTTCTCTCTCTCTCTATCACACACATTCTCACTTTTATAGATATAATAGACAGATTATGCCAGATATATTAAAATATGTCTGAATGCCCAATATACAAATTTTGAAATCTGTAGATAAAAAATTTGTTGTATACATAGGTTGACAATTGTCCTCTCTCTCACACACACACACATTCTCACTTTTATACATATAATAGATAGATTATGCTAGATATATTTCTATATGTCTGAACACCCTATATACAAATGTTCAAATCTGTGGATAAAAAATTTGTTGAATGTATAGGTTGAGAATTTTTATCTCTCTCTTTTTCTCTCTCTCTCTCTCGCTATCTCACACACACGCATTCTCACTTTTATAGATAAAATAGATAGATTATGCTAGATATATTTCCATATGTCTGAATACCCTATATACAAAGTTTCAAATCTGTAGATAAAAAATTTATTGAATAGATAGGTTTAGAATTGTTCTCTCTCTCTCTCTCACACACATTCTAACTTTTGTAGTTATAATAGATAGATTATGCTAGATATATTTCCATATGTCTGAATACCCTATATACAAATTTTCTAAACTGTAGGTAAAAAATTTGTTGAGTATGTAGGTTAAGAATTGTTCTCTCTCTCTCTCACACACACACACACACACAAGTTCTCACTTTTATAGATATAATAGATAGATTATGCTAGATATATTTCTATATGTCTGCCTACCCTATATACAAATTTCCAAATCTGTGCCCAAAAATGTGTGGAATATATAGGTTGAGAATTGTTCTCTCTCTCTCTCTCTCACACATATTCTCACTTTTATAGGTTATATAGGTTGAGAATTTTTTGCTCTTTCCATCACTCACATTCACACTTTTATAGATATAATACATAGATTATGCCAGATATATTTACATATGTCTGAATACCCAATATACACATTTTCAAATCTGTAGATAAAAAATTAGTTGAATATATAGGTTGAGAATTGTTCTCTCTCTCTCTCTTTCTCTCTCTCTCACACACACATTCTCACTTTTATAGATATAATAGATAGATTATGCTAGATATATTTCCATACGTCTGAATACCCTATATCCAAATTTTCTAATATGTAGATAAAAAATTTGTTGAATATATAGGGTGAGAATTTTCCTTCCTCTCTTTCTCTCTCTCTCTTTCTCACACACACACAAGCTGAAAATTGTTCTCTCTCTCTCTCTGACTCTCTCTCTCTCTCTCACACACACACACATGGTCATTTTATAGATATAATAGATAGGTTATGCTAGATATATTTCTATATGTCTGAATACCCTATATACAAATTTTTAAATCTGTAGATAAAAAATTTGTTGAGTATATAGGTTGAGAATTGTTCTTTCTCTCTCTCTCACACACACATTCTCACTTTTATAGATATAATAGATTATGCTAGATATATTTCCAAATGTCTGAATACCCTATGTACAAATTTTCAAATCTGTAAAGATAGAATTTGTTGAATATATAGGTTGAGAATTGTTCTCTCTCTCTCTCTTTCACACACATTCTCACTTTTATAGATATAATAGATAGATTATGCTAGATATATTTCCTTATGTCTGAATACCCTATATACAAATTATCAAATCTGTAGATACAAAATTTGTTGAGTATATAGGTTGAGAATTGTTCTCTCTCTCTCTCTCTCTCTCACTCACTCACTCACTCACTCACACACACACACACACATTCTACCTTTTATAGATATAATAGATTATGCTAGATATATTTCCATATGTCTGAATACCCTGTATACAAATTTTCAGATCTGTACATAAAAATTAGTTGAATATATAGGTTGAGAATTGTTCTCTCTCTCTCTCTTCTCTCTCTCTCTTTCACACACATTCTCACTTTTCTAGATATAATAGATAGATTATGCTAGATATATTTCCATATGTCTGAATACCCTATATACAAATTTTCTAATCGGTAGATAAAAAATTTGTTGAATATATAGGGTGAGAATTGTACTTACTCTCTCTCTCTCTCTCTCTCTCTCTCACGCACACATTCTCACTTTTATGGATATAATAGATAGATTATGCTGGATATATTTCCATATGTCTGAATACCCTATATACAAATGGTCAAATCTGTAGATAACAAATTTATTGAATAGATAGGTTGAGAATTGTTCTCTCTCTCTCTCTCGCAACCTTACACACACAACCACACGCAAACATTCTGACTTTTATAGATATAATAGATCGATTATGCTAGATATATTTCCATATGTCTGAATACCCAATATACAAATTTTCAAATCTGTAGGTAAAAAATTTGTTGAATATATAGGTTGAGAATTGTTCTCTCTCTCTCACACACTCACATTCTCACTTTTATAGATATAATGTATAGATTATGCTAGATATATTTCTATATGTCTGAATACCCTATATACAAAGTTTAAAATCCGTAGATATAAATACGTTGAGTATATAGGTTGAGAATTGTTCTCTCTCTCTCTTACGCACACACACACACACACACACACACACACACACACACACACACATTTTCACTTTTATAGATATAATAGATAGATTATGCTAGATATATTTCCATATGTCTGAATACCCTATATACAAATTTTCAAATCTGTAGATAAAAAATGTATTGAATATATAGGTTGAGAATTGTTGTCTCTCTCTCTCTCTCTCTCTCTCTCTCTCTCTCTCTCTCTCTCTGGCTACCTCACACACACACACATTTTCACTTTTATAGATATAATAGATAGATTATGCTAGATATATTTCCATATGTCTGAATACCCTATATACAAACTTTCAAATCTGTAGATAAAAAATTTGTTGAGTATATAGGTTGAGAATTGTTCTCTCTCTCTCACACGAAACTGTGCGCTCGGCTTCTTCCCCCCCTTCCCACCCCAAATGCTTGGGAAACTGTGCACTGTTTTTGTTGGTTTTCAAGCTGCCTCTTCCCCCCCCCACACACACAGTTTAACAGTAGTAGGAGGTCAAGAGAAAGAGGGTGAGAGAGAGAGAAGAGTAAGTTGGTGAGAGAGAGAGAAAAGAGAAAGAGGGTGTTGGTTTTATATTTTTATTATCGTCTAATATTTTGAAAGCTGAATTTCTAATAAAATGTGCATCTATAGGAGATAATGCCTGGGAATGTGTTCCCCCCCCCCACAGTTTAACAGTGGTGTGACGTTAAGAGAAAGAGGGTGAGAGAGAGGGAAGAGTAAGTGGGTGAGAGAGAGAAAGAGAGAGAAAAAAAAGAAAGACGGTGTTGGTTTTGTGAAAAAAGTTGTTATTTACAATTGTTCGCATTCTTGGCCTTTTGGTCAAGATCAAAGTGTAGTATCTGTTCTTCAGATGCTGCACTTCTATTTCTTGTTCTCTTTCGGTGGAGGAGAAATCCTCCACGACTGAGACAATTTTTATTTTTGTACCTTTTCTCCACGTTAAAAAACGACCCTGGTGTCTAACTCTGTCCCGTGGGGAGGCATAGTAAATAGGTACAATTGTTCGCCATTAGTGGATGTTGACGTCACGTCACGTGACATGACTAAGCGTTTTTTTTTTTTAGTATGAATAACATTTTTTGTTTTAATTATAAAGTCTACACTTAATTTTATAGAAAATGATGTATATATAATAGAAAAAAAAATTACTGGTTTTGTTGGATTCAAGTGGATCCCCCCCCCTCCAGTTTAAGAGATAGCAGGTCACGTGGTAATATACAAAATGGCTAGCGTAAATATAAAGATCGGTTTTTTTATCGACGAATATTTTGAAAGCTGAATTTTTTTTTATTCCTGTACATTTTTTCCTGATATTTTTCGTTAAAACTCTTGTATAAATACTATTTTTAACCAGTTAAATACGTTGGAGACATTGTCATGGAGTTTAATAATCTCTAAAACAAAGCAGAAGAGAAATTACAAAAGTATCGGTAAAACAAAGTGTTTGTTTACATTTGTTCGCCATTACTGGATGTTGACGTCACGTCACGTGACATGACTAAGCGTTTTTGGATTATGTAATATTAACATTAAAATGACAGGTTTTTTTGGGGGCCCCCCCTAGGAGAGAAATGATCAGTTCACCCCCTTTTAATGGTCCGTTTGGTGTGGAATTTCGATATTTGTCATGCGGGTGATCAAGGTTCAATATGATACATAATTTGTCAACTTTGGTTGTGTCTGTCAAAAGTTTGAGCTGACGTCACGTCACGTGACACGTATTGAATAACGTTAAAATGACAGGTTTTTTTGGGGGCCCCCCTAGGAGAAAAACGATCAGTTGACCCCTTTCTACTGGTCCGTTTGACGTGAAATTTCGATATTTGTCATCCGGGTGATCAAGGTGCAATATGATACCAAATTTGTCAACTCTGGTTCCGTCTTTCAAAAGTTTTAGCGTTACAAACAAACATACATACATACATACATACATACATACATACACACCGATTTTTGCCTTTTATATATATAGATGAATGTCTTCGATAAGGTATCGATAATCGAAAAACCTCTTCAGGCGATATTGCTTATACAAAAGTAAAGTCCGTTACGTTACGGACCTTACTGTTGTATAATCAATATCGCCTGAAGAGGTCTCTAGTTACTTGTAACTGGCTGACGGAAACATGCTCATAAATGTGTTGCGACATATAAATGCTTATGTAAAACAAATAAAATGTATATCTTGCTCTACTTCGGTATTGAGCACTCTGGTATGACCCTCGACAAAACTTCGTTTGTTTCACCTCTAGAAAAATATTAACGTGGAATAGTGATATATATATATATATATATATATATATATATATATATATATATATATATATATATATATTCTTAAAGAAACCACGTTAAAGTTATTGGTAACTTGCGTACAATTACTTCAGCCCCCAGTGTTGGCATATACATATACACCATTTAATTAATTATAATTTGCACGACCTTGGCCTCATCAGCGCCTAGGAAAAAAATTTTTTTCACAAGTTGTAAAGCCTACAATTAGGAATTTTCTTGTTAATGCAGCGGGTATTCATATTTTTAATCGACCACATATGTATATTTTAGATTGAATACACTTGCCTTGCAATTTAATAATCACGTCGAATTCTTTCCGTAGTAGTTAAAAACCGGCACAACTTTCCTTTTCTACTAGACACGTTTTTTTTTTCAAACGCATATATATATATATATATATATATATATATATATATATATATATATATATATATATATATATAGTTTAATAGTTTGCAAGGACGAGATATTGGTAAAATATTTTCACTTGTTTTCTTTCCTTATAAGGGAAATGGTTTCCATAATGTTTTATTGTAAAAGTGTTTTTTATTCAATAAGTCTGAAGAAAGGCTGTTCTTGTGAAAATTTTCAAACGACATAATATTTGAATTTGTCCAAATAGTCTTGAAACAATTGTAACTAACGATGAAATACATTATTTGTTGCTATCAATCCATTCTTTGATATCTTGTTTTTTTTTAACAATATATGAATGCTCAATCATGAAATATGATAATTTTGTAGCTTATAGTTTAAGTCATCTCTTTTTGGCTTAATATTTATTGATATATTAACGATTTCTGAATTTTGAATTATATAAACCCAGTAAAATTTGGAATATTATAACTAAGACTATATATATATATATAATAATTATTAGATCAGGGTTAAGGTTTCGAATGAAGCAGATTTGATTTTTTCCCCATCATATTTTCCCTTTTGGCAATGGTTTCAATTATTTGTTTGATTAAATATTCGATAATATGCATAAACGCTTACTTTCCTAAGTGGTTTTATGATTTTGACCAGGACTATATATATATATATATATATATATATATACAGGCTGACCCCCCCCCAAAAAAAACGGACTCTAACTCTAATTAGGCCTTGTTTCTTAGTGTTTTATCCGAATGAAATGAAACTTTGGTCATAACTAGTTCATTATATTCAAAACATCGCATCAAAACACTAGGGTCTTTGGCCTTTTTTTCTCCGTTGACTGTAAAATGCTCAGAAAACAATTGAATGTCCTCTGTTTGTTTGTTTTTTTTGGGGGGGGGTCACACTATATATATATATATATATATATATATATATATATATATATATATAAAGCGATGCTCTTTGTGTAATCAAATCGAGCTTAGGTATTTCAGACGATGTCAAAACATCTGAAGAGCCCTTCAAGGCATGTGGCGCAGCGGATAACCAGATGACGTTTCAATCTCACTCAAAACAGGCAAAAGGTTTAGTTGGCCAAAACGTGGTGAAACAACAACAACTATTGAAGGCAGTAATTACTGGGATACAGTCACGACACTCAGCATTTCTATCTCGTCGTGGTTAATCATATGAAGAAGGCCAGAGGATGAATTGGCCGAAACGATGAGGATAACATTTCGTATATTAATAAATAAACGCAACCAAATATTTCTTATTTTTTTATACAAATAGTAACGTGTTGATAAGTTCGGTAGAAATGTACTTAGTTTTTAAAATTAACAGGTAAAGAAATTTATAGAAAGTAGGAATCTATCTTCTTTAGTTGTAACTAACCTGGGTGCCAGGCGTTGCCCGGGTGTTTGTGGGTGTGTGTTGAACAAAAAAAGTTGTAGTAGGCAGGCTCGAACACGTGATGCGAAAGGCGGAAAAGAAAGTGGAGGTGTGTGTAAAGGTGTTGCTTGAGCAAAAATAAAAAACGGAAAATTTAGAGCGCGTCAAAAAAAAAAGTCGTAGTAGGCAGTCAGGCAGGCAAGCTCGAATCCATATCGCGAAAGAGGAAAAGAAAATTGTAAGAAAAAGTGATGTGTTAGCTCTTGCGCCCGTCGCCAAACCGAAAGTGACGTATGTTTAAATTAAGGCTAGTCAATTGAAAAGAGGCTTTCGAAAATATCGGCGATAAAAGCGACCCCTCTCTGTAGAAAAGTGCCCAGTTGAAGATTAAGGAATTAATGATTTTAGCCAATTTTTTTTTATATTTGTCGTCCGAAGGGGTTAGCTCCAAAATGATACAGATCTCGTGAAAATCCGTCGCATCTGTAGGAAGTTTTTGTGGGGCATACATACATACATACATACATGCATACATACATACATACATACATACATACATACATGCATACATACATTTAAACAGACAGGTGAGATTTATATTATAGATTAATTTAGATATTGACCGCAACTTATTGAAAATCAAGTCGGTGCCTCTAATACAAAAGAAACATTTGAACACAAATTCTAAATATTTGTCAAGGAAATGAAAGAATATTACGAAAGGCAACCAGTTGGTATTTTTTAAATTAAAACAATTAATGAACGAGAACGCAACAACCAAAAATATGGAGGTGTTCTTGTTATAAATCAGTGTTTGTTGTTGTTGTTATTATTATTATTATTATTATTATTATTATTATTATTATTATTATTATTATGGTGATTGTGCAGTGTACGCACGTGTATTTTAAATAGTATTTCTAAGTTAAATTAAATTTTGAGTTTGTATTACTGTACACAAATAAATCGCTTCGGACAAGATATGAAGCAACTTAATTTAAGGATACAAAACAAAAACAAAAAAAAATACTACGTGAAGGCTAAAAACTAGCTAACGATAAGTGTTAGATGAATAGATTCTGATCCAGAAAACAGAAATTATTTCCCCTTTGTCAGAAACATCACTGATGGAATGCCATGAGTAAAGCGAACCTATCTGCCCTCGACACATGCTCTAAATATTTCTTAATGAAAAACAAAAAGGAAGTATGATTATTGAGTATAATTTGTTCATAATCCGTATATGATATTAGGGTACTAGTGCACTTTTTGATCCGTGCTGAAATAATAACGTTATTATTTAAAAAGGCATTCTTAACATGGAGAGGGGAAGGTGTTTTGTACCTATTCTATACTTTAACCTTACAATTGAATAAAAAACATATCATAAAACTTTAATTAAACTTGGAAATGCGATTTAAAAAAATAGCGCGGATCAGTAAGTGCACTTGCATCCAAACTTATCCAGGTATATTATTATTAATATTAGTTCCGTTTATTTGCTGATTTTTTTACTACTTTTTTTCCAAAGCGATTTCCGTACAAAAATATTCATAAAAATAGTCGGAGGCGTTCTCACTCTCATACTTGGATCTACTACGACTGCCATTCACATACTCCGGAAAGACATTTAGTACGACACATGTTTCTGTAGCACCGTTTAGTTTTATGCAATATAATTGCAGATACCCTTTTGAGATGACAAGGTGCATTGTATATTGCATACTGGCCAAGTAGGAGACTGCAAGTTCTTGCTGAGAGAATGTACCCTGAATCACATTTTAGCTTTTGCTCCCAACGTTCCTCCATTGACATGATCTTCTCACTACGCCAACTTCAGGAGAAGTGTAGAGAATAAAACAGGCCATTGTACCTCACCTTCATTGACCTTAACAAGCATTCGACCTAGTCAGTAGAAATGCTGCCGTTCATTGGCTGCCCTCCCAAACTCTTGAGCCCTGTAGAGTCATTCCATGATGGTACGATGAGCAACGTGCAATTCGACGGAGACATCTCTGCTGAGTTTGGGTTTAAAAAATGGTGTCAAACCGGGATGCGTGCTTGTCCCCATGCTGTTTAGCATTTTCTTTACTTTTCTCCTGAGACATGCTTTCAATTCATCAGAAGACGGAGTTTACTTTGGCTCCAGGTCGGATGGTCGCCTCTTCAACATCAACCATCTTCAGTCCAGGATCAAAGTCAGACAAGTTACCATCAGGAACCTATTGTTTGTTGATGATGCGGTGGTAACATCTCACACTGAAAAGGGACTTGAAAGACTCATGGACAGGTTTTCCAATGCTTACAAAGAATTCGGCCTCACCAGCAGCCTGATAAAAACCCAGGTCATGAGCCAAGGAACCTCATCATCTCCCATCATCACTATGAATGGACAGTGCTTACAAATAGTCCATCAATTCCAACATCTCGGGTCTACAGTCTCAGACAACCTATCCCTTGATGTAGAACTCAACAAGCGCATCGAGAAGACATCCAACACTATTGGAAAATCGACAATTTGGGTGTTGGAAAATAAACATTTCACCATCCATAAAAAAATGAACGTCTACAGGGTCTGTGTCATCAGCACGCTTCTGTACGGTAGGGAAGCATGGACAGCCTACAGCCACCAAGGACGGAAACTGAACACATTTCACATGCGTAGTCTGCGGAGAATTCTTGGAATATCTTGGAGGGATATAATGGCAAACAATGCTGTGCTCGCAAGGGCTGGCATCCTCTCCATGTTAACCCTCCTTTGCCAAAGATACCTAGATAGGCCATCTGCATCGCATGGACAATGGGAGAACCCCAAAAGAAATTTTCTACTCACCACTGGCTAAAGGAAAATTGGTCGTCTTTTCCTACGCTATATCGACGTGTGCAAACGTGACATGAAAGCATGTGATATTGACCTTAACAGCAAAAAGCTAAAGTCGGCAACATCTGGAAACAAACGGCAACCAAAGGCCTGATCACTAGCTAAACGTCCATCACAGAACAGGCAGTGACCAGAAGACTATTCAGGAAGGCCAGTCAACAAAATTCAACAGACCTTCACCTGCGATGTCTGCGACCGACTATGTAGATCGAATATAGGCTTATTCAGCCACAGAAAACGGTGCTCAACCGCCTCTACAGTCGCAACCCCATAGTCTTCTAGACTGACGAATGCCAACAACTAGCCTAGTATCCTTACCTATTGGCTTATGCTAGATCTTCATGCGACGGTAGGAGGTTGGAAAGTTGGCTTTGGGTTTACTTTCAGTGGTTTCATAATTCTACTTACCTTTATATTGTCCTATAGTCATCACATCCTATCAGCGATGGTTCTGACAAAGGGTGGAGTATTGCTGTTTTGGGGTCGGAATCTATCAATATAACACTTATAGGTGTCTAGTTTTGACATTGAAGTAGTATTTTTGGCTCAAGTGGTTTTATGTCTTTTCTTGAGCAATCCCCCTCCACCAAAAAAATAAAATGGTTATATACTTCCGCAGAATACTCATTTTTTCCGTAACAACTTTACTTATTTACGTTTGATTTTTTATGAGGATTGATCATTCGTATTATTTGGATTTTTTCGGGCTGCTGTTTTTATCTTGAGTGTTATTTTCACAACGTTTCGGTCGATGTAACCTCCCGCCTTCTTCAGTTGCACCTTGTCGAACTCGGGAATCTTTCTGCCGAACGTAATGACCCACGGTGTAGTACTTGATAAAATTCAGTTGCGAAATCACATCCTTCTAGAGGTTGAAGGTTCAATCCTATATGCCGGCGATATTCGAGACACAATTTTGAATTAATTAGGACTTCTGCCCAGTTATGGTTGACAGAACGAGAGCATGCTACCGCCTTGGATTAAATAAAAAGTTCCGTTCGAAATTCCGATCAGATTCCTGAGTTTGACAGAAAGATTCCCGAGTTCGACAAGCGATACCTGAAGATGGTCGGAGATTACATCGGCCGAAACGTTTTAAAAAAAATAACACACACAATGAGAATAGTAGTCTGCAGAATGCAAATAATACGAGCCTTCGTCATGATTTCCAATATTTTAATTAAACGTGTTCTTTGATCCTGGTGGATAAATGCAAATTTTCGACTGTTGATAACATTCTAGGGATGAAGTTGACTTGACATCAAAGACATTAAAATAAGCTCCGATTAATTGATGTATCGATTTAAACGAATCGGTGTGATTAAAGTCGGAGAACAAAGGAGTACTCAATATCACGAGAACAGAACTGGTAAAAAAAACATAAATAAATTGAACCCAGTTGACCCATTTGATGATTGAGTCTCGTCCTAATATTATCATCATATCGAAAGAAAACGTTGTTAAAATGTAGTGATAGCGTTACGTCTGACGTTTCTGCCATTTTTAGATGAGGACTGGTCATTCATTATGCTACCGTTCTCCATAACCTTCCGGTCAATGTAACCTCCGACCTTCTTCAGGTGTGTCTTGTCGAACTCGGGAATTTGGACGTAATTTCGAGCGGACTCCTTTATTTACTTCACGGGGGTAGCATGCTCTTGTTCCGTCAGCCATGACTGAATAGAGGTCCTAAGTAATTCGCAATTGTATTTTTCGGTCGCCCACACTGAGGATTGAACCTTCAACCTTCAGGAGAATATCACTTTTACAATTGATTTTTCCAAGTACTCTAACCACTGAGCCACGCTAGTACGAATTTTAGGAGCTTTAAACCTATTTCTATTTCTAGTTGTAAATATCACCATTTATTACTAATTGTTACTATGTGTGTGTGTGTGTGTGTGTGTGTGTGTGTGTGTGTGTGTGTGTGTGTGTGTGTGTGTGTGTGTGTGTGTGTGTGTTTTAAAGAAGGTCGGAGGTTACATCGACCGAAACGTTGTGAAAATCACACGCAAGATGAGAACAGTAGTCCGATGAATAATATGAATAGCGTTACGTCTATTTTGAAAATGCCTTTACCCCCCCCCCGTGTTTGATGGCTGCATTAGCATAAAACTCGTGGGGCAAGAAGACACCATTTATTTAGGTGCGCAAACACATCCACACACACACGCGCGCGTACATACACACACAAACATACACATTTTTTCCAGATACATTGCCTTACTTTTAATGCTAGGTTTATTTATGGTTTCTTTTACATTTAATAAGAACCCTTCCTAATATTTGCTGATGAGGAAACCTTGTTTAATAAAAAACTATATGCAATAATTATTGTCCGTGACTTGATGTCTACCACAATAAAAACACTGTTTTCCGAAACGATCGTACAAATAATTGATTTTGTTGTTGTTCCTTCTTATGAAACGGATTTTTAATTTAATTATAATTTGATTTTTAAATTATCAATCACATTACTAAATATTAAATTAGCTCTAGGATATTTACATATTGAGCTTATTATATATCTAAATTACAACGAGCACTTTTTCTTTCCCTGTATTTTAATTAAACTAGTAATTTTACTATTACATTAAAATACAGTCTGCTCTTTAGACTATTGCTCTAATCTCCTTTGAAATATATATATATATATATATATATATATATATATATAGAGAGAGAGAGAGAGAGAGAGAGAGAGAGAGAGAGAGAGAGAGAGATACTTCAATTCATATGTTTATTAATAAACAGATCCACCGGACCTATATAAAAAATAATTGTTTTACTGGACCATTATATAAACAAAGAAAATTACTCCAGGAAAATGCCTACTTCGGACCATTACATTATTATGTGGATTACTCAAAATACAGTTTGGATCACTTTACCACACTGCTATCAAAGACATTCACATCGGATTTTACCATGCAATTTGGATGTGAATTTTTATATCCTTTTCATTAACTTCCCTTATTCTATGACATTTAAATACTTAAACAACTTTTAATTGTGATTTTCCATGTCTCACTGACTTTACCAAATAAATGTAAGCCATTATAACTATTTGCTAATATTTTCTCCTCTGAAGAGATGGTAGACATCGAAATCCTATAGGATAAGGAGTTATAATATTTCAAATGTATTCTTTCTCTTACATAGAATAATACATATTTTTTGATTTGAAATTCAAAAATTCACGTTATAAATTTTTAAATTCATTGAATGACTGAAATTGTATATATATATATATATATATATATATATATATATATATATATAAATGACAAAAGCCTATGTTCCAAATTTCAACATGTTGACCACCTTACAATTTATTTCTTTATGTACGTTGAGATGCATAATTATTGACAGCATCTGTTTCGTAACGCAAAATCATTTAATAATTGTATCAATCAATAAATTTATTCCGCCCTTAACTCATCGGAAGGAAGTTAAGGGCAGAATAAATTCATTGATTGATATAATAATTAAATGAATGATGTTACGCTACGAAACAGCTGCTGTCAAAAATTTGTGCATGTCAATGTACTTAAAAAGAATAAATTGTAAGATGGTCAACAGCTTGAAATATGGAATATAAACTTTAGTCATTTATTTGTTATATGCTCTGTAATTACATTGAATTTCATTAATTAAAATATTGGCATAAATAAAAGGTGAAATATAATTAAAGAAACATGTTTCCACACACGCGCGTGCGCGGACGCACGCGTGTGCGCACGCACGCACAAATATATATATATATATATATATATATATATATATATATATATATATATATATATATATATATATATATATATTAGGGATGGTACGATTTCAATATTTTTCGATTCCGATACAATTACTGATTCCGGGTGTTTAAAAACCTCTAAATATTTAACTATAGATTTGTTATTTTTTCACCGATTACAAAAAAAAACATGTTAAATGCCGAGATATTTTCTCCAAAATATAAACATACTTGTGGGAGGGGAGGGGTGATCTATAGATTTTAGTTTTAAAATCGATGAATATTTATTGATTTATTATTACTAGCAGCAGTGAAGATTTAGTTTTAAGCAAAATCAAATTCAAAAAGATAATTAAAGGAATCGTTTCTGGCATCGGACACAATTTTTTTTTCAACTCTGAAAGCGATTTTCCGATTCTCAATTCCGATTCCGATTAACTGGTTAATATATATATATATATATATATATATATATATATATATATATATATATATATATATATATATTAGACGATTAATTAATTGCGAATTACTTAGGACCTCTATTCAGTCATGGCTGACGGAACAAGAGCATGCTACCTCCGTGAAGTAAATAAAGGAGTCCGCTCGAAATTCCGTCTAATATATATATATATATATATATATATATATATATATATATATATATATATATATATATATATTAGACGATTAATCGGAATCGGAATTGAGAATCGGAAAAATGCTTTCAGAGTTGAAAAAAATATTATGTCTGATGCCATATATATATATATATATATATATATATATATATATATATATTGTGTACAGAAAGTTGTTAGTTGAGACAGATCATTGGTACCGTCGGTTTCAAGCCCGATAATAAGGCCCGTTTAAGGTATCCTTATCAAGCTCTCTTCAGCCGTCTCCGACGAATATTGGCTGAAGAGAGCTTGATAAGGATACCTTAAAAGGGCCTTATTATGGGGCTTGAAACCGACGGTACCAATGATCTGTCTAAACTTACAACTTTCTGTACACAAAATATAAGTACGCTCTTAAAGTTTGGATTTTCCTTTTAATTAAGCACTCTGCTGGAATTCTTTTTCCAAAAAAAAAAAACTAATCATACATATATATATATATATATATATATATATATATATATATATATATATATATATATATATATATATATATATATATATATATATATATATAATAAGAGGGTAGTCACCAACAATGTGTATTTTTTAAATTATTTTATTATTCCGTGTCTTGGTTTTACATTGAGAATTATGTTTAGATCATTGTAATAATATTTTTAAACCATTGAAATCGTTTTTAACGCGTTTCAGACGTTCTGTGAAGCATCCTCTTCAGAAATTATATTCAAAATGTGTTGGAGATGTAAAAATAGCATTTTCGTAGTTCATTTGAAGTATTTCCAAGGGGTGGAAACGTGTAAGTGTCTACTGTTCATTTGAATGTCCAATACACATTGTTAGTGACTACCGCCTTATTTAAATATACATCTTTCTTTCGTTGGAATTTCTTAACCCATTTTATATAAATATATATATATATATATATATATATATATATATATAAGTCTACATTTTTTGTTTAGCATCGATATATGCTAATTTGAATTTTAAAGTTAAAAACCGCAATAACTTTCTTGTCAACCTGATATCATACGTATAATATACAAAGTTTAATAAAATCTAGAATATAACTAGACTCCGTTAAAATTGAATATATATATATATATATATATATATATATATATATATATATATATATATATATATATATATATCCCGTCGAATTAGGAGTGAGTTATGCCAAAATAATAGTTTAATGATAAAAAACTAATAATATAATAATAATAATATAAACTAATAATATCAAAAAGTTAAATTTATTCTAATATTTTTATGAAATGCTAATCTATTATTGTGAATCGAATAATTTCTGCATAAAAAAATTTCCCTCCAATCGTGTCAGTAGTTTCCGAGAAAACGTTTGGAAACAATGTGGTAGATAACCTTTATTAATACATAACTCTGCATCGAATGGATGCTATAATACTTAGTCCGCTGCGCGTAATCATGATAAAAAATCCATACAAACTTTCAACCAGATTCGCCCGGTAGTTTCCGAGAAAACGCGGAACGGGCAAGCAGGCGTACTAAGAGAAATATATATATATATATATATATATATATATATATATATATATATATATATATATATATATATATATATATATAATACATGCATTAAATATGATCGCCTACCCTAATCCTAACCTGTTCATTTGCACCGTACACACTTAAAAATCATAAACAGAGTTACAATAAATGGAATGACTGTCAGTCGTTAGAAAAGCGGGAATGTTGAGGATGTAAAATTTATATTTTCGATTTTAGTTTGTTTTTATTTTATTGCGTTTGGCTTGTTCATTCCTTCGATTTTGATCCGCATATTATGCAGAAGATCAACAGAAAACAACTTTCAGAGTTTCAAAGGTCATTATTTTTTTTTTTTATTTTATTTTTTTTTTTTTTTTTTACAAATGAAAATCTGACTTCGGGTCTGACAAAATGTTTGGCTGAGTTTTTACAGATTACAAAATTCGATAATATTGTTGCAGCTTTGAAACGAGTAGGCCCTGAGGAATTTGTTACTTGCCAAAATATAGTGCTTGGACTATTAATCGGAATCGGAATCGGGAATTGGAAAAATTGAAACATTTGAGGGTATCGGAATCGGTATCGGAATCGGTATCGGAATCGAAAAAATTGGTGCTTATTTTTCGATGCCAGAAAAATTCTTTTAATTGTCTTTTTTTTTTATTATTTGATTTTGTTTAAACCAAAATCTAACATTGCTGGTAATAATGATAAAATAATATATATCTATTGATTTTAAATTAGCAGTAAAGCTAAAATCGATAGATCATCCTCCACAATTGTATTTTGGCGTTTAGGAAAATATCTGCATATTTAACAAGTGTTTTTACGAAAATCAGGGAAAATAACAATCTTATAGTTAAATAAAGAATCGGAATCGAAGTCGGTAATTGTATCGGAATCGAGAAAAATAGTGAACTTGTCCTATCACTCCCAAAAATGAACGGGAAAAATGAAAAACGCACTATACTAATTATTCTTTGTAAAAAGCATATTACTGGTTAACAAATTTCCCTCTCCTCTAGCAACTACCCGCACAAAATATATGTGCTGTTCTAGCATGAAAGAAACTACTGAGAGTACACTCATGAAACTCTAGTCCCTTTCGAAGTAATCTCCTCCGGCTGCAATGCATTTGTTGGAAGTCCTCTTGTGTGAGCGTGTCAATGACCCCCGTCACAGCCTCTTTCATCTCCTTAATTGTCTCATAACGACCAGCCTCTAAGGTTTTCCTTGAGCTTAAGAAAATAGCCAAAAGTCACGAGGAGCAAGGTCTCGACTATAAAAGTATAAGGAATTATCTTGCTGCCCATTTTGGTCAATTAGTCTGTGACAAGGATAGAGAACCCTTGACACAAACTTTGCACATGTTCAGGTCATCACGAATAATTGTGTGTACAGTTCCCACACTGACACCAAACTGTGCACTTATTGTTTTTATAGACTGTTCTTGTCCATGAAATTCTTTATTTGGCCAATCAACTCTGGTGTTCTGACTTTTTACTCCTCCCACATCTCTCGTCATACCTCACAGACTTCCTTGAATCTCTTATGCCATAAAAAAAATGATCAAAGGTTAAATCGTTGATATTTTCTCCTTGACAGCCAAATTTCTTGCCGAACATGGTTTTAAAAGATTTTCCCAAATCTTAATCCTCCTTATGTCAAATGTCGAGTCTGTAGACTAAAACTAGACAAAGTAGTGTGTTATGCAAGTTTAAAACATAATTTTATTGCATATCGTCCTTCTTATAAAATTCGCTAGCTGGTTCAATCAGGCTTTAGTAAGATGTATTCCAATTCTTGCTGTAGCTGTTCATTTAGAGCTGAAATCATAAAAACTGGTCAGTCATCTCATAAGATGCATAGCAATTACCTACTGAGTATTCAAGAGTCTACGACAGTTTTAAATGCCTGTCAAGTCAAGTGTGGAAACTTATTGAAGGTGTTTCGTATGATTAGATTTCGTACGGCGTAGTTTTGCTTTCTCTTTATTCACTAAATGCTTCCCTTTATTTGAAAAAAAAAGTATCTTCAATCATTTCTTTCTCTTCTTTTCTTTCCTCCTTTTTGCTCCTACTTTTTTTTCCTTTCTCTTTTTCCTTTTCTCTTTTTACTTATTCATGATCCTTCTTTTTCATCGCCATTTTCTCTCTCTCTCTCTCTCTCTTTCTCTCTCTCTCTCTTTCTTCTTCTTCTATTCTTCCTCCGCCCTCGGTTCACCTTTCTTCTTCTTCTTCTTCTTCTTCTTCTTCTTCTTCTTCTTCTTCTTCTTGAGTTTTTCCTTTTCTTCTTTCTTTTTCTCTTTTCTTCCTTTTCTCTTTCTCTCCCTCTTCGTTTTTTTTCTTTTTCTTCTTTCTTACTCGCTGTTGTGTTTTTCGATATTTTCTTCTTCTTCTTCTTCTTCTTCTTCTTCTTCTTCTTCTTCTTCCTCTGCCTCCTCCTCTTCCTCCTCCTCCTCTGCTTCTATTTCCTTTGGGGCTCTTTCTTTTCTTCTTTCTTTATTTCACCTTTTTCTTCGTTCATTTTATTTCTCCGTTTTTGTCGTCGTCTTCTTCTCCTCCTCCTCCTCTACCTCCTCCTCCTCTACCTCCTTCTGTTTCTCGACTATTTCTTCCTTCTCTTCCTGTTCCTGTTCCTTTTCTTCTTCTTCTTCGACACACCCTCTAGCTTTCCGTTCTTCTTCTTCTTAAACAGTTCCAAAAATGCCCGAGTCAAAATTGCTCGCAATTGATTGCATTTCTCCACACCGACCGTGTCGCCTCATACTGTTTAATTCCCGCCTTTTCCTGTTAAACCGAATTACGCCGACACTTTTTTCCGCCGCGCCACCATCGCAGCCGCCATGTTCATTTTTTTTTTTTTTTTTTTACCACTTCGCCCGTTTATTCCTTATTTTCTAGTTCTTTTTCCTCAATGGCGGTCTTTGATTAATTCTCATATTTACAAAACGCACGCTCCAATTAGTCGACATTCTCACCGCACACACACGCGCGTGCGTGTGTGTGTGTGCGTGTGTGTGTGTGTGTGTGTGTGTGTGTGTGTGTATACAAGCTTTATGTATTTACGCGTTCATCCCGCTTTGCAGGTCACAACAAATATTCGTCCATAATTGCAGGTTTAATAGTATTGGTTTGACGGTGAGGGAAAAAAAACGCATAAATATCCCCGAGGCAGTATTTGAGTAGTTTCAAAGCGTCAATTGCTTCTTTGTCACTCGCTATCGGATTTTCTATTTCCTACTGTTGATTTTAGTTGTTTGTTTTACGGCATATAAACTCTATTTCAGGTCATTTAATACCGACACAAAATGCCCAATGCTAAACGACTAGGTTTCTGTTTTTTAACGGTCAAAAATTATAGCCGTTCATCATCATCATATCATCTGAATCCGAAGGTTATATTGTTGGCATTGGTTTCCCAGATATTTTTTCTAGTCAAAATTCTTTCTGGAAAAACATCAGGTACTTCGACAGGGACCACGTAAAGGGTGCCATGATCCTAAGTGAAAGTGTTTTTGTGGAACGAACTAGATTCGAACTCGGAACACGCATGTTGTCAATCTCTGTCATTAACCACTAAACCACCGCCACCTCCCGTTATAGTCGTTGACTTAGAATGAGTGTTTATGCTTTGGTTTAATACGGTCAAATTTGTGCTATCTGTATTAAAGACGAATCCTTATTAATCCTTAACTGTACATCGAGCGGATACCATAATACATAGTTCACCGTACCTAATAATAACAATGGTCCATACAAAATTCCAGCCAGATCGGCCCAATAGTTTCCGAGAAACCTTCTACTGTAAATCTGATGGTGCGGTGACTAATCCTTATTAATACCTATTAATGTCTAATTGTGCATTTGAACGGTTACCATAATATTTAATTCGGTGCACCTAACTATAACAAAGGTCTATGAAAGATTTCAGCCAGATCAGCTCAGTAATTCCCGAGAAAAGAACTTGTACCCCCTTGACGTAAATATCCCCGACAAACCCGACAAGCAGCTAAATCTCACCCCTTCACAGTAGAGATCCCTAGGTGCAAGAAAGCCTTCTATTCCAATAGTTTATTCCCCAGAACTGCTAGACTTTGGAACTCCCTTCCGGGATTCTGCTTTCCCAAATGTACTGACTTGCAGAAGTTTGAGTGTAATGTGAACAGACACCTTGCTACTCAACTCCCTCCATAATACCCCTAAAACTTATGTGTCCGATGGTAGCCCCCTACTTCAAAGTGGCACTGTACCTTGTTTGGGATACAAATTTAATAATAATAATAATAATAATAATAATAATAATAATAATAATAATAACAAGAAAAACTGGAACAGACAGACAGACAAACAAACTAAGAGAAATGAAGTATAGATTCAGGTTCCTGTTTTCACATTGAGTGTTATTCCAGAAGGAACCTTGGCATAACGGATAAACTACTAAGTAAGTTATAGATGATTCTCTTCCGGAGATCAAAGGTTCAATTATCAGTTCGAGCGATATCAAATATACAATTGCGTATTATTTAAGGCTCCTACACTGTCATGGCTGACGGAACAGCCACGTGTACGATTGTTGATCAAATAAATGATCCCGTTTAAATTCCGAACGGATTCCCGAGTTCAACCTTAAGATTTCCGAGTTCGACAAGATACGCATGAAGAAGGTCGGATGTTACATCAGCTGAAACGTTGAAAAAGTAACACTCATGATAAGAACAGTGGCCTGAATGATGCAAATAATACAAGCTATACGATTAGTTGAATACAAGTCAGTATTTTTCGCATAAGCGGGGAAACTGAAGATTTATACCTTTCTCTACGAAAAAAAAAAAAAGTATCTCATCCAATAAGCTTTAATTTATATGGGTCTCTTAAGCAGGATCAATTAGGTTTCAAGCACCCCAGTATATAAGCGGATATGAATTGGGCGAATTCGGGTCTACATCGATTTCTTTCGGTTGATCTTCGCAACTGTTCGAATCGCTATTCTTATATAAAAGTCACAACAACTTCTGGAAGATATATTATTTTAATTGGAATTCGTTATTCGAGGCCCGTGACGCAGTGGATAGAGACGTTGAATCCCTACGATTCCAGGTGAGAATTATCTGAAGATAGCGGTTTCAATCCTACCCAAAGCCGGCCAGAGGCTTACTTGGCCAAACCGTGGTGAGACAACAACAGCTATGGATGAAAGTAATTGCTGAGAATGCATTTAGGAGATTCGGAGTTCCTATGTATAGATAGGATAGATGTTTTATGGAAATATATTTTTGCTTCTTCATTGATTATTTTTTAATTATTTTTTTTAAATATTATCCAAGAGAATTTATATATATAAACTATATATAGAATTTATATTATTATATAAAATTTAAATATACGCTATATAGAGAATTTATATTATTATATAAAATTTATATAATTATATAAAATTTATATATACACGATATAGAAAATGTATATTATTATAGAAAATTTATATATAAACTATATATAAAATTCATATCATTATAGAAAAATTTATATTATTATAGAAAATTTATATATAAACTATATATATAATATTATATTATTATAGAAAATTTATATTATTATAGAAAATTTATATTATTATATAAAATCTATATTATTATATAAAATTTATATTATTATAGATAATTTATATAATTATAGAAATTTTATATATAAACTATATATAAAATTTATAATAATATATAAATATTTATGCATAGAGTATATAAAAAAATTATTTTTTAACAAAACTAATCTACGGAGATGCATGTTTCGGGGTCACAGTAGCTCGCCTGTTTCTAACCCCGGACATTATGCATTACAGTCCGGCGCCTTATCCATTACGCTATGAAGCCATAGATTGTTTGCTAACTGTTTTTATCGCTTATATTTACGTAGATTTGTTGTTGATTTTTAAACGATAAATACGGTTAATTTGATGTCTTCGCCTTGGAGATCTTGTTTCTTAGAAAATCGCTCATATTTTTATTTGGACGTAACCAAATAATATTTTTATTTATATGTTCATTTATTTATTTATTTATTTATTTTAGAACAGTGATCTACGGACTTGCATGTTTCGGAGCCCTATCCCTCTATAGCGTAGCTTGTGAAGCTACGTTAAAGAAGGGTAGGGCCCCGTAACATACATGTCCGTAGATTACTGTTTTAAAAAATAATAAATAAAAAAAAACATTATTTGTTTACGTCCAAATAAAAATATGGGCGATTTTCTAAGAAACAAGATATTCAATACATACATATATATATATATATATATATATATATATATATATATATATATATATATATATATATATTTTATTACATTTTCACCCCAAACAAGGCAAATTGCCACTTTGGTGTAGGGGGCTACTATCAGGGGCAACAACTACTGGGGTACTATGTAGGGATTTGGGCAGCAAGGTGTCGGTTCACGTTACACTTGAACTTCTGCACGTCAGTACTGTTGGGGAAGCAGGGACCTGGAATGGAATTCCAGAGTCTTGCGGTTCTGGGGAAGAAACTATTGGAGTAAAAAGATCTTTTACATCTAGGGATCTCTACAGTGTGGGGTGGGATCTAGTAGCCTGTCGGGTTTGTCGAGGGTGCTCGCGCCGTGGGGGCACAAGTGATTGCAGTTCGTCAGAGCATTCACCACTAAAATACTTGTAGAAAAGGCAGAGGGATGCAACATTTCGTCGATGGGACAGAGGCTGAAGCTTAGATGCCAGTTCAGGGCCTATCAGGTTTGCGACTCTCTTTTGAACCTTGTCAAGGAGCGAGAGACTAGTAGCAGATGCACCAGCCCAGATGTGGCAGCAATACTCCATACATGGGCGAATGGTGGCCTTATAGAGGTACAGGATACTTTCGGGTGTTAGTAGTTTTCTAGCACGGTAGAGAGAGCCTACCTTTCTTGCAGCGGCCCTGGCAATGCCTTCAATGTAATTGTTCCAACTCATGTTTCCTGTGAACGTTAGACCAAGGAGTTTGAAAGATGGACTCTCAGATAAAGAGTCGTTGGCCATTGCTATGGGTGGTAGAGAGGGTTTCTTGTAATTATTGAATGAAACTAGTTTAGTCTTGGCAGCATTGAATGTGACCAACCACTTTTGTCCCCATTCCACTACAGATTGGAGGTCTTCCTCTAGTGTTTCTGCCATTTCTTTAGAAATGTGTTCATTCGTCTTCCTGTCGTGTCTGCCATAGAGTGTAGTGTCATCAGCATATATACCCATCTCAGAGGCAATGTTGTCGGGGAGGTCATTTATGAATATCAGGAACAATAGAGGTTCAAGAATAGAACCCTGGGGCACTCCCGCATTTATATCATATTGTTTAGATGTGCGACCGTCGAGGACTACCTGGATTTTTGTCTTATCTAAGAAGGATTTAATTATGTTAAGTATTCTACCAGTGATACCGTATGATCTGATTTTACTGAGGAGACCCTCATGCCATACCCTGTCAAAAGCCTTAGATATATCTAGAGCTACCTCTCTGCCTCCCCCCGCTTTGTCCAGTGAATGGTATATACGTTCAGAGATCACAGTGAGGATGTCTGCTGTGGAACGGGCTTGTCTAAATCCATATTGTTTGTCAGTCAGCAGTTTAGCATCTGTAAGATGATGGACTAGAACATGGTTAATTATGGTCTCAAATATTTTGGCAAAAAGTGGGAGGAGGCTAATGGGGCGATAATTTGATGGGTCTGTCCTTTCGCCAGAATTCTTGAATACTGGTACAACAGAAGCAGTTTTCCAACAGCCCGGAAAGCAAGCTTCATTAAGACATTTGTTGTAGAGTTTGGAGAGAACTGGAGCTACTTCGGCTGAGCACTTTTTTAATAGCACAGCTGGGATAAGATCGGGTCCACATGCTTTTGAGGTGTTAAGGTTTTTTATGATAGCATGCACCTGAGCCGGGGTGGTTTTCAGATCGTCTAGTGTGGCGTCTGTCCGCATAGGAAAGTCAGGTAGGGGGTGGTTGGAAGGGTCCAGTGTGGAGTTTGAGGCAAACAGACTGGCAAGCATGTTAGCCTTGTCGGTTGCTGAGGAGACAACCTCGTGATTGTTGGTTAGTGGGGGAATTGTTGATTGCCCATTATTTACTACACTGTTGTAGATTTTCCAGAAGTCTCGAGTTCCTAGTTTTAGTGCTTCGATGCGCTTTTTAGTGGTTTCCGTAAATTCTCTCTTAGCTGTCGCTATTTCTTTCTTAACGTTATTTCTAGCTTCTATATACTTCAGTCTGTTTGAACTGGACTTATGTCGGTTAAACCTACGGTATGCATGCTGCTTTTGAGTAATGGCAGTTGCACAAGTCGACGTAAACCATTGGGGAGAGTGGGGCTTACTATAAAATTTCCGCATGGGAACATGCGCTTCGATTGCAGTTTTGAACCAGTCAGTGGTCTCGTTTGCACATTGTTCAGCAGGGAGAGAGAAAATATTTTTCCATGGAGCATCTCTAATTAGTTCCCTGATGGCTTCCCAGTCAGCCTTATTATAATATCTCGTTGTTTTGAGCACTGGCTCTTCAGTTTTGGGTCTAGAGTTTAGGCAGATTTCAACCATTATCACTGCATGATCAGCGTTCCCGAGTGGGCTGTGGGCCTTCGTTATGCAGTCATCGGGAACTGTGGTCAAAAACAGATCTAGAAGTGATGCGTGTTGTTCTTCCTGGTCAGGGAAACGGGTTGGAAACGTAACAATTTGTGATAGGGAGTGAGATATAGCGAAGCTATGGGTTGTGCTGCCCGCTGCATCTGTGTGAGTAGAGAATCCAAGCCAGTTTTTGTGGTGGACATTAAAGTCACCAAACACATGTATTTGTGCGCTAGTGTCGAGGGACAGTGCCGTGTCTATGCTGTCAGATACTTTGTTTATTATGGAGCAGTCCTGAGTCGAGGGAGAGCGGTAGAGAAAATAATAGTAGCTAATACTGTGTTGCACGTTTAGTCTAAAGCACATAAAGGCTTGATCATCTGTTTCTAGGTTTGTTTCTCTAGTCAAGGGAAGGGTATTACGAATGTAAACTCCAAGTCCGTGCATATGTCTGTCAGAGTCCTTACGGCAGAGTGGGAGATATCCAGGCATGTTAAAGTGGTTAGAGGGAATGGAGGAGTGTAGGTTAGTCTCACTTAGTGCTAAGATATCCGGGGTATTTGTTAAGAGAAATGCTTCAACATCAGCTAAGTTAGTTCTAAGCCCACGGATATTTGTGAATGAGAGCCTCAAGGGAGGAGGCAAGTTGAATTTGTTTGTCCCTAATCCTGGTTTAAGCTTATTTTTAGATTGTACTGTCGTCATATTTTTTTTTAAGAGTTTCGGTAAGGGGGAGCTAAACAAGAGGTCATGCGGAGCTTCAGACATGCATCACAAGTAGACCATCAGCTGACCTTTCTCCAATTAGGATTGTGGCCTCAGGAAAGCTCACCGGGGATGAGTGCAGGGTCCCTTTCCATGCGCGTCATGGCACTGCAAACAACCCGATATTATTCAACTGTTGATGGAGCAGCCGCTCTAAGCGCTACCAAAGAGTTAGGGCTCCTGTACTACCAGTCGGGAACAGCAGCCAGGAACTGTCAATCCGGTACCCTCAACCCTTTAGAAGAAGGTCAACCCAATCTGATCGCTCAGGCATATCTTATACTCAAGCACTCCCAAATGTTCAGTTTTAGGGGTGGGGCATGCTGGGAATGGGGAAGAACGGCGTTCATTGCCCTAGCCAGGAAACAAGATCTACCGCTGGGTGTTTCTGTCGAATCACTGAGATAGTGTCTCTGCGCTTGACTAATAGGCATAGAAGGAGTATGGAAGCCGGGCGATAGACAGAGCCTATCTACTCCTTAAGCAATTTAGGTTTGCAAACCGGTGAATTTGTTTGAGTCACCAGCTCTAGGAAGGTTGTCATCCAAGACTGAAGAGGCCTCTCTCCCCTTTGGTTTAGTTTCAGAGTTTTCCTTCTCCTAGACGGATGATCTGGGAAGACTACTGGGTCCGTCAGCCCTGAGAGGGTTTTCTCCGCGCCTAGGTTCTAATCCAGGTATTTCTGCGACCCCGCGTTGTTAGTGTTACTGGGTTAGTTTGTGGGGGATTTTATCTCTACTGATTAGTTACACTCCTCAAAGTGATTTAGGGGCATGCTATTTACTTGTTAATGGATAAAGGGGGTGGGTGAAGTTCATGCAGTGTAAGCGTCTATGTTTGTAAGAGGGCTTGTTAGGGAGGAGATAATGTGATTTTAGTCTTACCCTTTTTTTATTTTATTAATGTTAGCTTAGGTCTAGTATAGTGTTACAGTATGAGTAGGTATTAAGAATTGAGCTACGAGTTGTGCCCGAGCTATTTTAGATGATAGGAGGGTTAAGATGTAAGTGCAATATAGCATGGATGAGACAGCAAGTTTTGAGTCATGCGTAATTAGGTGAATAGATATATGGGCAGGTTTTTAGTAGGTGCGAATAGAGTTGAAGTTGTAGGTATTTTTTAGTAAGAGTCATGGGGCGTTTTGCATAACAAGGAGTGTCGTTTCAATAACGTAATTAATCGTTGCAAAACTCGAGGAGAGAGTTGTGTAGTGCATATCGCTTTGTTTCTGAGTACTTTGGCTGTTAAGTACCTGCCTTTGTGTGCATAGGCTGTTAAGTCCCTTACTGGATAGGAATGAGTTGTAATGCATGCCTTAGAGGTAGAAATGTATAGATGTTTAGTGATGGCTATTAAAACAGTTTGCATGTGAGGGATTAGGGGCTGGAAGTTAGCGATTCCACTACAGATGCGGAGCAATGTGGGAGTTTAGTGGCGGATAGGTTGGAAGGAGTAGATTGTTAGCGTTCAAGAGAAGAGGGGTTATTTATTTACAGATGGATTTCCATTAGGATTTTTGAGTTACAGGTAAGGTTTAGTTTGAAGAAGGGAGGAAATTTTTTTTTTTTTTTTTTATGCATGCAGGTAAGACAAACGCAGTCGTCTTGGAGGTAAAATGTATAAGATTTCGTAGCTAGCTATTAGGTTTTTCCCTCTCAGTTATAGGGACAGCTAGTTCGTTGGGATTTGGAATTGTAGTCATTAAGGTCAGGCGCAGAGTATTGCATCTACTCAGAAAATTAGCCCTAGTATCACAGCTGGGATTATGTATATTGCAGTTACAAATATAGTGCCAGTCAAATTATGAGCCACGTGCTGTGGTTTGGTATGGTATGGGTATCATGGAGGACACTTTAATACAAGCAAGCGTACGGTGATTGCATATATTAAGTATACTACTTAAATAAAGTTCTTCTGTCTTCTATAGTAGAAAGAAAGGTGATCCTAGCTCTTCTATATTCTTGCATAGGCTATTCGTTATCGAGTAGAGTTCTTCTGACCATAAAAACGGCTCGCGTGGGACTGAAGTGTTAGAGACCATTTTTACGCATATGTAATTAAAATGCATTAAATATATACATTTAAAGAGAAGGTATACACAGTTGGTAAAAGCATATTATATATATATATATATATATATATATATATATATATATATATATATATATATATAGGGTGCCCACAAAGTCTGGCTACATAATATATATATATATATATATATATATATATATATATATAAAAAGAGAGAGAGGTTTAAACAGTCATCTTTCTTAACGCATATATCATGCACTGGATAAGGCGGCCGAAGTGAGCGCTGTAGCTTTTAATATATCCAAGTCTGGCGCGAAAGGCTGACAATGAAAATTAAAGCATACGGGATATCCGGACGAATTCTAAATATAATTTAATCCTTCTCAGACAATAGAACCATTCAGGCTGTTATTGGTGCGAGTATATCCAAGCAGCATAACATTAATGCGAAAGTGCCTCAAGGGTCGATTCTTTCCCCATTATTATTCCCGGTATTCATTAACAACCTCATGATCATATTGTGTCCGAGATGGATATATTATACAACGCTCTATAACATGCACGGATGTACAGAAATCGAAGACAATGACAGAATCCTTAAAAGAAGCCTCACCAACCACCGATATCCATGACAAATTGCACCTTACCCAAGAATTCTTCCTTTAAACTCCTCGCCTTAACATTCATAGGAAATTTGAACTGGAACAAATACATTGAGGACACTGCGAAGGCTACTGCAAAGAAGGTGGGTTCCCTTTATCATGCTAGAAGACTTCTCACACCTGGGAGTATCCTGTACTTCTCCAAAGCACCATTCGTCCACGCATGGAGTATTGGTGCCACATCTAAACTGATGCATTTACCACTTGTGCTAACCTCTTGGATGGGGTCCAGAAAAAGAGTATTCAATATTTGTTAACTAAGCTCCAACCCCTGTCCCATCGCCGCAGTGTTACATCCCTCTATCTGTTTTACAAGTATTTTAATGAAATATGCTCTGATGAACTCATTGCACTTGTGCCCCCTCGACGTATATATCACCGACAAACCCGCTTAGCAACAAAATCTCACCTCTTCACTGTTGAAATCCCTTAATGCCAGAAAGTTTTCTACTCTAATAGCTAGATTTTGGAATTCCCTCACTGCCATCTGCTTTCTTGACTGTACTGATATGCAGAAGTTTAAATGTAATGTAAATCAATATCTTGTTAATCTTTCTTAGGCATGATCTAAAATAGTAGCCTCTTACGTCCAAGTTGTGATATGGCTTGTTTGGGGTGAACGTGAGTAGAAAATTAAAAAAAAAAAAACTTGCTGACAACAAAAAATATACATATACACACATACAAGCGCATTCTCAAACATAGTTTTAAAGGAATATGACGAATTTCAAAAGAAAGAAATTAAGAAATTGAAACTCTGATCTAGACAAAAATTTGATTTATTGACCCCCCCCATATCGAAAACTAAACACTATATGGCTGATAAAAAATTGAAAGAAGAAAAAAATTCGTGTAAAAATTATTTGTTTCACAAGTTTAAAAAAAACAGAAAAACATACCAAAATTTCAACTTTATGACAAACAATTCATCTTTTTTCAGTTCCTTATAAGAAAATATGCAGTTCCTTACAAGAAAATATATAGTTCCTTATAAAAAAATATACAGTTCCTTATAAAAAATATACAATTCCTTATAAAAAAAATATACAGTTCCTTATAAAAAATATACAGTTCCTTATAAAAATATTCAGTTCATTATAAGAAAATTTACAGTTCCTTACAAGAAAATATACAGTTCCTTATAAAAAATATACAGTTCCTTATAAAAAAATATACAGTTCCTTATAAAAAAATATACAGTTCCTTATAAGAAAATATACGGTTAAAAGAAAAATAATTCAATATGGCTTTTGCTGCATTATTAAGAGAAAGCGTTATAAAAAGGAATCTCATTAAAAGAAGTATTTGCAAACGGGTGCAGCTTTAACTTAAAATTAAAGTGGCGTGCAAGTTATTAATTAAAACACGTTTTAAAAAGTATAAAACTTCAAAGTATTTTCTCGGCAAAAAAAAAAAAAAAAAATCCCTTTTAAGTGCATGTGTTCAAATGTTAGATCATACTCTGCCTTTCGGAAAAGTAAATACACTGACTTTTGAACCAGTTCCATAAATCACTCGGCCATTTCTTCGAGAATTTAAACCGAAAATCACCATCCTTTGTAGAAGTCCTCTATCGTTTAATACCGTGGTCGTCGTACCTTATTCCTTGCCGGCAGCGGGTCATATGACTTTAGTGAAACAGCTTTCTATTTACTACGGCCGTAGCTAAGCTCATCTTAGGTGCGTACTGTGATTAATTATATCCGTGGTGTGGTTCCTGGCCTTGGTAGAGGACATATTTGGATGCCGATAACGTATTTGAATAGAGCCGAGAACCACACTGATTTTAATATGAATTGGGGTATAAAAATTGTTTTAGAGAAGAAAACAAATTAAAGTATATATATGGAGCATGCATGTATAATAAAATGAGACGTTGAAATAATAGATGGATCACCAGATTGCAAGTGCTACCTCAAATATAAACAGTTTTGTAAATGAAAATTAAGAAAAACGAATTTTTTTAACAAAACATATCTAGACAAGATATAAGAATGAAAGTGTTATTTTCAATAAGAAAAATTTTCGTAGTACAACGCGTGTTTGGGTAAAGAAAGTTCAGTGAATAAGAGCCCCAAGTCAATATGTTTATAAAGTGAAAGTATGTTTACGTGAGTATTTGGCAGCGTGGTATAGTGTGAGTGTGCGTTTGTAACGTGGTCGTTAATCTTAAACGATGTCGTTACATTTTAACACTCGGATCCAAGCGTTGTATCTGAGACAGTTGCAAGGAAACAAAAATGGTAAAAAATTCAACTCAGCTTAGTTTAAAATGAAAGGCATTTATGCATAGTACTTTCTAAAATACACCTGCATCTTGTTTTTGTTTTTTTGTTTGTTTTTTTAACAGTTCATTTCGTCTCCCATAAGTTTTTTAAAAAAATCTGTCATCTCGGCAGGTTCTCTCCAATTCCTCACGCCGCCATGGGGTTACACGTCCATCTCACGCTGCCACTCACTTTTTCTCCGCCTGGCCACGTGATGCATTTTTCTCTCTTTTCTCTTTCCCTTCTCTTCCTCCGCTATGACTTCACATTGTGCACCGACTTGGTCATTTGCATTCGTGTCATGTGGCTGCTGCTACTAACATGCGTCAGCTACTTTGTTACCCGTTTACTTTTGTTCTTTTTTTTTGTTATGGAAATCACTCCAAACAAGTCACGAAGCCACTTGATGTAAGGGGTTAAAAATATTACTTCACGATCAAAAATTAACCAAAGATAAGTGTCAGATGGATAGATTAATATCCAGAAAACAGCAATTTTTCCCTCCTTGTCAGAAACATGGATCAGGAAATGTAAGGACAAAATAAGAGTTATGACGCTGTTGAACGTAAACCCAATGTCCATTTTCTACTCTTTTGTTAGTGCGTGTATAGATGTGCATGAGTTGATGAAGGCTGGTACGTGAGTCATTCAGTTCTTTTGCCGTGAACATCGGTTTCAAAGGGTACGAGATTGTTTGTGAATAATACGTTATTCGGTTCTTTCCGTTCAGCCGGCTGGCTAAGTCTCTCTAAAATCGATTTTCTTGAGCAGGCATTACAGAAATTTCCAAGTTCGCACTGGCCTACTACTTTCGCATATATATGTTACTTTTTGAGGTTTGGAAAGATTCCCATTGGCTGAAAATTCTTTGAGTAAACGCCTTCATGTTAAAAGATGTTAGCTTTAGGAAGTGATTAAGAGAACGTATCGAAACGAACAGGAGAAAGAAAAAGGGTAAGCAATTAGAACCATTTGTGTTTTAGCATTCGTTCGAATTACATCTCGATGTCCAAGTTGACACGGATCTAGATCGAACACGCTACGCAATAGTCAAAAAATGGCTTATAAATTTATGCCGTCATGTGCGTCGTCAACATTTGATGATGGGATCTTGGGTATGCTGGGGAGCCTGGCGTCAAAGGCAGGTGTCAATGGACCACCTTGATTCACAACGCTGCAAAACTTAACTTTGAGCCAGCTCAACCTATCATGCTTATCAAATGTCGTATCAGATCAACGTCATTAGTCAGTAATTTAATGAAATAAGTCTGGTTGGCTTTGATCTTGATGCAGCTGATTACATACTCCATAACGCTATGCATTAGGCCATTATAACACACCCTTAATTTTGTGTTTATCATTAAAAATAAAACAGCAACTATGTGAAGGGGGTGACGTGCGTTATGTTAACATCGCTGTTCAATAAATTTTTTTTTTTAAATTGTCCCGTTCACTTTCAATCTTTTCATCTGTGACGGTTATTCGCACGGATCTGTAGTTGTTATTCCCGCAAATCCACGCACCTTTGAACTATCCGCGCTATCTTTATGTTTTCCTTCTCTTCTTTTCTATTTTTTTTCCTTTTTCTGAAACTATGCTTGACCTTAGATTGAACTAATTAAAATTTTAATTGGACGGCTTTAATCACCCCTTTCAACTATGTTGTTTTATTTTATTTTATTTTATTTTTATTTATTTTTTAATTTAAATAAAATTCCTTTTTCGATCGAAGATTGATAGAATTCGGACTGAGATCAAAGTGGAGTATCCGTTTTCAGTGCAAGGAAAGGTTATCTTTTATTCAGTACAAAAATCTTTAGTTAAGCCCTAGTTAGAGTGAGCTGGTTATTTCCCGACAGTAAAAGCTTCTGGAACGGACCTTCACTCCTGTTTGAAATGAAACGCGTACATCAAATCTGTTGCCAAGATCGCTGTAAAAATAATTGGATCATTCTACCGCTTCACTAGATATATCACTGTCGGTGCATTCCTCTATCTCTATAAGAGCCAGGTGCACCCTAAAATGAAGTACTGTCGCCACATCTGGACAGCAGCTGCTCGAAGCGCCTATCCTGCCTTGATAGAGTTAAAGATCGGCTTCGAAACCTAGTAGGCGATGCCCTTTTTTCTTCCCTGCAACCTCTTTCGCCCAGAAGAGACATAACGAGACTGTCTCTGCTCTATAGATATTTTCGTGGCAAGAGCTCATCTGAGCTCCAATCTATGGTTCCTCCTTGCCAGACTTTCACAAAAAAACACTCGACGAGCTACAACCACTATCAACAATTTTCCCCATTCTCTATCTGCGCTTACATTTAAACGCAGATCCCATGAAGTAAGCTTCTTTCCTAGAACTGGTTGCCTGTGAAACACTGTTCTGCTGGCCTGACTACAATATCGTAGATTTCAAGTCTAATGTAAACAAGTTCTCGTTAAGTCGTCCCCTTACATAATACAAATTTTGCAGAACTTACACCATTAACGATTACTACACTACCGCCCTACATTGTATTAACCCTTATCCTCGAGTAGCCTTCGGGCCTTGATAAGTAGTGACTTGTAAAAAACGACTGTCTAGTGGAAAACAACAGTGCGTACACTTCGTTGACGAAGTTACACCCTTCCCCCCCCCACTCGAATTTCTGTAGTCGATGTGGCAGCCACATTTAAAATCTCTCATTATCTGTTTTTGATCGGGAAATTCGAACCCAGTCAGCAAAGCAAACATTGGTTTTGCGAGCTAGCGTTATATTCCTCTCGGGCATAATCAATTAAATTTTACGGTTTGTATTCCTATACACATAGACGCGAAAAAGTTGTCAAAAAACAAATATATAACAAATAAATGTTATCAAAGGCAAGATAAGTTACTTTTCTACAAAACTGGATACATTTTTCGTATTTTTATTCAATGTAACATGTTTATTCAGCTCGAAAACCATACAGTGTTTACCGATGTATTGGAAAATTCAAGATGGCGCCTGACTCTCGCTCTTTAACACGGTAAGTTTGGGAAAAGGTGTTATAAATAAAAAAGTAGATAAAATACTGCTAAAAACTAACTCAATATATGTTACCGTGACATAGGTTGACATATATTCGGCGGGTTTTTAATAGTATTTTGTCTAGTTTTTTATTTATAACAGCTTTTCCCAAACTTACCCTGTTAAAGAGAGAGTCAGACGCCATCTTGAATTTTCCAATACATCGGTAAAGACTGTATGGTTTTCGAGCTGAATAAACATGTTACATTGAATAAAAACACGGAAAATATATCCAGTTAGGTAGAAAAGTAACTTATCTTGCCTTTGATAACATTTATTTGTTATATATTTGTTTTTTGACAACTTTTTCGAATCTATGTGTACAGTAATACAAACCCTAATTTTAAATAGAATGCAATTCAATGCTTATGATGCCATGTAGACTGGCTGTCATAATCAGTAGTCATGCGAGTATTCAACAACAGGCAGTTGGAATGTTGCGTATTCACTAGTTGACCGTTTTTTCTCAATTCACTAAACAGGGATCAGTTTAAGTTTCTTAACACGTCTTATAATTAGAATATTTATTTAAAAACATTATAAATCTGTATACCTACAGATACTGGTGTTTTATGCTCATGCAATTATCAGTGTGGACCGTGGTAAATACTGCTGGTCAGGAAATTCAAACCCAGTCAACAAAGAATGTGTGTGTGTGTGTGTGTGTGTGTGTGTGTGTGTGTGTGTGTGTGTGTGTGTGTGCACAATAAATATTAATAATGATTAAAGAACACGAGCCGAGTGCTCGGTTATTAAGAAAATTTCAGAAAACAAGAGCACAATATTTATTCATATATGTGTTAAAGAAAATCAGAACAACATCAGTACCGTCGATTTTAAACCCGAACAAAGCGGACCACTAACTAGTTGCGATGACGCCATTCCCGAGAAGACAAATATAAACAGAGGCTGAAGAAGAGAGTCCAACATAGGCGATATCGGTCCCCTTTGTTTGGATTTGAAACCGACGGTACTAAAGTTGACACACACACACATATCTATCTATCTATCTATCTATATATATATATATATATATATATATATAAATGTGTGTGTGTGTGTGTGTGTGTGTGTGTGTGTGTGTGTGTGTGTGTGTGTGTGTGTGTGTGTGTGCGCGCGTTTGAGATAAATATGTTATCTCAGCATCGGTGGTTACCGCTAGAATTTCACGGTGCAAATTCTGACGGTGGGCTCTGGTTTCAACAGTAAGTAGGATAGTTGACAATAACCCCCATATGCGCCTCTATCTACCCTAACCCCCTCCCTTAGGGTAGCCTACCCTCCCCACCGGGTCCCGGACCCCTTCAAAACTCCCCAAAACCTTGCCGACATACGATCTTTCTTGAAACACGCCCATATTGATGTCTCGTCCCAACCACAAGAAGCTGCTGGACCTTTTTTTTTTTTTTTTTTTTTTAATTTTTTAATTACGAAGACTTGCCAGCATCCTTACGAATTTTGTTTTGTTTTGTTTTATTTTGTTTTTGTTTTTGTGTCATCCTAATGATATACAGAAACTGGTGTCGTGGAAAATAGATAAGCTAACACCGGTTAACTCCCTTGGATATCTGTTGTTTATTACGTGTTTTATTTTATTTGTTAATTTTTTTTTTTTTTTTGCATTGATGAGAGTTGAAAAGTAAACAAGACATTTGGGGGTGATGGGGGTAGGGCCCAACCGAAAATGATGGAACGATTGGGGGGGGGGGGAACTGTATGTAATTAAAACATGTTTTCCACTGCATATAAAGAAAGATAAACAAAATTTTAAAAAACACAGTCGCGCCCTCTACCGGCGCAGATTAGAAGGGCGGGTAAACATTGTGAAACAGTGTGAAACCTGGAATTAATTACGGAGACGCGGGGTTGTGTCTTCACAATTACGCATTTAGGCCGCAATAAATATTATAATTTCCAAGATTAGCCGAAAATCCGCCCGAAAGAGAAATTATAAGTCAAGATCACGCGGAGGGCAGTTAGAACTTTATTTGCAACGAGCGTACTCATGACGTAAAAAAAAAAAATGGCGGTATTTGTTTCGTTATTTTGCATGTTACCTACAACTGTAATGTAGGCAGACTCTTTTCCTGTTACAAAAAAAACAAAAAAAAACACCTGTTCCCTTGTTTAGATATTTTTCCAGCATTTTTTTTTTTTTTTTTTTTTTTTGAACCCGAACAAAACGAGGGTGTACCTGTAAATTCACCCCATTGTCCGTTCGTCACCTTTCTCAATAACTACGCATTGGAATTTTTTGAAATTTTACACAAACATTAAACATGATATGAGTAAAAAAAAAAGTAACAGAACGGATATTTCGGGAAACCCCGGTTTTCCTCCTAGGGGTGCCTTTTAGGTTAAAATGGCTGAAATTAACACTTTTGTGCTTATCAAAAAAAATTGATGCCTTGGATTTTTATAAAACTTTCAGAAAAGTTGTAACTAACTGATAAATTTTGTTTGTCTATACTTCGCGATAACTCTTGGGTGTGCCCCAGGGACTCTTTTAGGGCTAATAAAAACATTCCATTTTTGGAATTATTTTACTATATTTGTCCAAAATTTTCCGTGTATGTCTATTTAGCAGTTTTGCATGGTGCTGAACTCACATTTAAACATGTTAAGGCCTTGGAGACTTTTGGGGCTAAATGGGGGGGGGCAAATGATGGACTTAGTCATTTCTTTTTTTGCAAGGTGCAGAACTCAAATTTACATATGTTAAGGCCTAAAACTGCACCGTTTGTTCATTTTCACCAGGATTTGGCGTCCCCTGGCAAATTTGTGGCTAAAGGGGGGGGCAATGCTGAACTTAGTCATTTTTTATGTTTCATTCACTGTTCACTTACGGGGGAACCGTGCATGCTTCATTTATTTTTCTTTAACAAGTATTTTCATTAGATCCATACAAAATTACAGCCATATCGACTCATTAGCTTCTGATAAAAAGTGGTTTCGTTTCGTTTCGTTTCGTTTAGTTGTTTTTGTTTTACGGCATATCAACCCGTTGTAGGTTATTTAATGCAGAATTCAGTTATTTTGAAGGAAAAAAATTTTAATATAATTTTTTTTTTTTTTCAAGTCGGTTTCTATTTAACCCATAGTTGGGACTCAAACAGGTACAACCACTCGGGGTCAGAGTGGACCTGGGAGCAATGGCAATTAAAGGGTTTAAGGTCATATCCAGGACCGATAAAATGTGGAATGGACAGACAAACAGACAGATAGAAACAAGCATAAGAGAAATATAGTATAAATTAGACTTTTTAAAAACGGGCAAAAGTTATAACTTGCATATTTCAACGAGAAAGATGGGCAAGAATCAATGGCATCGTAGGTATAAATCTTAATTTTCTGAACAATATTCTTTGGAAGATTTTTGATATAGAAAAGAAGTTGAACATAGAATAGAGCTCTGAGGAACACCTGTGTTGATGGGAAAATATTATTATTATTATTTATTTTTTTTTTTATTTTTTTTTTTTTATTATTATTATTATTATTATTGGCGGCTCACATGGAGCTTTCACACAAGTCAGCAAACGATCTGATTGGAGACCTGTGGTGTTCTCTGGAAGCTGAGTGACAACAAGTCTCCCCAGACGTCCAGCTTTTTCCTTCTCCTTCGATAGCATTTGCAAATAAATTTGCATCATTGCAACACCCTCTTACCATTGATTTCTCGCTGGCAGTTGCCATTGGTTTATACTGGAAGTTGAGTGGCACTAAGCCTCCCCAAGATCCAAGTTCTCTTCGCACTTGTCCAGCGGATGTCTGGCCAGTGCTCCCTCCTCGGTCTTTCCATCCTCCTTGACCCTTCTTGGCTCTTTGGTATCAATAATTATTATTATTAATTATTATTATTATTATTATTAATTATTATTATTATTATTATTATTATTATTATTATTATTATTATTATTATTATTGGCTCACAAGGAGCTTTCACACAACATCTCTCTTTGAAAAACAGCCTTTGGCATTCCCTGGAAGCTGAGTGACAATAGTACTCTCCACCTCTTCCGATACTATTTGCAAATAAGTTTGCGTTATCGCAACAGCTGCTTGCCATTGATTTCTCGTTGGCAGCGGCTATTGGTCTTCACTGGAATTTGAGTCGCAATAAGCCTCCCCAAGGTCTCAGTTCTCTTCGCACTTATACAGCGGAGGTCTGGTCAGTGCTCTCTCCTCGGTCTTTCTTTCCTCATTGACTGTACTTGGCTGTTTGTTTTTCACTTTGGGGGGGGGGTCAGTTATGTGGTAATGGGTGGGAATTAGAGAACTTATTGTTATGCGGCTTCAGTGTTCTTGGTTCCATGTGGCGTTTCATGTTTTTCCTCTGCAGCAGTTTGTCTGGTCCGCGCTAGTTGCTCATGTGTGCTAGTCTCCACATTCAAAGATTTTTTCTTAATATTTCAGCTGTTTTCATTATTATTATTATTATTGTTATTATTATTGTTGTTGTTGGTGGTGGTGGTCGTCGTCGTTTGTTTGAAGGCTATAGGTTGTTAATTGTTTTTATTCGTAGCGGTAATTGTATGTTAAATGCGAACCCACAAAACACCCCTAACATTCCAGGGGCACTCCATGCTAAATGTTGGGCAATTCTGAGGAATGCCTGTTTTAGGTTATAAATTTATAATAGCAGTAGCAGTAACAGTATTATTAGTATTAGCAGTATTATATAATTATTATTATTATTATTAGTAGTAGTAGTAGTAGTAGTAGTAGTAGTAGTATCATTTAGATTTCTTCTGACATACCCGAAATCCTAATAGATTATCATGCAAAAATTGAAGTAATTGTAACCACTCTGGAGCATATAAGTGTTTCTTATTATTTTATGAGTAGTAGTAGTAGTAGTAGTAGTAGTAGTAGTAGCAGCAGCAGCAGCAGCAGCAGCAGCAATAACAGCAGTAGCATAAGTCCATTTTTACCTTCTCTGACGCAGCCGACATCTCAAGGGAACTTGACTGTCAAATTCTTATGGAGTTACCGTTCCTAGCTAGCACCCCACTACCACCACCACCACTACCACCACCACTACCACTACCACCACCACCACCACTACAACGCCGACTTTCGCTACAACCATGCAAAGCAGCATTGAATCCTTTTTGTAAAACTTGACTTAAAAATGCTAATTTGAAATTATTTCGTGTCAGTCCTGTGGTGAAATAAGATATCTTCTGTTAAAACGTGGCAGCAATTTAACAGAAAACTGTTGTTGTTGTTGTTGTTGTTGTTGTTGTTGTTGTTGTTGTTGTTATAATTATCATTGTTATGATGATGATGATGATGATGATGATGATGATGATGATGATGATGATGATGATGATGAGTCAAAGTGAAAACAACTTTCCCTAGATTTACAGTACTCTCCATCTCTTTCGATAACCTTTGCAAATGAATTTTCTTTATCGCGCCAGCCGTTTACCATTGACTTTTTGCTGTCAACGACCAACTGAGGCAATATGCCTCCTCAAGGCCCAGTCCTCTTTACACTCAGTCATTAGAGGTCTGATCAGTTTCTCTTCTTGGTCTTTCCATCCTCCTTGATCCTTCACGATTATTTGTTGTGATGCTAGTCAATTTCAATACTTTTTCAGTTTTCTTGGTTTCATGTGGTGTTCCTCTATCTTTTTTTGGTTTTACTTTTATTGCAGTTTCTATATGGCCAGTTTGCATTTGTCGCTCATGTGGATTAGTTTCTGTATTCAAGGATTTTCCTTAAGATTCCAGTTGTTATCGACTGTTGCATAGTTTCAGTCTCCCTTTTGATTCCGATTTCTCCTAATCTGTTTTTTTACCAAGTTCCTTGGGATTGTTCCTGGTGCTCCTACAATTATTGGTATTATATTTAGTTTCTTAATGTTCCATATTTTTTTCAGTGTTCTGGCAAGTTATGGGGGGGGACTTGTTGTCACGTATTTGTTTCATTTTTCTATTTCTTTGATCCTCACCCTGTGATCTGCTGCGACGGCAAATTCTACAATTTAGAAAGTTCTTCCTTCTTGTGAATTAAGACGTCTGGTCACCTTGCTTGGGTGAGTTTGTCTGTTTCATGTCCGAAAGGATTTTGTGGTTTTTGTTCTTCAGTACTATCTACGATTTTTGTTTGTGCCATTTGTCTGCATGTTCGAGGTGCAGTCGTCTGCAGAGCTCCCAATGCACTGCCTCCCAAACACAGTAGCGCATGTCTTCAATATTCTTTTTCGGGGCTAGTTTTCTTTCATTCACTTATTATGTGGTTTATCGTTTCGTCTCTTTGTCCACAGAGTTTACATTTACTATTATCCTGTGTTTTATCTATTTAGTTCTAATCGCGTTGTCTTGTGGTGCTATCAGCAGAGATTCTGTTTCTCTGAACAGAGAAACATAATTATTATTATTAGTAGTAGTAGTAGAAGTACTAGCAGCAGTAGTAGCAGCAGCCGTTGTAGTAGTAGTAGTAGTAGTAGTAGTAGTAGTAGTAGTAGTAGTAGTAGTATAATCAACCAACTAACACTGGTTATCATCAGTGATTGGTAGATGATAATAATCGGTGTGGTTTCTTGGACACTCGGTGACAACAAGTCTCTCTAGATTTCCAATTCTCCCCACCTTTTTTCGATAGCCATTGCAAATATCACAACAGCTATTTACCATTGATTTTTCGCTGACAACGACCATTGGACTTCTTTAAAATTTCCGTGGTAACGCGCACATTTAATTTTCTAATACTCTTAATCTCTTCCAATCTGGTTTGTTATTAGAGGGTAGTTTATAAGAGTCATTGCGTTTTCAATTCTTTTACGTAGTATTTCGTCCCTTTTTTTGTATTCTTTCTGTTCCAACTGCCATATGACTTGTTAGTGTTCATTATTTGTGTTCATTATTTGTGTTCCTTGTTTTTTGTGAGTTGTTTGTGTGAGTTGTTTGTGTTCGTTATTTGTGTTTGTTATTTGTCTGAGTTCTTTGTATGAGTTGTTTGTGGGAGTTGTTTGTGTTCGTTATTTGTGTGAATTGTTTGTGTGAGTTGTTTGTGTGAATTGTTTTTGTGAGTTGTTTGCGTTCGTTATTTATGTTCGTTGTTTGTGTTCATTATTTGTGTTCGTTGTTTGTGTGAGTTTTTTTGTGTGAGGTCTTTGTGTGAGTTGTTTGTGTGAGTTGCTAGTGTGAGTTGTTTGTGTGAGTTATTTGGGTGAGTTGTTTTTGTGAGTTGTTTATGTTCGTTGTTTGTGTTCGTTGTTTGTGTTCGTTGTTTGTGGGAGTTGTTTGTGTGAGTTGTTTATGTGAGTTGTTAGTGTGAGTTGTTAGTGTTCGTTGTTTTTGTTCTTTGTGTGAGTTGTTTGTGTTTGTTATTTGTGTACATTGTTTTTTTTAGTTCTTTGTGTGAGGTCTTTATTTGAGTTGTTAGTGTTCGTTGTTTTTTTAGTTGTGTGTGATTTGTTCGTGTTCGTTATTTGTGTTCGTTATTTGTGTTCGTTGTTAGTATTTTTGTGTTCATTGTTTGTGTTCGTTTTTTGTGTGAATTGTATATGTGATTTGTTTGTGTGAATTGTTTTTCCACATTCGAGGGTTTTTCTGAACGTTTCAACTGCTTTCATCACTGCTGTTCGTTGTATAATATCAGTCTCCGCTTTGATTCTAATTTCTCTAAGTCGTTTTTTTTTTTTCAGGTTTTTCGCTGTTGATCCTAGTGCTCTTGTGTTTCTGGATATCATTAACTTTTTTTTCATGCTCCATGTTTCTTTCGGTTCTCTGGGATGTTCCCACTGACGATCTCGTTAACTTTTATCATCGAATGGCCCCCCTACCCCGGGCCTTGATAAGCGGTGTCCCATCAGTAAAACGAAAATGTGCCTAGTTTAAGAGACAGGTTTCATGTTTCAAACGTCTAGACGACTTGATTAGTCGATGAATAAACACACGTGATTCGCAACCTGATCTATACCGAAATGATATCCTATTTAATTAGTAATATTAATGATGAAGTTATTTTCATTTGGAAGGAGATATATTTTTTGAAAATTTTGACACAGACACAGTAAAAAAAAAATGAAGCTTATCTTGATGACTTAGCAATATGTGCAACTGCTGTGACACAGCTGGGGCCTTTAACAAATTCATAGAAGCTCGACATTAGAATAAGCCAATGAAAACTTTTCTTGCTATACAAATGAGTCAGGAATTATCAAGGCCAAAAACCACTCCAGGATAAACTAAATGAGATGGATAGATTTACATTGAAAGGTGATGAATATTCGGAGAGGATTGAAATTTTCTTGTCAGGAAGACAAATAACGATCCACAAAAAAACAATACTGGATATATATATATATATATATATATATATATATATATATATATATATATATATATATATATATATATATATATATATATTATTTACTATAATAATTATTAAATACCTAAAGACACTAGTGTTTCATCCTTTCGGGAATCATCAGTGCAGAGTGTCACGATTAACACCGGTTGATAGATTCGAACCCGGAAACAGAAGCCATATTTGGCTTTATTAGCAAGGACTTAATCTATTCGGCGAGAAATACGAAATTCAAACATTTTTCTAGATGTTTTTAACGTCTGTCAGAGTGATCAAATCATTATATGATGATTTCCACATCAGAACTAAATTGACCGACTTTTTATTTCAATTTCAAATGCTCAACGATAAGAAACAAGTTTCTTCAAGTGGCTGACATAATTATTTACAATAATAATTATTAAAAACGTGCAAAGTGTTTCATTCCTGTCGGGAATCATCAGTGCAGAGTGTCACGATTAACCACAGTCAATAGGTTCGAACCCGGCAACAGAAGCCATCTCTTGCTTCATATATATATATATATATATATATATATATATATATATATATATATATATATATATATATATATATATATATAAATATATATATATATATATATATACATATATATATATATATATGTATATATATATATATATATATATATATATATATATATATATATATATATATATATATATATAATCGTCGGCAAACACCTGTATTGGAAGATTACTGTGTAGTTCTGGTGTCTATAGACACCAGAACTACACAGTAATCTCCCAATACGGGTGGTTGCTGACGATAAAATAAAAATCTTGATATTGAAAACTTATTCAAATTTTCAAGAAAAAACTTATAAACATATGGGAAAGGTACACAAAACTTTTAGTACAAATAAACAAAAAAAACTTATTCCATGGAGTTTCGAAGAAATCAATTCTTTCTCGTCAGAGGGAACAGGTTTGCAAAATATACAATAAATTTTGCAGGTTAATGTATCACAGGAAACAAATGATATGAACGTTTATCACATTTGTATTTAAAAAAGAAGTCATTTAACAGTTTGAGACAGTTTATAGGGATTCACGGGGATTGAGAAAGCAAGAAACGGGGAAAAAGGGAGAAAAAGGGTTAATAACACATCCAATAGGAAAGATGATAAAATCCAGAACAGGAAAAACTCGAGTCTTGGACTTCCGGTTTCTTGGCTTGCCTAGCTCGTATAAGCTGCAACATTATCTGGCTCTAGTTACCATAACAATATCTCGTATTCTGCAAATTCTAATATAATTTTCTCGCTAGGTTAGCTTGTTAAATGACATCGTCCTCGCGAGTGGAAAAATCCTGCTCATGAGACATCGGATTGGGTTCACGGTGGTTGGATTACGTGGAACAATCAATACATATGAGTTAACACTGAATTTTTCTTACGTATACTCATTAGAAAAAATACAAACAATTCTTACAAAGAAAGAAGCGTGTAATACATAAAATTGAAGTACAACTCATATCGTGTGTTTACTTTAGGTTGTCATCTTTGTTTTATGGGGAAAATTATTCATATTAATTATTTTCGTATGGGTTTAAATTGTATAATATATTGTCAAGGGTGTGTGAGTTCATGTAGAAACGTTGATTTAATTTGGATAAAATAAAATACGCATCAAGTGCGCTTGAAAGCCAAATCACAACGTAATATTAGGAAAATAAACAAATATTTTACTTGTTTGAAATTTATCACAAATATATTTCAGAGGTATACTCCATCTTCAGTGTATTATTTTGTTTCTTTTTTTTCCTTTTCTTCTTCCTTGCCATGTTGTAAATTTGGAGAAAGAAAAGTCTGTTTGATGCATATTTTATTTTATTGTATAACATATATACATATATATATGTATATATATGTGTATATATATATATATATATATATATATATATATATATATATATATATATAAAGGTGAACGTGTCTGTGTGTCTGTTTGTGTACATTTCCCTACGCAATAACTCTGTTAATTTTCAGTCTACAGACTCGAAATTTGATATACAAGGTACTGAGATTTGGGAAAATCTATGCGATTAGCTTTCAGCCAGAAATTTGTCTGTGACGGGGTCAAAGTTCAACTATTAGACCTTTGAGAACTCTATCAAACTCCTCCGACAATTTTGAGTCTAAACACTTGAAATTTTAGATATAGGTTCCTTGGACATGGATCTAACTTAATAACTTGATTTGATCCCAAAACAATAAATGTTAAGGGGTCATAATAGGGGTCAAAGTTTTAAAAAATTGACCGTTTTTTTTGTTTTTGTTTTTTTGTTTTTTTGCTCAGCATACACCTCCGAACACCCGGGCAACGCCGGGCACCATGCCAGTATATATATATATATATATATATATATATATATATATATATATATATATATATTATGGGTTCTTTTGTAAAACGTTTCGTATAAATTAAGTGTGAAACATACATAATAGATGATAATCATTGATATTATTTGGGCAGATATAGATTTTAGTGACTTTATTTCTACGTTCAAAATGGCGTATTGTAAGCAAGTAATGAGGTCATTTCAGCTTCTCTTCCAATTTACGGATTCTTTTAATCATGTCCAAATGCATTTTATTTCTTTTTGGTGAATTGATAGTTACTATTTCTTCTGATGCGTTAAGCGTAAAATAGATTCATTGATTGATATAATAATTAAGTGAATAATTTTGTGCTACGAAACAGATACTGTCAAGAATTGTAAATGTCAACTGAATTAAAGGAATCAATTGTAAGATGGTCAACATCATGAAATTTGGAATATAGACTTTTGTCATTCATTCATTATATGCTCTGTAATTACATTGAGCTTCTTAAGTAAGGATTGATATAGATAAAACGGAAATATAAGTTAATAAAGAATATTTCCACAGACATCTATATATCTATAAAAGTGAAATAGGTTGTCTGTGTGTGTGTCTGTGTCTGTGTACATTTCCCTACCAATTTTCAGTCTGCAAACTCGAAATATGACATAAGGGGTATTGAGATTTGGGGAAATTTTTTAAATCTATTTTCGGCCAGAAATTTGGCTGGTAAGAGGTCAAAGTTCAACAATTTAACCTTTGAAAATTCTACCAAACTCCTCCGCCAATTTTGCGTCTAAACACTTGGAATTTTGGATGTAGGTTACTTGGGAAGGGATCAAACTTTTTAATTCGATTTGAGCCCAAAACAATAGATGTTAAGTTGTAAAAATTTGGGTCAAAGTTAAAAAAATAAGTGACTTCTTCTACCAAATTACTAAGTCAATTTTTAATCTAAACATTTGAAATTTTACATGAAGTGTATTCAGACATAGGCAATCTTTTTAATCTGTTCTTGGCCGAAATTGTGGCTGCCCAAGGGGTCAAATTCCAAAATATTTTACCTTTGCGGTCTCCAACAAACAATTCAGCCAATTTTGGGTCTAAACATTTGAAATGTTACTTAAAGTGTATTCAGACATGCAGTAAGCTTTTTAATCAGTTTGGGAGCGAAATTTTGGCTTCCAAGAGGTACAAGTTGAAAGAGTTGACCTTTGCAGACTTTACCAACTCCTCCGAGACACTTGGCGCTAGACATTTGGAATTTTAGATGTAGGTTATGTTTGCTCTAGATACTTAGAATCTTATATGTAGGTTACCTGGACATGTATCAAACTTTTTAATATGTGTATACATGTGCGCATAAAGTTATGAACAGTACATATGGCCCTAGCAAAGCAAGGCTAAACTGCTAGTATATATATACACACACACACACACACACATATATATATATATATATATATATAGAGAGAGAGAGAGAGAGAGAGAGAGAGAGAAATATTTTCATTCACTTATATTTTCTTTTTATATATACCAATCCTAATTTAACAAGCTCAATGTAATTACAGAGCATATAACGAATAAATGACAAAAGACTTTATTCCAAATTTCATAAAGTTCATCATTGTACAATTTATTTCTTTAATTCAGTTGACACTTACAATTCTTGACATTATCTGTTTCGTAGCACAAAATCATTCACTTAATTATTATAACAATCAGTGAATCTATTTTGCCCTTAACTCATCAGAAGAAATAGTAACAATCAATCCACCAAAAAGAGATAAAATGCGTTTGGACATGATTAAAAAATCCGAAAATTGAAAGAGAAGCTGCAAATACCTAACAATTTGCCTACATTTCGCCATTTTAGAAAGACGTGGGGAGGGAGCCAGACAGAGAGACACAGAGAGACACAGACAGCCAGACAGACCGAGAGAAATGCATGTGAATAAAAATTCTATATTTGCTCTTTTTAATTGAGCACTATCAATGACCCTTGAATATTTTAAACTTGGAATATATATATATATATATATATATATATATATATATATATATATATATATATATATATGAATGTGTGTGTGATTTTAAGAATGTGGGAGATTGTATATAATATATATATATATATATATATATATATATATATATATATATATATATATATATATATATATATGAAATAAAATGGAGGTGGAAGGACCTGGATACTCAACGTTTCGCCCGATTTATGCGGGCTTCTTCAAGAGGGATGGTCATTGACGAGACAGTCGGAGGATTGGGGCTATAATAATATAATGATGGGGGAGAGCAACGTGTTTTCCTTATGTAAATTAGATATCATATATACATATATATATACATTTTATGAAAATAAATATATATATATATATATATATATATATATATATATATATATCCTGTGAGAATGTTACAATTTCCGAATATATATGAGTTTGAGCTAATGTATATAATATATATATATATATATGTGTTTGAGCGCATGTATATATATATATATATATATATATATATATATATATATATATATATATATATATATATATATATATATATATATAAAAATATTAGGTATTTTGCTCTTCTTTTAATTAGCACTTAACCTTGTTAAATTCATTAGTTATCACTCTTTAATACCTTTACCCTGGTATGTGTATGTGTGTGTATGTGTGTATGTGCATATATATGTGTGTGCGTGTGTGTGTGCGCGCGTGTGTGCACGCGCGTATGTGCTATTGTGTTTGTGTGTGTTTATTTTTCTCAAGAAAAAAATCCGTAGAAAATATATTGAATTAATACAAGTGGCGAAGATAGATGATGCATTTCTTCATTATGAACGTCATATATATATTTTGTGTGTGTGTGTGTGTGTGTGTGTGTGTGTGTGTGTGTGTGTGTGTGTGTGTGTGTGTGTGTGTGTGTGTGTTCGGCTATATACAGTGTTATCAATAATCTTGTATGGTTCGTTTTCTATTGTCTCTATCACGTTCGTTATTTCTTTTTTCCCGCGGTTGGCCGCCGAAATCTTCGCAGATGAAGATGGTTTTATGTGGTGTTTTTTTTTTGTTTGTTTTTTGTTTTTTGTTTTGTAATTATTATTTATTTCTCTCCTATCTAATAAATAATCTGTTGATGGGGACAATAAAAACAAATTAGTGATGTTATCGGCGCAGCTGGCTCGAACCGACAGAAGAAGAAGAAGAAGAAGAAGAAGAAGAAGAAGAAGAAAAGAAGAAGAAGAAGAAGAAGAAGAATCTTTACAAATAGATTTGTTATTGAAAGTTTTGAGTATTTCATTTTGTTAATGCAAATAGGTAAGAACCGCGACTGTCTCTCATTCTATTATAACGTATGTATGTATGTATGTATGTATGTATGTATGTATGTATGTATGAACCCTTTTTCGGGGTCAACGGCCAACTAGCACCATGTGTTGGGGTGGAGAGGGCTCCCATAGGCAACCTTTCTAGGAGAAGCAAATCTCTGATTTAAAAAACCATAAAGCGGGAGACCAGTACCCGCATTAAGCTGGTCTGCAGTTTAACTTGTTGCTGGCTATCTTGCTCTTGCTTGTTGCTGGATCTCAACATTTTGAACCGAGAGAGAAACTTAGCTGTCGTACAAAGCTAAGACTCTGTAACATCACCTGTGTATAGATACTCCCTTAGGCATTTGTCTATAAAAATGGTCCTGTGGCGATGGAAAAGTTATGACGCATGGAGGCTTGAAATGCTGGAAACATGTAATAATTGATCTCAATGACCGTCTTCAGTATCATGCCTGCGTGAGCGTGTGAATTCACCAGTAGGACTAAGAAAAAAAAAGTCATTTCTGGGCTCATGGACATTAAGTGCCTGAGGGAATGGCACTCGTCTGACAAGACGTTTGCAATCATCACGTATGTATGTATGTATGTATGTATGTATGTATGAACGGAATGGGGACATAAATGGATGGTCACATTCAATGCTGCCAAGACTAAACTGGTTTCCTTCAATAACTACAAGAAACCTTCTCTACCACTAATAGCAATGGCCAAAGACTCTTTATCTGAAAGCACATTTTTTAAACTACTCGGCCTAACGTTCACAGGAAACATGAGTTGGGACAATTACATTGAGAGCATTGCCAGGACCGCTGCGAAAAAGGTAGGTTCTCTCTACCGTGCTAGAAAGCTACTAACGCCCGAAAGTATCCTGTACCTCTATAAGGCCACAATTCACCCAGGTATGGAGTATTGTTGTCATATTTGGGTTGGTACATCTGCTACTAGTCTCTCACTCCTAGACAAGGTTAAAAAGAGAGTCGTCAGCCTGATAGGTCCTGAACTGTCATCCAAGCTTCAGCCTCTGTCCCATCGACGAAATGTAGCATCCCTCTGCCTGTTCTACAAGTACTTTAACGGTGAATGTTCCGACGAACTGCAAGCACTTGTGCCCCTTCTACGTAAATACACCCGACAAACCCGACAAGCAGTAAAATCCCACCCCTTCATAGTTGAGATCCCTAGATGTAAGAGAACCTTCTGCTCTAGTTGTTTCTTCCCCAGAACCGCTTCTCTTCCAGGTTCCCGCTTCCCCAACTGTACTGACATGCAGAAGTTCAAGTATAACGTGAACCGACATCTTGCTGCCTAACTCCCCACCTAGTACCCTTGTAGCCTGTGTCCCTAATAGTAGCCCCCTACATCAAAGTTGCAATGTGCCTTGCTTGGGGTGAAAATGTAATAAAAATGTATGTATGTGTGTATGTATGTATGTATGTATGTATGAATATAGGTAAGTATGTACTGTACTGTACATATTAATTAGATTGGGAACAATGAGACAGACAGACAGAAATATGACTTTATTATAATATATATATATATATATATATATATATATATATATATATATATATTCATATCTATCTATCTATCTATTCATCTACCTATCTTTGTCTCTGTCTCTGTCTGTCTGTCTGTCTCTTTCTCCCTCTCTCTTTCTCTGTCTCTATGTCTCTGTCTCTGTCTCTGTCTCTCTCTATATACATATATATATATATATATATATATATATATATATATATATATATATATATATATAAACGTTAAAAAAGACAGAGAAAAGGAGTTAAAAGTGAAATAATAAACAGATACTGAGAGCTAGCTAGCTAAATAGATAGATAGATAGAGAGAGAGAGAGAAAGAGAGAGAAAGAGAGACAGAGAGAAAGAAAGAGAGAAAGATAGAGAGAAAAAGAGAGGGGTATAATGTAAGTAAAGTATGCAAATAAGTCGGGCATAAATCAAAATCCGTCGATTACATTTGCTTGCGAATCGGGCGCTCAAACTCTGGCGATTGTTCGGCAACAAAATGGCGCTCTCGACGATTAATTCCTCATTCCAATATAAAGGGCAAAACAAACATGAAAAAGAAAACACCAAAAAAAAAGCAAAATGTTTTGCTAAAAAATCATGGATAATTCAGGGGTATTTACTATCTAATAGAATAATTGTCATAGCATATAACTCGGTGAAACTTAATGCGAACTAAAGAAAAAGCTTGATGACCATAAACAAGATACTAAGAATAACAATTCCCAAAATGCAGCATTCTCGTATGATTCTTTAATCTAAGCAAGCTTAATATTCGTTAAATCTGCTTACGGTGATTTCTTTTATCAGTATAAATTATAAACACGTTTTGCTAACAAATATACATAACAAATAACCTGAAAACACGTCGTTTAAACTCCTCGATTTTACATACGACATGAACTGAAACGAATACGAGGTGTCTTCAATAAGTTTCCATACTTTTTTATACAGGCATTAAAAATCGTCATAGACTCTTGAAAATTCAGTATGTTATTGCTATACATCTTACGAGATGACTGACCGATTTTTATGATTTTAGGTTCAAATGAGCAGCCACATCAAGATTAGGATTACACCCTACTAAAGCCGTATTGTCACAACTGGTGAATTTTAAAAATGCTATCTCGACGTGAGGACACTTTAGAAGAACGATATGCAATAAAATTCTGTTTTAAACTTGGAAAAAAATGACGCAAAAACGTCTGGAATGCTTTTAGATTATCTTGCGTGACTCGGGCATCAGCTTTTGAGTGGCATAAGAGATTCAAGGATGTCTGTGAGGGATGATGACATATGTGGAAGGAGTAAGGAAGCCAGTAAACCAGAATTGATTGGCCAAATAAAGAATTTCATGGATAAGGACCATCGTGTGTCTACAGAGACAATAAGCGCATAGTTTGATGTCAGTGTGGGAACTGTACACACAATTATTCGCGAAGAACTGAAGATGCGGAAGATTGACTCGAATGCACCAGCCCACAACTCCATCCTTTTCACAGACTATTTGATCAAGATGGGCATCAAGACAGTTCCTCACCCTCCCTATAGTCCAGACCTTGCTCCCTGTGACTTTTGGTTATTCCTTAAGCTTAAGGAAAACCTTAGAGGCTATCATTATGAGACAATTGCAGAGATGAAAGAGGCTGTGACAGAGGTCATTGATAGGCTTACACAAGATGATGTCCATTGAGGAGATTACTTCGAAGAGGACTAGAGTTTCATGTATGTACTATCAATGAAAGTGCCCATTCGACAAACGTCTGGAAACTTATTGAAGGCACTTCGTACGTTAAAGGATTGCCAAGTTTGCTGCGCTAAAAACTTACTCATACAAGAGAGTATCTTATATTTTCACAAAGCCACAACTAACTCATGCGTGAAGTATTGTTGTTATATCTGGACGGGTGCATCTGCCACTACCCGCTTCTTCTTAGAAAGGATAAAAAAAAAAGAGTCTTCGATCTAATAGTTCCAGTACTAAGCTCCAATCACTCTCCCATCATGGTTTAAGTTACAGCTCTCTTAAGAACAGTTTTAAATTCTAAATATCTTGTTTAATTTTTGTCGAATTCAAAGCAAATACGATCCATCTGAATTTAAAAATAAGGGGCTGTACCCATATTATACCGGGTGGAACGATAAAATTGTCGCCCAAGAAAGGACGACATGATTCCATTTCCGCTTGATGAAAACCGCTTTTCATTTATTTTGTTGTTGTTGCAGACTATCTACTAGTTGTCTAGTTGTGTACAAATCTCAAGAGCGATAGGATCCTTCTATCGTGTCTGAAAATGACACAATGTTTAACGAGCGAGATGGCTTGTGTGGTAATAAAACTGCTCAAATGCACTTGTGGTGTTAGGCTGTATAAGGTGGTAACTTTGGTCGAAATCGCCTGTTTCGTCTTCCATCGGATCATTTCGATTATCGATTTTCGACACTTATCGAAGATATTCCGATACAAAACCTATCTAAGAACACTACCAGGCACATAAAGTACGTTCGTGTGGAATTTTATAAAAATCGACTCAGCCGTTTTCGAATCTAAAGGGAATAGACACACAGACACACAGACACACAGACACACACGTTCGTTTTATATATTAAAAAAAAATGTAAAAAAAAAACAGACTCCTTCAGTTTGGACAGACTAAGGATTGCCTGCGCGTGAAATTTTTAAGGCAGAAGGTGTGCAGTCTCAAACCACACCTCTCCCGAGACGACATTGTTAAATACCAATGGCAAGTGAAGTACAGGACGATTGGAAACAAATGCCGAGATAAGCGGAGAGCACATATAGCGCCTAGAATTCCTAAATGGTCATCCATCTGATACTAACCAGGCTCAACGTTGCTTAACTTCGGTGTTCTGACGAGAACCGGTGTGTCAACGCGATTATGCCGTACTGTGTATAATAGTAAAGATAAGATATGCATAGATTTGTAGTTTGTTGATCAAATGCTTTCTTTTGTTGGACTGAAATACGATTCGACTTGTCCTTAGATATCTTTGTACGCAAACAACATGCCTGACAGCACCGGCCCTCATTTTATCGAGATTAAAGTTCTCTGGCATTTTTCCTAGAAAAGTGTAGCAGCACAGGCGTTAAGATCAAAGTGTAGTATCTGTTCCGGCAGATGCTGCAAGCTATGACTAGCTATGACTAGCTATGACTAGCAAAGACCACATGTGGGGGCAAACCCACATGCCTGACCTTTAACCAGCTCCCATTTCCCACCTCTCGGGAGCTGGTCCCCTTTTCCCCTTCCCCCTCCCTTCACTCCTCACATTAAAAATCGGCCTTGTGCCTAATTTGCTCGGTGGGGGAGCAAATAAATACCATCTGTTCCGGCAGATGCTGCACTTAAGATAATTTGTACCAGTCAATGGAGGGGAAACCCTCTATACTGGGACAATTATTATTTTTGGTAACCAGAGTGACCCCTTTTAGGGGAGCTGGTTTTTACCTCACATTAAAAACGGCCTTGTGCCTAATTTGCTAAGTGGGGGAGCAAATAAACACCATCTGTTCCGGCAGATACTGCAAGCAAAGACCATATGTGGGGGCAACCCCACATATAAGACCTTGGTCAATGTAGGGGCAACCCTTCATACCAATTGTCACTATCCAGCTCCCCTACTCCCCAGGGAGTTGGTCCCCATTTCCCCTTCACTCCTCACTTTAAAAATCGGCCTTGTGCCTAATTTGCTCGGTGGGGGAGCAAATAAATACCATCTGTTCCGGCAGATGCTGCACTTAAGATAATTTGTACCAGTCAATGGAGGGGAAACCCTCTATACTGGGACAATTATTATTTTTGGTAACCAGAGTGCCCCCTTTTTGCCTACTTTTAGGGGAGCTGGTTTTTACCTCACATTAAAAACGGCCTTGTGCCTAATTTGCTCAGTGGGGGAGCAAATAAATACCATCTGTTCCGGCAGATCACTTGGCCTTCGGGACAAGATCAAAGTGTAGTATCTGTTCCGGCAGATGCTGCAAGCAAAGACCAGATGTGGGGGCAACCCCACATGCCTGACCTTTAACCAGCTCCCATTTCCCACCTATCGGGAGCTGGTCCCCTTTTTCCCTTCCCCCTCCCTTCACTCCTCACATTAAAAATCGGCCTTGTGCCTAATTTGCTCGGTGGGGGAGCAAATAAATATCATCTGTTCTTCAGATGCGGCACTTCTATTTCTTGTTCTCTTTCGGTGGAGGAGAAATCCTCCACGACTGAGACAATTTTTATTTTTGTACCTTTTCTCCACGTTAAAAAACGACCCTGGTGTCTAACTCTGTCCCGTGGGGAGGCATAGTAAATAGGTACAATCAAATCAACTTCATTTCTACAGATTGGTCAAACAGAACAGACACTGTAGGAAATTAGGAACACAAGAATATAAGGCAGCAGGACAACTTGGTTCGACCAGTGAGCATTAGATAAATGTACTTGAGTTGAGTATAAGTTGTCTATGGGCTTGCCTTTCGTTTAAGACATGACGAGCGATGAGCAAATCAATGCAGCTTTTTGTTATGTTTACATTTTGCGCGCCAACTATCTGGGCGGATATGGTTGAAAGAGTGCGCATGCACAGAAGTGTTCGAATTGCCTGTTGCAGTTTTGACACACTCGCTTGAACTAACTGAAGCACAAACTAATCATTTGGTGGCTCGGAGGTCCTCCGAGAGAAAACGAAAATTTGGGGGCTTGCAGCAGAACGAGGTGATCTGGCGACAACTGGCGAACACGGCCTTGAAGTAGATGTTGATGTGGATCTTAGTGTGTGGAGAACCAATTGTGTGTGTATGTGTGTGCTTGTGCGTGTGTGTGTGTGTGTCTCTCTCTCACACACACGCATGCATGCACAAACACAGAGACATACCCAAAGTGCAGCTGCTATGTGCAGAATGTATCGGAGATTTTTGTGTGTGTGTGTGGTTTTTGTATTTTGGTTGTTTCATTTTTTATATCCGTGAACCCGCATCTTCCTTTGTCAGCCGCCACTGTGAGAGACGACGACACGGTCAGAAGAAAAGATGATGATGGAAGAATTGTAACATAGCGCGGGGGAAAATGCATGCAAAATGACGTCATCGGTAAAGACAAATAGGACTATAATAAAGAGAAAGAGGACGATCATGGTAGAGACGTTAATAACGTTCGAGATCACGTGAGAGTGGTGGAGCACGGAATGAGATAGCGTTCAAGATCAAGTGCATGACATCACGGCCGTAACAATGCGGAAATAAATGTCGAGTTGAAGTTATTTCCTTTGTCTTGGTCTCTTTTGCGACTAAGGTTAAAGCGTGTTGTGGATAACGTTACAGAAGACCATTGAAACGGTTGAACGAGCGGGGTACTATATATTATAAACGGTTCGATGACTGCAGAAAGAAATAGAAAAACGTTAAAAAATGATGATAAACTTATTCAAAAGAAGGAAAAGCAATCGAGTGAAAGAATGAAAAATAAAGAAAAGCTACTGAAAGAAAGAAGGAAATAGAAAGGAGAAGCGAAAGAATGAAAGAAAGAAAAAAAAACGAATTTATTTAGAAAGAATAACAAATGACAAAAGGCCAAAGAGAATGAAGGAAAGTAGATGATGATGATGATGATGATGATGATGATGATGATGATGATGATGATGATGATAGAAGAAAGGAAGGGAAAGGGAGAAGAGTGTAGAAATGGGTCATGATGATGATAACAGAAAGGAAAGGGAAGACAATTGTACAAGTGGATGATGATGATGATGATGATGATGATGATGATGATGATGATGATGATGATGAAAGAAAAAGGGAAGAACACTGTAAAAGTAAACGTTTGATGATAAGTATGGTGATGATGATGGTGGTGGTGGTCGTCGTCGTGGTGGTGGTCGTGGTGGTGGTGGTGGTGATGATGATGATGATGATGATGATGATGATGATGATGATGATGATGATGATGATGATGATGATGTAAGGTGAAGGAAGGTATTTTGACTTCAAGACAAAAAAAAACAGTATTAATGATCAAATATTATTTACAAGAGTCTTACCACTTATCATTAAGGACTAATTCCTACAAGAGGACAAGAGGTCAATAAGTGCCAGGTGGTCGGTGAGACAAAACCGCAACGATCGGTAGCGGCGAAAATTGGGTAGAATTTGATTAATTAAAATGACGGCTCGACTCAAGTTATTTACATTGCACTTGAAAATAGCCATGTTATAGTTGGCTAGAAAGTAGCCTTGCAGCATAGACTTCCACAGACGAGCAGTTCTAAGAAAAACAACTTTGTTCATGGAGATTGCGTTTAGTTAAAGACACGGATACACAGTAGGAGGGTTGTTGACATTGATTTGTAGCTAGACGAGTTTTTTCTGTGAATGTGTTTTGCAGGTAAAGGGCCATAGATTGAGGCTGAGTCTAGCACTTAGCATGAAAAAGCTGATAGAACAAACATAAACACGTAACATCTTTTCTGTGAGGAATAAAAACTAATGAGCAATGGTTAAGGTTTTGTTGTCTTGTTCTGCCGAGGAAACGCTGCCCGCAAACAAGTTCGTTCATGTCCTAAAAGATGAGAAAAACAGTTGAAAACAACAAAAAAAAAAAAAAAAAAAAAGGTTTGCTCGTCTTGTTCTGGTCCAAAAACCTTTGACTAGTTCTAACCCTACGGACCGGTCATTGGCATGACCGACCCACGTGTTACATTAAATATTCTGGAAACGATACCATACTGTGACAATTGGCCAGAAAATAGTATCTGTCGGTTAGACGTTTTTTTTTTGTTTGTTAGTTTGTTTGTTTGTTTTTGTCCAAGTGAAGATTAAAGGCACACCTGAGATGTTGGGTGTAGCTGGTTCCTTCACTCAGGACTACGTCTTCGCTCTGGTGGCTGGCTCCCTTTGGCAGGACCGTCTCGACATTTTGAGGCAGGTACAAAACATCGCACGACACACAATTGTGATATATAAGATCTTAACTATTTTATTTTACAAAATTAACACAATATATTACAATAAAATGAATAAATAATAATAATAATAATAATAATAATAATAATAATAATAATAATAACACTTTTATGTAGTTAGTAATTCTTAACTAGTGCTGAGGGAGGGGATGCCCCCTTCCACCTCTCATTTACAGAGAAACAAGAATATACGTCTTACCCCATGGCTGCCCGAATGCAAAAAGATCGAGGGAACAGGAAGTGCATTGTGGCTCCCCATTCCCTCTGTATTACTCCGCGCGAGACCCAATCACCTCCTAGCAATGCTGGAGGTAAGGAGGGTCCACGACAGCCCGTAGCACTATCAAAACACAGTGCCACACAGTCGGGGTGAAGGAAGACAAAAAGTGGTCAATAATTGCTGCCCTAGGTGTGTCAGAAATTTCGTGAAAAATAGTGAATAATTCCACCCCATCTTTCCAAGCTTATAACTCCTCGAAAAATGTAATTCAAGCCCTAAATTTTTTTCGATTAAAGGGGCAAGGACCAAGGTTTCATTAAAAAAATTTTTTTAAAAAACGTGTTTTTTTTTTAAAGGTTTTAAACTTCGGACTTTACAGGTAAATTTCTAAAAAACACTACTTTTTTTGTTTTAAATTTGAATATATTATTTCTTGACCTTTTCTCTTCAATTTGTGATATATAACACTTTGGTGAGTAAATTAATTATTTACTTTTTAATAGACACTTGAAAATGGGAGGCGTGAATTATTCGACCCCCTGTATTTCCAAGCTTATAACTACTCGAAAAATGTAATTCAAGCCCTAATTTTTTTTTCAATTAAAGGAGCGAGGACAAAGGTTTCATTAAAAAAAACAAAAGAAAAAACAAATAAGGTGGTTTAAAAAAAAAAAGGTTTTAAACTTCGAACTTTACAGGTAAATTTCTAAAAAAAACACTACTTTTTTGTTTTAAATTTGAATATATTATTTATTAACCTTTTCTCTTCAATTTGTGATATATAAAACTTTGGTGAGTAAATTAAGTATTTACTTTTTAATAGACATTTCAAAATGGGGGGGCGTGAATTAAAAAAACAGGTGTCTAAAATATTATATTCGGTTTATTGAAAAGAGCATTAAATTTCACATTGACCCTGAGTATATCGTAAAAATAGAATCAATAGAAAAATTTTGATAGATTTTTAAAGTTTAAAAATTGAAAAATATTGAGTTCGTAAAATTCATTACTGTTTTTTAATAAATAAAAAAAAATATTTCTATTACTTTTAAAACAACTTTAATAGTTTATTTTGGAAGTATAATCCATAAAGAAAATAAACAACCTACTTTTAAGGGAGAAATTACGAGTTTTTTATATTTTATTCGCAGTTTCGTGTTAGGGGTGTCAAAAATTCCTACAAAAATTCTGATACAATTATTGCTGCCCAGTCATAACTTATTTACAATCTCTAAAATCACAAGTTCACACTTGTGTGCTTCCGAACAACTGATGACTTCACCCTATCTCTCTCCCTCTTTTTGACAATGTGACGTCACATCCGCTCCTAATATAAAAGTTGAGCTGACATCTTAGTGCATTAAGCTGACCCTGATTCTCAATGGTAATGGGAAAATTATATAAAAAAAAAATCTTGGAAAACTTTCTGTCACTTAAATTCCAGAGAACACCAGTCGTTTAATTAATAACTTAAAATGTATAAGGAATAATAAGAAATAATATATATATATATATATATATATATATATATATATATATATATATATATATATATATATATATATATATATATATATATACTAGCAAACGTACCCGTCGTTGACTGGGTTCAAAAACAGCCTACAGAAAATGGACTCTGATTTATGAAAGTATGATAGGTTATGAAAAGGAAAGGTTGTTAATTTGGGTTGAATTTGGGGGTATCAAAACCAAAGCAAAATATGATGAAAGTAAAAATATAATAGATAAACCCCATCATTTATTATACCATACCTGTTCACACTGAAACACTTATCACAATATTCTGTGGATCTATATTAAATAAAGTTTGTTAAACTTTGTGACATATTTCCATTTTATGGAGGTCAGGTGCGAATGAACACCCCATAATTTTATTATACCATATTTCTTAAAAATGAAACATAATTATCAAAGTATACTTATGCAGATAGATATGAAAAGTCTTTATTAAAGTGGGTCCCTATTTCCATTCTATGGAGGCCAGGCGCGAACGCAAACCCCACAATTTTATTATACCATCCCTATTTAAGTTAAAACATACTTATCAAAGTATTTTATGTACATTTATATCAAAAACACTTGTAAACGTTTTATTTTCTTAATTTTTTATTTCCATACTTTGTGGACCAGGCGCGAACGCAGACCCCACAATTTTAATGAACCACCGTTTTGCCAGCTCAAACATACCCATTCCTGTGTCTCGATACATCTTCTATCATTATATGTAATCAGTTTTTCTAAAATAGTCAACCATATAGGAGCCTATTCGTGACTAGACACACACACATTCATATATATATATATATATATATATATATATATATAAGTTCACGACTTCCTGTCTTTAATTTAGCGTTTACTGCTTCATTCTCTTGACAATTATTTGGTAGAGGCTTAGTAAATAGAGTCAAAGATGCCCTCGTGGCAGTGGTTGAATCTCCCGACCTACCGGAATTGTCATCCTGCACTGGTGATTGCGTAAGCATGAAACACGAGTATTAAATAAGTATCATTTAATTATATATATATATATATATATATTATTTTTAAAATGTAATTATCCACTGACACGTGCTTCGTCGTCTATGACTCATCAGAGTGGCTGTATCTAGCGAGATTCGAAATCGGGACCTAACGGTAATGAGCCTAAACCCTTACCTCTGGACCATTTCGCCGACTGTCTTGATATATCGCGATTTACTTAAATGTTGTTTTGTTTTGGTTTTAGCGATATATTTTGAATGAATTCAATCATTTACGAAAGTACATTTTTACCCAAATGCGAGTTGGGAATAATTTTCCCTTTTAACCAATTTGATACCCCCATGTTTGTGTGTATTTGGTTGTTTCATAAGTTCCCGCCATTTTTTTTTTTTTTTTAGAAAATCAATGAATTTTAATAGAAAAAGTAAGTTCGTGTGGAACCCAAGCTTCAAGATTTTGTGTGAGTCCATCAACTGAATATGGCCCGAAATTGTCGCAGAATCACACTTCATGTTTTCCCCCGATTCTGTACATGTCTGATGGCCATCTTCCTTCAAAAGAACCCGGAGTCGGTCTTTATCTATCTTGATTGGTCTTTCGGGACGAGGAGCGTCATTGGGGTCAAAATTACCGTGCTTGAATCTGGTAAACCAATCTCGAACAGTTCTATCAGCTATAGCGTTTTCTCCATATACGGCACAAATATCCTTAGTCACTTCACTCGCTTTTTGGCCCTGATTAAAGGCGAAAAAAAGGAGGTGTCGAAAATGTGATTTATTATCTACTTGACAATCTATTTGACGGTTCTGTAAAACGAGAAAAAAATGCTATGAGAAAAAAAACGGTGACTATTATTTTGTAGAGGAGAATAAGTGCTTTCTAATGATATATGACACTTTGCCAAATATCAAAGCATGTTTTAGAACAAAATTCTTTCATGAAACGGCGGGAACTTATGCAATAACCTGATATATATATTTATAATTAAATAATACTTTTTTTTTAAATTTATATGTGTGTGTGCGTGCGTGTGTGCGCGTGTGTGTGTGTGTGTGTGTGTGTGTGTGTGTGTGTGTGTGTGTGTGTGTATCAATAAAAAATCAATACGAAAAATCTATAACTGTTTATATATTTTCTGTATTTATTTCTTATGTGCTGAAGTGTAGGAATACAAAAAGTCTTTTGAGAAAAAAACAAGAATCTTTCTTTCAAAAGCACATAATTTCGACCGATCCCTCGGTCTTCCTCATATATATATATATATATATATATATATATATATATATATATATATATATATATATATATATATATATATATATGAGGGTCATTCCAAAATAAGGCTTCCTATTTTTTTTCAACTAAAATACTAAAGAGCTACGAAGACGAAAGTGGCTGCACTGACCAGCTTTTCTGTATTCTGTCCCGTATTTTCCCAATTCTTTATTGCGTCTTCTATACAGTTTCTATACTTACCAATCCTCTCGCCCCTTTCTCTTCTGTTCACGCAGATAAGACTTTATCATCCTTCGGGTGTAGTGCAATGTGCATGGTCATTAGTCTCCTAGTCTTCTGATCAAGTTGTCTTCTTTTGCCCAGTCTACGAATGGACCAATAATACAGTGTAACCCCGGGATACGGCATTAAAAATCAGTAACACAATACAGTACAGTATATAATACACATGTATATGATCAAATAACGTTATAAGTAACACCGTAAGGTGGGGAAATTACCGTAGCCAGGGGCTGGAAAAACATTGTATTCCACATCGTAACCTGAAAAAAAAACGTATTCTAGGGCTACCGTATCCCGGGGTTCTATTGTAGTGCTTAGGTGTTGAGTCGTTTGATTAGATTTCATCTATAGAATTTTTTTTTTTCAATTCTTTTGATTTAATGGCATCTGCTTCCGGAACTCCAAACTATTGATAGCTCTTATGCTGTTCTATGCCCTTTTTTCTTTTTCGTCGTCGTTTTCTTCTTCTTCTTCTTCTTCTTTTTCTTCTTCTTCTTCTTCTTCTTCTTCTTCTTATTATTATTATTATTATTATTATTATTATTATTATTATTATTCGCTAGAAGATTTCATACAGGCAACGATCAAAGATTTCTCCTGAAGAACGACTTATGGTGTTCCCTGGGGTCTGACTGACAATACGTTTGCCCAGATTCCCAGTACTCTCATCCTCTTTCGATGGCCTTTGCAAATTCATTTGCGTTATTACAACAGCCATTTATCATTGATTTCTCGTTGACAGCGACCATTGATCTTCACTGGAATTCGGATGGCACTAAGCCTCCGCATGGTCCCAGTTTTCTTTGCGCTCATTCAGAGAAGGTCTAGTTAGTGCTTTCTCTCCTTGGTAATCCTATCCTTCTTGACCTTCCTCGACTATTTGGTATGGTGCCAGTTGATGCTGACACTTTTTTTTTTATAAGTGTGAATGTGGAGGGGGGAGGTAACTTAAATTTATACGGTTTTAGTTATTTTTATTCCATGTAATGTTTCTTTGTGTTTTACTTCTGTAGTAGTCTCTATGTGTCCGGCTAACGCATTTAGCTCATTTGCATTAGCTTCTGAATTCAGCAGTGTTCATTATGGTTATCCGTTGTATCTTCTCGGCCATCCCTCTGATTCCAATTTCTCCCATTCTTTTTTCAAATTTTTTTCCAGGTTGTTCCTAATGCTCCGACTATTATTGGTGTTAACTCGACTTTCTTCATCTTCCATATCCTTTTCTGCTCTTTGGCTAGTTCCGTGTTCTTTTTCTGCTTCTCCGTCTCCTTAATATTAACCCTGTTATTCGCCGGAGCAGCGAAATCTATTATCTGGCAGGGCTTTTCCTTCTTATTAACTATTATAAGGTCCGGTCTTCTTGCTCGGATGGGTTTATCTGTTTGTACATCTATGCCTCATAGGAATAGGTAACTTTCATTTTCAAGAACTGCCAGTTTGCGTTTTTATCATTTGTCAACATGTTCAAGATGCGCGTGTTTGAATAATCCTTAGTGTACTGCTTTCCTATTAATCCTGTGTCTATTATTATCTATATATTAATACGATAACGCGTGTGTTCTTTTGTGTGTCACGCTTACATCCGGGTCGTTTAATTGCTATGTTCTTCTAATTCTTGTCATAAATAATTTTACCAAGAATTCTTCACAAGTTTTGGTTTCGGTTTCGACTATAGCTGATGGCACTTAAATCATCTATTATTTTATAAATAATTTGACCAAGAATTATTCATAAGTTTTGGTTTCGGTTTCGATTATGGCTGAAGGAACTCAAGTTTTATATATATATATATATATATATATATATATATATATATATATATATATATATATATATAAGTTTCTATTTTGCTTTCGATTCAAGCTGATGGACGCAAGTCATATGGATATTTTTTTTTTTTTAAATCGCAACTTTATAATATATAAAAATCGATAGAACATTAATTCTTTAAAAATATATATGAAATCTGCAAGAATTCAAATATCATATTGAGGCGTATTTTACGACCGGGCTTTGCTGGGCGTACGTGCTAGCTTAGATAAATACTTTTGCAGTTTTAACAAAAAGAGCTACGATAATATCAGAGCGTCTCCATTTACACTGACCATCCACAGAATGACAACATCAATATATTACATGTGAATGAGTCCCCTGTGGAATTTCCACAGCTCCCGCTAGTTATTACCGACGGTGGTAGTAAGAATAACTCCCTCGTCCTAAAAAAATAACCTCATTGGGTGCGTTTCACATAGCCTCTGACAATCAAGTCCACTTCCTGGCGTTCTCGTGTGGTATAGCTACTAAGCCCGACGAAACTGTTAATACTAACTGAGAGAAGAGGCAAAAGCAGTTCCCTGGCGCGTTAAAACCAGTCAATTCGAGGAGGTGGTGCTCGTCAACTTTGGATGGTAGCTCACCTAGGAAAAAACAACTGATTCAAAACCTCCGCTGCCTTGCGGGATTACCTCATCAGGGGAAAGGCTAAGGAAGTAAACCGCAACGGACTCCCTAAGGCGTCCTGTCTTTATATTGTCATCGCGGTCAACTCCTTTGGCGTACTTAGAGCCAAGTTTATCGACTCTTTCTTTCTCTTGGATCCTCAGGCTTCGCGGAGAGGGGAGCACTGCTGCACGGGCAACAGTTATCCTCCCGTATTACTCTGCCCAGTCTATGTAGCTTCACTACTACAGCATAGTCTACCGAGACGGACGGTTGCTAATAAGTTATTACTATTATTCACTAAATGTTCTCATCAGAGATTACTCTTTGATAATAAACGGTGACGTCCTCTTGGTGACAACAAGTCTCATCAAAATTCCAGTACTCTCCAGCTCTCTCGATAAACTTTGAAATTATTTTGCTTTATCACAACAGTCGCTTACCATTGATTTCTCGCTATCACAGACCATTGGTCTTTACAATGATTTCGTGGCTATAATCCTGGTGCCAATATTCTCTGCGCTCTTTCAGTGGAAGTCTGATTATTGTTCTCCCTTCCCCAGTCTTTCCAGCCTCCTTGACCCTTCATAGCTATTTTGAGTTGTATCAGCCTGGGCTATTATTATTATTATTATTATTATTATTATTATTATTATTATTATTATTATTGCATAGTTAGGTAAGTAGGTTGCAAGAGATGGAGAAAGGGTGGAGAGTAGGAATGACACACACGCAAAAACCGTTAGATTTGGAAAGTGACAGAGAAAGAAAGGTGGGAAATGAGGAGACAGCGTAAGCAATTATGCTATGTAGGTATAAAAGACAAACAAGTAGATGAAGGGGAAGAAGAAAGGGAGGGGTGTCGATAGCAGAATGTGCAAGGATGCTGAATTTAAAAGTTGTTTATGGAAGAAAGACAAGTGACGTTTCTTTCTAAGAGTCAACACGTTGGCCTAAATGGCAGAGTACAAAATGGCTGACGTGTGAAATGGGTGGAGGGACGTGGCGGAAGGAGGTAAGGATGAAAGGTAAAGGAGAGTGGTGAGGGGAATGGATAGAAAGAAAAGTAAAGAAAGAGAAAGAAAGAGAAAGAAAGAGAAAGAAAAAGAGAGAGCGATAGGAATTGGCAGGTAATGGCGGAAAGTAAAATGGCGGGAGATTAAGATAAAAGCGAAAAGGATGAGTCACCGAAAGAAATGGTGAAAGAGAAAAAGACATAGACTGTAAGACAGAGAGAGAGAGAGAGAGAGAGAGAAGAAGAAGAAGAAGAAGAAGAAGAAGAAGAAGAAGAAGAAGAAGAAGAAGAAGAAGAAGAAGAAGAAGAAAGGAATGGGAAACAGACATCAAGGGGAAGAGACCAAGGAAGGAGAGAGAGAAAGAGAGGGAGAGAAAAAATGAGTAAAGAAGAAGAAAAATTAAAAATAACATAATGGGAAAGAGGTAAAAGAAGAAAGAAAGAAAGAAAGAAAGAAAGAAAGGAAAACTGGTAGGTAATGGTGGAAATCAAAGCATGAATGATTATGGTGAAACTGGAATGAAAGAGAAAAGGAAGCGCAGGAGAGAGGAATACAGGAAAAGAATAAAAAGGAAAATGAATCGATGGGAGAGAAGAAGAAGAAGAAGAAGAAGAAGAACAACAACAACAACAACAACAACAACAACAACAACAACAACAGTAAGAAAGAAAAAAAACAAAGAGAGTAACGAATAAGAAAATGAAAAAAGTAAGGGGAGAGGTGAAAACGGAAGAAGAAGAAGAAGAAGAAGAAGAAGAAGAAGAAGAAGAAGAAGAAGAAGAAGAAGAAGAAGAAGAAGAAGAAGAAGAAGAAGAAGAAATTTAGCCAAGAATGTGTGCAATCAAAAAGTCAGGCGGACAGAAAGTTTATTTT
>NC_136516.1:84586845-84601845 GCF_053919585.1 Euprymna scolopes | reverse complement strand
AAATGATGTTATAACTATCAGGTGAATGTTTACTTATGATTTCTATTTGTTATTAAACATATTATAATTCATTTATCCTTAATATGGAATTATTACTTATTTAGTTACTACATTTACATGTATTTTAGCGCTAATTTATTATTATTATTATTATTATTATTATTATTATTATTATTATTATTATTATTTGGAAAGTAAAGTACAATATAACTCCTATAATTTGAACATCCGCTTCGTTCAAAGTAGAGGATACTCTTCAAGTTTCGTGATAAAAAATGTGCTGCAGTTAACTTTAATTTTCTAAGAATTAAGAAATAGTAAATTAAATTCATTGCTATATGATACTCCAAGTATATATTAAGTTGAGTTGACGATATATTGCAAGTAAGAATTGTTAAATATTATTACCAGGAACAAAAACATTGGAAATAAATTAAATCTACTCTTACTTGTTAGGTATTTATTACCTAAGTTATCATCTACAGAAATCATACATTCATGTAAAATACAGTTTTTTTTTTATTTATTCATTGAATGAGTCTCATTGCAGTTTCTATTTTCATCGATTGAGCTCTCGGGCGCTGTCATTGTATTCCGTAAGCGATCACGAAAATCTACCATTCCATGGTTCTGTAGCTTCTTTATAATTATATCTCTTCGGAGTGACATTGCTTGCAAAACATAGTTGTCACTAAAGTAAGGACTTTTTTCTAGAAATTTTATAACCGTCTCCATAGACTTTTCTGCATCATCCCATGATATTGCTTCATCAGAGTGTTCTTGGTTATTTACATTAGGGTTAAGAGTATGGGAGCTGTTGCATTTTTCATCACCATTACTGCCTTTAGGGTATTGATCAGTAGTTTCCTCATCTTGTTGCACCCACATTTCAACATCATTTGCATTAAGTGATTTAAGAACAGCGTGGTTGGTCGGTAATGTTTGGTTTCAAGAATTTTTTCTAGACCAGATTTATTCTCTGATTTTAGAATTGCAAGCAACTGTGATGGGTTGTTTTACAATATTTTAAATATAGCAATCTGAAAAACAAACTTTACACTTAGTGTAAATTAATTATCAATAGCTAATCTACATTAATTATATAGTACCAATATTAACATTTCTGCGCAATATCTGACTAAACCATGTAAACAGTTTTACTGCAACTCCGCATCAAATATGCTAATACAATTTCAATGACGAGACAGTTCAAGTTTAGAGAAAGTCCTAGTTTAGAAGCAATCCAAATGGGAGGAAGTTCAAATGAGAGGAAGTCCAACTTAAGAGGAAGTTCAAATTAAAGGAGTTTCACTGTATATTGTTTTTTTTTATTTCGATTCTTTAGGAACCGGGCGCGTACGAAGACCCCCACAAATATTAATAAACCAACCATGTTCCAAATGTAACATAGCCATTTTTGATCCTTGATACTTTTTCTATCATTGTATGTGGTCAGTTTAGTATAATAGTAGACCATATAGCGGCATTTTCGTGCACACACACAGACATACATACATACACACACACACATACACACACACGCACACACACGCACACGTATTTTTACTACTCTAACATTCTTCAATCAATCTCTCTCTCTCTCTCTCTATCTATCTATCTCTCTCTCTCTCTCTCGATCTATCTATATATCTGTCTCTCTCTCTCTATATATATATATCTGTCTGTCTCTCTCTCTCTCTCTCTCTCTCTCTCTATCTATCTATCTATCTATATATCTGTCTCTCTCTCTCTCTCTCTCTCTCTCTATATATATATATATATATATATATATATATATATATATATATATATATATATATATATATATATATGGATTTAGGTAAAAATGGCACCAATAAAAATGGCAATTTTTCAACGGAAATTAAGACCATTGTGGAAGTACATGTTAAGCTCCCATTCCTCTCGGTTAAAATACGGCGACCCCCCCCCAAAAAAAAAAAGATTTTAAAAATATTTGGGTTTGTATTACTGTACACATAGATTCGAAAAAGTTGTCAAAAAACAAATATATAACAAATAAATGTTATCAAAGGCAAGATAAGTTACTTTTCTACCAAACTGGATATAATTTTCGTGTTTTTATTCAATGTAACATGCTTATTCAGCTCGAAAAGCATACAGTGTTTACCGATGTATTGGAAAATTCAAAATGGCGCCCGACACTCTCTTTAACACGGTAAGTTCAGAAAAAGATGTTATAAATAATAAACTAGACAAAATACTGTTAGAAATTCGCTCATTATATGTTACCGTGACATAAGTTGACATATATTCGGTGTTTTTTTAATAGTATTTTGTCTAGTTTATTATTTATAACACCTTTTCCCAAACTTACCATGTTAAAGAGAGTGTCGGGCGCCATTTTGAATTTTCCAATACATCGGTAAACACTGCATGTTTTTCGAGCTGAATAAACATGTTACATTGAATAAAAACACGAAAAATATATCCAGTTAGGTAGAAAAATAACTTATCTTGCCTTTGATAACGTTTATTTGTTATATATTTGTTTTTTGATAACTTTTTCGAATCTATGTGTACAGTAATACAAACCCCAAGTATTAATAAACATTTCTCAAAATAGTTAAGCAAGTTAGTATAAAATAATAAACATTTCTAGTTAAGTAGTTAAGTATAATTTTTGTTTAACATTGGATAAATCTTAATTCCCATTATAATTAGATATAAAAATACTCTAATCACATAATAGTATGTTTTTAAAATGATTAAATGTTTATTTAAATGAAATTTAATTCTTATTTTACTTTTTATTATTTAAGGATTATTAATGATATTTTGACAAAATATTATATATTCAACATAGCAAAAGTTATGATAAATTTACTGGTGTTCAAAATCATTAAAAAAACACGTAAGCAGGTGAACGACGCTTTTTATGACTGTTTTCTATAGCAACCACGTCGCTTCAGCGACTACTGTTGGTACCAATTCACCACTCTTGCGAAAAAAAGAGTAATAAGTGAAACAGAGAATGAAAGCCTGAAAGAAAAATAATTGGGGGATTTTATTGAAAGCAGACGAGTGCCGTACATTGTTATTACATATGCGTATGTTATGTTTATGGGGCAAAAAATAAGACTGAAATTAAACAAAGAAAAAGTGGATTGGAAAAATTATGGATTACAATAGAAAAATGCGTGCATGAAAAGTACTATGGTTAAGCTTAAACATTGAAAAGTAAAGGACTAGTTGTTAAAACTGGAAAAAAGGCAAGATATTCAAGTAAAAAATATAATAAATTTATAACTTAAAATATTGCAGCATTAAGAATTTTCTTTTAAATTTAATTCATAACATTATATAAACAATTCTTACTGATGCAATATTTTAAGTTATAAATTTATTATGTTTTTTACTAGAAAATCTTGTCTTTTTTCAGTTTTAACAACTAGTCCTTTACTTTTCCATGTTTAAGCTTAACCATAGTATTTTTCATGCACGCATTTTTCTATTGTAATATATATATATATATATATATATATATATATATATATATATATATATATATTAAAAGAATTTGTTTACTCCAATTAATGTCCAATTTATTTCATAGATATATCTTATTATGACTAATGTTTTCACATCCATTTTAACAATTAACACAATTAAAACATTTATATATTTGAGTCAAGACGTTAATCGTACAACAATCACTTATTTCAACATATACAGCGGATTTTTAGATCAATGTTTGGGATTTTAATTCTATAAATACTTTTATTGCATTATGATTATTACAAGTTTATATATATATATATGCTATATATGTTATATATATGTGTTATATAACATATATATAACAGGTAACGCTGGGTAGTCTGCTAGTAGCATATAAACCCTTTTTCAAATTATGTAATGAGGAACTCGCAGCATTTGTAGCGAATGAACGTTAATATCCCTGACTAATTCGACCAGCCGCAAACCCAAATATAACGTCTCACATGGGTTCGAATATCGTATATATTAAGTTTCATGTCTGCAGACCAAAAACTGATAGAGTAGTTTGGTGGGCAAATAAACAAAAATATATACGCATACACAAATATATACGCATACACAAATATATACGCATACACAAATATATACGCAACGTGTAACATTGTTCGGGAACAACCACGTTGTAGCTCCAGTCCCAAAGTAGACAAAAAATTGGAAAGAATTCCAACTCACTTTTTTTATATTATACTACAACATTTGTTTCCTCATTCTCTCGTTACTGCTGTGACGTCCCTCACATGACCGCCTTCTCATGATCTTAAACGTCATTTCCGTCTCTAACGTGATCTTAAACGTTATTTTCGTCTCTAACGTGATCTTAAACGTTATTTCCGTCTTTAACGTGATCTTGAACATTAGTTCTGTCTCTAACGTGATCTTAAACACTATTTCCGTCTCTAACGTGATATCCTTTTTGCAGTCTTTATTTTTTTCCCTATCCGTGACGTAATTTCACAGGCATTTGCTTCGGCGCGTCGACGCCAAGATACACCAGTGCATAAATGTTAATTGTTTTGCATTAAGGCACCTTGTTTATATGTTTTTAAAATTCTAACAAATGTGCCAAAATTTTTAAAACTAGTCTTTATTCCCTGTAAATAATTTCTGGGCAACAATTTCTATTCATGGTACTCCAAACGTCCGACAGAAAAAGTCCAGTTGAAGTCGGAAGGGAAACAGGCAAGCGGAACTGAGTTCCACAGGCGTGCAGTTCTAAGAAAGAAGCTTTGTTCATAGAATCTACATTTTGATTTAGGCACAGATAAGGAGTGGGGAAAATTATTGACTGTGGTTTCAGCTAGTCGGGTGTTTTTTTGAAAAAGATTGGCGAGGGGGGGGGCAGAGAATGGAGCTCAGACGAGTACTTGCTTTTCACATCTGCCAGTATCTCATATCAGTATCAACCACGATTCGCCCATGCATGGGATATTCTTGGTACATTCGGCCTGCTGCATCAACTACTGCTCTCCCTTTCTTGGACACGTGCAGAAAAGAATTTCTAATCTAGTAAGTTCACTGTCTTATTTTTGGCAATGTTCAAAATCTACCAATACAAAAAAAAAAAATAGATGCACAAACAAAAAATAGCCGAAAATAACTGTTGCCAAAATCAATAAAACTTACTTTTCTGCATACATGTCTAGTTTTGTGTGTGTTTAAAATATTTTAAAACGTTTTATTATTATTTTTTTTTTTAAATTTCAATTAAAACGCTCGGTTAAATATATTACGTTAGACTGAAAAACGAAGGTGGCTAAAAAAATTTGTGTGTATATTTCTCCTTTTAATTAGGTAGAAAAATAATTTGTAAGATGTTTGGGAAACTTATTTGTTTATTATTTGTTTTTTTATATATATATATATTTTCCTCCTCCTCCTCCTCCTCCTTCTCCTCCCCCCGTCCAAAAAGAAGAACAGAATTTTTTCGTATAGGCACTTTTATTAATAGTACACACATGAAACTTTAGTCCCCTTCGAAGTAATCTTCTCCGTCTGTAATGCACTTGTTGTGCCGTTTCTACAACTTCTGGAAGACCCCATAGAATTCCGCTTGTGTGAACGTGCCAATAACCCTCGTCACAGCCTTTTATCTTTTCAATTTTTCGATAACGACAGCCTCTTTTTCCTTGGGCTTAGGAAACAACCAAAAGTCACAGGGAGCAAGGTTTGGACGATAGGGAGGGCGAGGAGCTGTCTTGATGCCCATCTTGGTCACATAGTCTGGGACAAGGATGGAACACCCTTGGGGAAAACTTCGCGCAAATATTCCGCATCTTCAGTTCCTCGTATGTATGTATGTATATACTACCAAAATATGAAAACATCAAAATTTTAAAATTGTTACGTGGGTGGTCGTTGGACTTTTTATCTGTTTATCAACTGTTTCACGAATGCGCATGCGTGAATCGTTCACATGATAGATTACTCATGTTAAGAATAAGAAGGTTTGGAAATATGTCTAATGGATCGTGTCAAGCTGGTGTAATGGTTATCATACTTGACTCAATGTTTTTAAATTTTGGTTTCAATCTCAACTCGATTAATTTTTTTTTTGTTGTTGTTTTTACTTACATATATATATATATATATAGTTCCCACACTGACTCTCTGCCTGCCTTGAATCTCTTATGCCACTGAAAAACTGATGCTCGATTCATGCAAGATGTTCCAAATACAGTCAGGAGTATTCCATACGTTTCTGTGTCATTTTTTCCATGTTTAAAACAGAATTTTATTGCATATAATTCTGCAAAAGTGTCCTCTCGTCAAGATTGCATTTTTGAAATTCACCAGCTGGAGAAATCAGGCTTTAGTAGGATGCATTCCAATTCCTGCTGTAGCTGTTCATTTGAACCTGAAATCATAACAACTGGTCAGTCATCTCATAAGATGACTGACCAGTTGTTATAATTTCAGATGTATAGAAATAACATAATGAATATTCAATTTGTACAACACAAAACACTTTGAAATACTTTTAAAATATAGGTAAGTAGAAAAGTAACTTTATTGCATTTGGTAACAGTTATTTGTTGATTTTTTTCTTCCTTTTTTCTGTTAATTACTCTTGAGAAGTTTTCGTGTACACGTTTTATTGTGGGGGAGTCTTTTTTAACTAATAAAAAATCACATCACAACAACATGGTGATCATCTTTCTGTTATTTCTTTTAATTATCAAAATGTGAAAAGAATATTGTTTCTTTGTTTCTCTGTAGTAAAGATTACAATATAAATAAATATATATATATATATATATATATATATATATTGTGTGTGTGTGTGTGTGTGTGTGTGTGTGTGTGTGTGTGTATTTAATGGACGTCGCTAAGAGCCTAAGGAGTAAGAGTAGAAAGTCGTATTTTTTGGTTTTGATCCTAGCTGATGGCACCAAAGTCATATATATATATATATATATATATATATATATATATATATATATATATATATACATATATATATATATATATATATATATATATATATATATATATATATATGTATGTATGTATATACTACCAAAATGTGAAAACATCAAAATTTTAAAATTGTTACGTGCGGGGTCGTTGGACTTTTTATCTGTTTATCAACTGTTTCACGAATGCGCATGCGTGAATCGTTCACATGATAGATTACTCATGTTAAGAATAAGAAGGTTTGGAACTATGTCTAATGGATCGTGTCAAGCTGGTGTAATGGTTATCATACTTGACTCAATGTTTTTAAATTTTGGTTTCAATCTCAACTCGATTAATTTTTTTTTGTTGTTGTTTTTACTTACAAGAAGTGAACTGTTTAGAAAAAAAAAACATTATACTCGCATGCAAATATCTCAGTTTCTGGATCAATTAAAATATAATATTTATTCGTATTTTACGACCGGCCAAACGCAGGTAGGTCCGCTAGTTTTTATAAAAATCTGTTTATCTTTTAAATGTGATCTTAAAAAAGGGAAAAGAAAGAAAAAAATCAAGTTGCCTTTTTCGTCATGAGGACTCGGCCATACACTATATATGCACTCTCCTAGCGATGAAAATATACCGAGAAGTACTACACTAGGGAGTCACTCGTAGTACATCATATTGGTGTTAAGTACTAAAATTTTCCGTCTCTATATATTTTGTCTTGTAAATACAAATACTTTTTTCTAAACCATATCCGTGTCTTTTTTTTTTTTCTTTGTAACTTTTCCGGGCCACAATCGTCTCTATTTTTATATTGCAAATAAATCAAACTAATTTTATTGATCCCCAGACACAAGGAGGGTGGACCTGTCAATTAACTGTTGTCCGTTCGTCCATTCGTCTGTCTGCACTTTTCTCAATAACAACGCCTTGGAATTTTTTGAAGTTTTGCACAAACATTAAACATGATATGAGTAAAAACGTAACAGAACGGATTTTACGGGAAAACTCCTGTTGCCTCCGCTGGGGGTGCCTTTCTGGTTAAAATAGCTAAACTTGACACTTCTGTGCTTATCAAAAAAAAAAAAAGTTGATACCTTGGATTTTTTTATAAAACTTTCTGAAAAGTTGTAGCTAACTGATTTCTATATAATTTTGTTTGTCTATATATATATATGGTGTGCCCCAGGGGTTCTTTTAGGATTAATAAAAACACTCCATTTTGGGGACTATTTGTCCAAAATTTTCTGTGTATGTCTATTTAGCAGTTTTACATGGTGCTGAACTCAAATTTAAATATGTTAAGGCCTTGGGGACTTTAAGGGATAAATGGGGGGGGGGGTAAAGGATAGACTTAGTCATTTCTTTTTTTTGCATGGTGCAGAACTCAAATTTACATATGTTAAGGCCTACAGATGCACCACTAAATCGAGGGGGTGCAAATGCTGAACTTAGGCATTTTTTTATGCATCGTTAACTGTGCCTTCACGGGGGAACCATACATGCTTCACTTGTTTCAGCGTAAGATCGCAACTTGTTGAACAAATCAACTCGGTTCCTCTAAAGAAAAGAACATTTGAACAGAAATGCTAAATATTTGGCTAAGATACAAAACGACACTATTGTGTTGGATAGCGAGGTATCAAATTATCGATGAACAATGTGTTGCTTGAGTAGGACCTGAAACGATGACGTGGACATATCGACGTGTTATTCTGAACGGATAACAAATGCTTGTACATGAGGTGGGGGGGGGGGCTTCAAACGACGAGAGGAGACAATGTTCCATTGATGGAGAGTTAAACAAATGTTCTTTGGTGAAGAAGAAGAAGAAGAAGAAGAAGAAGAAGAAGAAGAAGAAGAAGAAGAAGAAGAAGAAGAAGAAGAAGAAGAAGAAGAAGAATAGCAAGAGTCTATATAATCGACATAGTTGAGATTGTCGGACTGACTTCCTCATCTTTGGTTGTCACAACGTTTCGGCCGTTTTGCTCTCCGGTCTTCATCAGGTGTTTTGTATCGAACTGGGGAACCGTTTGTTAGGAGTCTCGAACCCAACCCTTTATTATTATTACGGGGGTACCGTGTTCGGACTCCAGCTAGGCTCTGGGACATAGTTGCTGATTCTCTGTTTTTGAATGTTACTTTTTCACTGCCTTCGTTCAGGATTGAACTCAGCACCAGCACCTCATCTCAAAAATACAGACAATTAATAGACATAGTCTCTAAAAATTAAAGAGTTAGAGAAACATTTAATATGACATTAACAACCAGAACGAATTCACATACGTGTTTTATCCAACATTTATTCGGCCCTGTCGGTGGGGCATTAGAATACACCGACTGCCCCCCTGCAGAGGGTAAAAGTCCCTCAATGGGGGTCCTGGATATGACCTTAAACTATATCCAGTGGTGAGGCCCCAGCTTGTGGGTTTGAGGAGTGTGGAGCTACCCTTTACTTACCATTGCTCCCAGGTCCACTCTGACCGAGAGTGGTAGTACCTGTTAGGATTCCAACTATGGGTTGAATAGAAACCGACGTGAAAACAACAAATATATTCTATTAAAAAAATTTTCTTCAAAATCTTTGGATTCGGCATTAAATAACCCGAAAAGGGTTGATATGCCGTAAAACAAAAACAACCAACCAACCAACCAACATTTATTCACATACCCTGTCAACATCTCAGAGAGTTTTGACTTCACATTTCGATCTTGATTCAATAACTTATTACAAATACTTTTTTCTAAACCATATCCACGACAAATTACTTCTTACAAATACTTATTTATATATATTTATTAAAAATAACTTATATACTTATTACAAATAACTTATATTTATATTATTTTATATTATTTTATATTTATATTATTTTATTATTTATATTTGCATTATTTATATATTATATATATATTATTTATATATTATGTATTTATATTATTATATATATTATTATATCTATATTATTTTATATTATTTTATATTTATAACGAATAACTTATGACAAATAACTTATATATTTATTACAAATAACTTATATACTTATTACAAATAACTTATATATTTATAACAAATAACATATATACTTAATACGGTATATTCTCCCTGACTCCGACTGACCGCTTCGACTGCCTTTCTTCCTCTCCTGACTAACTGATACGTCTCTGTATACATTAAACAATTAGTCACAGAAACATTTGCTATATTTAAACCAAAACTATCACTAAAGTAAAAAATATAAAATAGCAAATAATCGTTAATTAATAAAATTTAAAAACAAATATGCAAATTAGTTTACTTTGCGATATATATATATCATATAAGTAGTGCACGTATTTCAAAATTATCACCTTTTTTGTAACGTTGAAATAACTTGACATAGCACGAGAAACCAGATCACTTCGAATTCGCATGTTCTTTCAGAATGGAGGTACAGGTGGCTTCGTTACAGGGTTCGAACCTCACGACCAGCGGCAATCGTAACTTCCTGCGCTGATAATTCTGTAAGGATGAAACACTAATATCTGCACGTATTAAAAATAATTATTTATATTTATAATTATTTTTACCTCTTCTTAAGAAGTATGTTTTTTTAATTGTTGAGCACTGTCTGGTAAAAACAAGTCGGTCAGTTAGCCTACGTGCGAGATCGCGATCCGTTTTGTTTGATCACTGTAGATCGACTTTTAACACCGTTCATGCCTTTATCAATGTTTAAATTCACTTGAATATCGTTCCGATTGACAGTGGCCCTGGGATTATATTCCTTGTAAATAGAGACAGAGATGACGTTGTTGCGGGGTGCGAATCCCACTGCAATCGTAGCTTTCTGCACTAATCATTCCGGAAGGATGAAAGACTAGTGTTTGTAATTATTAAGAAGAATGATTTATAATTATATACATTATTTTCAGAGCATCGCAGTTCACAGAAAGAGCCAGGAAAGTCAACATACCGGAAGTCCAAGACTCGAGTTTCGCCCTCATTTGGGCTTATCAGTAAGACACATCCGAACTCGGAATTCGAAACCCGATTCTCTTGCATGCGTGATGAGCATTCTGCCACTTGAGCAAACGTGCAAGAAAATCTATTAACTAACGCAGATAAAGTAAACACAGATGGCACTCGACTATTGAATGGAACTACTTCGTCTCAAACAAGGATTGTTGTTATCCAACCAATAGGAACTAAAGCTGATTCCTCAAAAGTAGAATGTTTACATTCGATAGGATAATGTCATCCAACCAGCTAATCTAACGAGCAATTAAGAATAGAATTTTCATAGTGTAAAAGATGATATAATAGTTTCTACAGTGAAGCATGCAAAAGATTCGGGTTTCGAATCCCGAGTCCGGATATGTCTTACTGATAAGACAAAATGAGAGCGAAATTCGAGATTCGGACACCCAGTTTGTTGGCGTTTACGGCTCTTGTGAGCTGCGACATTTCTTGACTGTGGAAATAATTATCTATAATATAAAGCTGTTTGATCTGGCAATACGGTGGTTCATTAAAATTGTAGGGTCTGCGTTCGCGCCTGCTCCACAAAGTATGGAAATAAAAAATTTAAAAATGCAAAAAAAAAGACGTTTACAAGTGTTTTTGATATAGATGTACATAATAATACTTTGATAATATGTTTTAACTTAAATAGGGATGGTATAATAAAATTGTGGGGTCTGCATTCGCGCCTGGCCTCCATAGAATGGAAATAGGCACAAACTTTAATAAAGACTTTTCATATCTATCTGCGTAAGTATACTTTGATAATTATGTTTCAGTTTGAAGAAATATGGTATAATAAAATTGTGAGGTGTTCGTTCGCACCTGACCTCCATATAATGGAAATATGTCACAAAGTTTCACAAGTTTTTTTTTAAATATAGATCCACAGAATATTGTGATAAGTGTTTCAGTGTGAACAGGTATGGTATAATAAATTATGGGGTTTATCTATTTTATTTTTACTTTCATCATATTTTGCTTTGGTTTTGATACCCCTAAATTCAACCCAAATTTACAACCCTTCCTTTTCATAACCTATCATACTTTCATAAATCAGAGTCCATTTTCTGTAGGCTGTTTTTGAACCCAGTCAACGACGGGTACTTTTGCTAGTATATATATATAGTGTAATAGACACTGTATTTTGCTTTGGTTTTGATACCCCTAAATTCAACCCAAATTTACAACCCTTCCTTTTCATAACCTATCATACTTTCATAAATCAGAGTCCATTTTCTGTAGGCTGCTTTTGAACCCAGTCAACGACGGGCACTTTTGCTAGTATATATATATAGTGTAATAGACAGAGTTAAATGAGCAATACCTGAGTAGAATATGTATTTATATTTAAAAGTGCTGTGCTCTGATTATTACATCTATGATAAACTCAATAGGGCTATATAAAAAGAAAGGATGAGAGATTAATAACTGTGAAATTATCAATCAAGTTTTCGTAGGAGGAAACAACGAAATCTAATGCAAAATCCTTGATATATCTATATATCTATAAAAACAGAGATGTGTGTGCCACAGACGATTTCTGATTGGTTAATCCAATAATCACATCTCCTAAAAAACTATGGTTCGTAGGCTTTTAACGATACCATAAAATATTATGGCTTTATTTATTGTCCATCTTGGAAGGGTTTAATTTTTTTCTAACTTGCGATTTACAAATTACAAAGATACGAAACTAACTTACAATCTAACAATCGAACCTCCGACATCACGGCCGTCATTATGAAACTAAACTAAAAAAAAAAAACCCGCGTTCACTCGGGTTTGGGTACGTGTGCAGTTTTCCATTGACATTAAAAAATGGAAATATTTTTTAAAAAAATATATTGTACGTACTCGTCATGGGATAAAGTTTTCCTACAGAAAAAATCACGTAATTTCATCAAGTAGTTATTTTTTTATAGCGAAAAAAGAAAAAAATCAACGCTACAAGCGAAATTAAACAGAAAGTTTAAGTAGGGGGATTTCCCCCTTTTTTTTTATAGCGAGGCCAAATTTCGCGAATTTGGCCATTTTTTAAAGCAGTTTGGCCTTCAAAATTTCTGTTTGGCCATTTTCTTCACCGATGAAATAAAAGAAGCAAATAAAAACAACGCAATAAAACTTTTAAAAATACGGCACACTTTTGTTGTTCTTGTTTGTTTTTTTTGGTAATTTTCCTTATTTTTTTATTTTTACAAGATAATACTATTAAATGGACACTATTATGCCAAATTAGCCCCCCCTCCAAAAAAAAAAAAATGCACAAAAATTCGAGATTTAAGGTTTTGACGAGATAATTTAGCGAATTGTCCGGACTATTGCGAGATAACCATCCATTAGTTTTTCCTGAAATTTTGCCACAAATTGTATTTCATTACATAGATGTGCATAGTAACAACATTTTTTTGCCGAAAATTCCCGTTGCGTCTCCAGATTTCATCGGTGAAGAAAAAGGCCAAACAGAAATTTTGAAGGCCAAACTGCTTTAAAAAATAATATTTAATATATTCAACGATTTGACCTTTGAGAACTCTACCAAACTCCTCCTACAATTTTGGGTCTAAACAGTAAACACGTGATATTTTAGATATAGATTCCTTGGACATGGATCTAACTTATTAACTTTACTTGATCCCTAAACAATAAATGTTAAAAGGTCATAATAGGGGTCAAAGTTTTAAAAAATTGACCCTTTTTTTTTTTCTCAGCATTAACCTCAAAACACCTGGGCAACGCCGGGCACCGATTGCTAGTATATATATATATATATATATATATATATATATATATATATATATATATATATATATATATATATATATATATATATTACTACTTCATTTAATCGCATAATTTAATATACGAAGATATAATGTTATGCGTAAATTTTCAGCGTTTACTTCAATAGTGCTCAATACGTAGGTAGAACTAGGTAGTAAGTTATGAAAATATATATGGCAATTAAGCTACACAGAATATATCGCATTTCGTTCCCGTGAGACGCGGAATATTCTGTGTAGCTAAATTGCCATATATATTTTCATAACTTATTACTATATATAGAGAGAGAGGGGGGAGAGAGAGGGGGAGTAGGGAGTATACATATTTTATAGACTTGTACATTTCTCTATGAGTCCCCCTCTGCATCATTAAGGTAAATTTAGGCATATTTTTTTTTATTGCTTGCGAGGAAGTCCAACTGACCAAAAGGTTGTTCTCTGGATTGAAAGAAAAAAAAAATTATTTTTCTAACCAAAAAAAAAACAACCTCTTCTCCCGACCCGGAGACTGGGGGATAGAACATATACTATACTTTGATCTTAGCCCTAAAGATTATCTTAACAGAAAGTACTGGGGGGGGGGGAGTTTTTGTTAATATATGGATGTCCTGTTTTGCAGAGACGAGAAGACGCCCAGCTGTCAAACTAACCAAGATTCGACCTAGCATCTCGCAACACGCCCACCATCGCTGCAACTTGTAGCATTATCACACATACACACACACACACACACACACACATTTTATATATATATATATATATATATATATATATATATATATATATATATATATATATATATATATATATAGCCACTCTGCTTACCTACTTTTTACATACCTACGTACCTACTGGCGTATTATGGGGAAGAGAACGTACTGTGTTCTTAAAAAAAAATCTTACCTTCCATTTTTTCTTTTCCATACATTTTTTTTTTTTCATATGGAGCTAAAGAAAGCAAACCATAGGGGTTTTAGGTGTTTACTTTGCAGTTCCCGATACCACTTTTCTCTCTTCCTCAACTCGTCTCTTTCTCCTTCTATCTATTTATCTCTTTCTTCTTTCTCTTTCTTTCTCTTTCTTCTCTCTCTCACACACACACACACACACACACACACACACACACACTGACCATGCTCTTTCTCTCCTCTCCCTTCCGCTCTCTTTCTATCTGCACTTCCTAACCAACTGTTCATCCAACATCCCTCTGTGTCTTTTTTTTCTCTGTCCCTATGCTCACTATGTCACTCACTCTTCTTGCTTTTACTCTCT
>NC_136516.1:84516845-84581845 GCF_053919585.1 Euprymna scolopes | reverse complement strand
ATTTTTCTAACTTAATATATATATATATATATATATATATATATATATAAAAAGAGAGATGATGATGATGATGACGATGATGATGATGATGATGATGATGATGATGATGATGATGATGATGATGATGATGATGATGATGATGATGATGGAAATAGTGTTCCGACGAAATAAAGAAATAAAAAATGAACAAACCAAGTGATTTGGTGTTCATCAACGTTTCGTCTTTATTTCGAGACTTCCTCTGGATGAATGCAATTTAGAAAACAAAACACCAGTAAAAAATATTTGAAAAATATATTTTTAATATAATGAAATGTGTGGCTCTGTTCCATTTCAGAAACGGAAAAGGTCGTTGGAGATTTAAAAAAAAAAAAATGGAGGCATAGCGTTTTGAAAGAGAGTAAGATTTTTTTTTTTATAACGCTATATAGCCATTAATATTTTTAAAAACATCTGTTGCAATCCATATTCTTTTGGGGACAAACGTGTCCGTTATATTTTTCCGTGTAATTTTTGTTACGTAATTTATTGACTGATTATATGTGTAGCAGAGAAGAGCTTTCCCTGCGAAATCGAGCGAGAGTTAAGCTAATTTACATATAAATCGACTCACAAAAAGAGCAAAGAGCATAAAACCGGTTGACGTCTAAAAGGCAAACGACACATGCTATGAGTACCCACCGCGACGAACGGACCTTGCTAAATATGTATTAATTATTATAGGAGGTGTTTTCTATAGTTTAAGAGAGTTAACATGTGTCTGATTATGTTTACTTATTAATGGCGATACATTATAGAAACTTCCACGTTGTTTAATTGTGCTTGAATTTGCGATAAGCACTAATTCAAGAAGTCTCCGTCGCGGTTTATTTGAAATATATATAACTATTTTTTGTTCGTTGGAAGTCAAAATTATGATTATGCTTTAATGAACGAGAGAATAATGCATTTACAGAATTGCTATTTCTTATATCTCTTCTATGTTCATTCTAATGTGCAAAATGTATAACTTGTTTTGTTCCTTATATATATATATATATATATATATATATATATATATATATATATATATATATATATGTATATATATATATATATATATATATGCATGTATATATATATATATATATATATGCATGTATGTATATTTTTGCAGCAAGTCATTATTCAGGCACGTCTGATTGAACACGACAGAGTTATTCTTTTCCCCCTTTTTCTGGATATATTTTCTACTCGTTGAGCGGTCTTTTTAATTTCAGCTGGCATGTTATATAAAATGGCACCCAAAAGTAACAACAACAATCTCTCCTGATGATAATCGGATGCACCGATAGAAAGCGATTGAGAAGAATATGGCGGCACAACAACTTTTGGGCGCCATTTTATACAACATGCCAGCTGAAATTAAAATGACCGCTCGACGAATGGAAAAGATATCCAGAAAAAGGGGAAAAAGAATAACTCTGTCGTGTTCAATCAGATGTGTGGAATAATATGTGTGTGTGTGTGTGTGTGTGTGTGTGTGTGTGTGTGTGTGTGTGTGTGCGTGCGTGTGTGTGTTTTAAAAACTATGAGGTATATTCTTTTAGAGACGTACTATGGTTTCATTGCAGTGGAACTGTCTTTTAAAGTGTATGAAAAAATCAAACAAATCATTAGCAACTCACGAAATGAAATCGAAGAAACTACCGTTTCAGTGGAGACGGACTGACTGTATGCTAATATGGATTTTAATCGCAGCTAATTATATATGTGCGTGTGATTGTGTGCGTGTGATTGTGTGCGTGTGATTGTGTGCGTGTGATTGTGTGCACGCGTGTGTGTGGTCTAAAGAACTTTGCGTATTTTACAATAAGTAAAATATGAAATCTATATATCTATTAAAGTGTCTGTCTGTCTGTGTGTCTGTCTGTCTGTGTACATTTACCTGCGCAATAACTCTGTCAGTTTTCAGTCTACAGACTCGAAATTTGATATACAGGGTACTGAGATTTGGGAAAATCTGTGTAATCTTTTTTCGGCCAGAAATTTGGCTGTTAAGGGGGTCAAAGTTCAATGATTTGACCTTTGAGAACTTTACCAAACTCCTCCGACAATTTTCAGTATGAACAATTGAAATTTTAGATATAGGTTCCTTGGATATGGATCTAACGTTAGAACTTGATTTCAGTCAGCCCAAAACAATAAATGGTTAGGGGTCATAATAGGGAGCAAACTTTTAAAAATTGACCTCTGCGGTCTCTACCAAATTACTCAGACAATTTCTGGTCTAAACATTTGAAATTTTACATAAAGGGTATTCAGAGATAGGGCAAGCTTTTTAATCGGTTTGGGTCAGAAAATTTGAGCTACCCATATATAAATGTATGTATGTATGTATATTTGCATGTCTGCCTAAAACTTTCGACAGAGGCGATGGATTTTCACAAGATCACTATCGTTTTGAAGCTCGACCCTTCAGACGACAAATACCGAAAAATTGGCTAAAAACATTAATTTCTTCACCCTCAACTGGGCACTTCTCTACAGGGTGGGGTCGCTTTTTTCACCGATATTTTCGAAAGTCTAACCTTTTCTCTTTTCGATTGTCTAACCTTAATTTAAACCTACGTCACTTCCGGTTTGGCGGTGGTTGTAACAGCAAAGACGTCAGGGTTTTCTCCGTTCTTTTCCTTTTTCGCGGTACGGGTTCGAGCCTGCCTTCTTGCTACCACTTTTTTTTTTTTTTTTTGCTCAACACACACTTCCAAACACTCGGGCAACGCCGGGCTGAAATGCTAGTATGTTTATATATTTACTTATACATACGTATATATATTATTCACATCGTAACTGGAACGTTTTGTTACTGAGGAAATTGTATTTCCCATTGGAGGTCCATGAGTTTGACAGCTGTCCTGTTTTTAAATAACTTAAATAGCTACGTGGTAAACAGCTGGTGATCTCCGTTTTCGATTTATAGTGTACGTTCAGATTTTTATTGTTTTTTTTTTGTCTTTTTTTTTTCTTCACTTCTATATGCTTGAATTTACTTTTGTAATTGCGAATTTGTTTAATCGGCGTATACAATTGCTAAATCTGCGGTATACTGAACTTAGTATCCTTAGAAATTTAAACTGCATTATTTATTTATTAATTTATTTATTTATGCCATTATGTTATTAACAATACTCAAATCTTAGTTTAGACAACACACACACATATATATATATATATATATATATATATATATATATATATATATATATATATATATATATATATATATATATATATATATGTATATACTAGCATGGGTGCCCGGCGTTGCCCGGGTGTTTAGAGGTGTATGCTGAGCAAAAAAAAAAGGGGGTAATTTTTTAAACTTTGACCCCTATTATGACCCCTGAAAATTTATTGTTTTGGCCTCAAATCAAGTTATTACGTTAGATCCATGTCCACGGAACCTATATCTAAAATTTCAAGGGTGTAGACCCAAAATTGTCGGAGGAGTTTGGTAGAGTTCTTAAAGGTCAAATCGTTGAAATTTGACCCCTTACCAGCCAAATTTCTGGCTGACACCCATCACATCGATTTTTCCAAATCTCAGTACCCGGTATTTCAAATTTCGAGTCTATAGACTAAAAATTGACAGAGTTATTGCGTAGGGAAATGTACACAGACAGACAGACACACAGACACACAGACAGACACACAGACAGACAGACAGACAGACACGTTCACTTTTATAGATATATAGATATATATATTTGAGGTTGCTATTTTCCAAAGGTATGGTAACCAGTGAAATATAACGAGATTCATACAAGAGTGCTCAATACAGAAGTAGAGCAGGTTACATTTGTCTTTACATAAACAGTAGTTTGTTGCTACACAGTCATGAGCATGTTTTAGTCTACTAGTATTTACTAACTATTTCGTTTCGGAATTCCGTTTTCGAAAATAAGGGTTGTTTCCTGATGAGGTTTCTAGTTAGTAAATACTAGTAGACCGAAACATGCTCATGACTGTGTAGCAACAAACTACTGCTTATATAAAGACAAATATATATATATATATATATATATATATATATATATATATATATATATATATATATATATAAAGAGAGAGAGAGAGAGAGAGAGAGAGAGAGAGAGAGAGGACGAGAGAAAGGTGTGTGTGTTTATGTAGAGGAGTTGACAGAGAAGAAAGTAACATTTTAACAGTAGCAGCCCTGTTTCCCCCCTAAACCTCCCTCATTCTTCTTCATCATCATTATCATCATCATCTTCATCATTATCATCTTCCTCCACCTTCGTCTGGGTGCGTGGGGTGGAAACGTTAGCATATATTGGAGGTATTTTAAGAGGAGGTTGGGAAGGAGTTAGGACGTACCCTAGCGGAGAGGATGGGTGACTCTGTAGGAATGAGGTGACTCTTAAAGAGAACGACGAACGGAACGGTGCACGGACCCGCGGGTGGGAGAGGAGGGAATCGGGTCGGTCGGGAAGGGTGGGAGGAAGGGTTGGGTCAACTCACTCTGCGATGTACGGTGTCGGTCTAGAGAGCAACAGAGATGAGGAGTGAGAGGATAGAGAGTTTGTTTGTTGGAAGGTAGAAGTTAAGGTGACAGACTCGTGTGTGAGTCTGCGAAAAAAGGATGGTGCGCTCGGTGTTGATGTTGCTGGGGGTGGGGAGCAAGGAGGAAGCGGGTGGAGATTCCTAAGGCAGGTCGGTTCTGCCCGGTCTCGGGCTGGGATGGGGAAGGGAGAGGTAGAGGTCTACGATAGGGGGAAGGTGAGAGAAAGATGAGGCGGCGGTACGCTGTCGGTGTATATCTGAGCCGTGGGAACAGAGTCCTGTTAGAATCGCATCTTTTAGTGAAAACATTATCCCCCGCCTCCGTCGTCCGATTCTCGTTTTTTATTATTATTATTATTAACCCCACTACACCACCCTTCCACCCTATTTTGGTAGCGAATAACTTTTGCCACCGCCGCTAAGATCTTTCGAAGAATCGTCGCATCTCCGACATTGTCAGTTGTTCTTCAAAAAAATAAAAAATAAAAAATAAAAAAAATAAAAATAATAATAATAATAATCATAAAACAGTAACAAAACAAAATACAGTTGTTTTTCTTTTTCTATCAAAGGAAATAGGGCAAATAGGTTCGACGCCCCACTACCCCCACCCCCACCGCCATTTTTATTTTTAATTTAAAAAAAAAAATTGATTTTTAGGGCATTCTTGTATAATGACAAACAAAACAAAATTGTGGTGACAAGACCTTAATATACAAATAATTGTTACCAAACTCAAGATAAGATACTTTTCTACCTACCTGGATGAGTTTTCGTTCTTCCTTTTTTTTTTTTTTTTTGTTTTTTGTTCGTTTGTTTTGTTTTGTTTTTATTTTTTTTTTTGTATGTGACTGTGTTTTCAAACTTATTTTAAAGAGTTCATTTACTTCGAAACAAAAGTAGTGTCAAGCTGAGTTACATAATGAAAACAAAATGACAGTTTGTTATAGTCATTTGGACACTCAATAAGCGCTCAAAAATCGAAAATTGAACAAAATACTGTTAAAAACGTATCCAATAAATCACTATTGATTACCGTCCACGCCAGACAGTTAAAGTTCTTCTGCCATTTAATACGGGCGGACGGCGTGGAAAAAACTTTTATGTTAGAACAAGTCGTCGGAAGAAAAAAGAGCAGCGGAAGACAACGAGACAACGACAAGATCACTGACAGTTTCAGCATGGTCATTGGAAACAGGACTATGGATCTCACCAGAAAGACCTAATGCAGAGGGGAGTTGAGAGTTAAGATCAAATAACAGACTTGATAACTGTAGTAGTAGTAGTAGTAGTAGTAGTAGTAGTAGTAGTAGTAGTAGTAGTAGTAGTAGTAGAAGGAGAAGAAGGAGAAGGAGAAGAAGAAGAAAAAGAAGAAAGAAAGAAAAAGAAGAAATGTCACCAATTATGCGAAAATGAAATGTTCTACCAATATTTTGTTCGATTTTTTTTTTTTTTTTTTTACATAGGAGTCACCACTTATCAAGGCCCGGAGGCAACTCGAGGATAAGGGTTATGGAGTGTACAGTAGTCAGTGGGATGATATTGTAATCGTTAGTAATGCGTATTTGGTAAATTGGATTACTTAAGGGGGCTGTTCATCAAGAATTTGTTTATGATTTTGTTCGATTTTTTTTTTTTTTTTTTTACATAGGAGTCACCACTTATCAAGGCCCGGAGGCAACTCGAGGATAAGGGTTATGGAGTGTACAGTAGTCAGTGGGATGATATTGTAATCGTTAGTAATGCGTATTTGGTAAATTGGATTACTTAAGGGGGCTGTTCATCAAGAATTTGTTTATGTTGGACTTGAAAACAACCAAGTTGTAGTCAGCTGGAAAGCAGACAAATGGAAGAGAGTTCCACAGGCGTGCAGTTTTTGAGCGATAATCGAGGGTGCAAGTGGCTGAAACCGCCATTTTTTACATTGTAGAAATAATACGAATTCTCAGTCCTCAGCTTAAAACTTCAGAACGTATTCCAACATTGTGATATAATTTTTTTTTAACTACTTTTAATTAGGTTATTGTGTTTAATTGCATTTAGTAAAACGTAAATTAAAATGTATGGAAAATTATGAAACGTTGAAAATTATTTTCACGACGAGGATTGATTATTCGCATTATTTAAATTCTTCGGATTTCTGTTCTCATCTCAAAAATTAAAGTCTTGTGTTGTTTAACTTTCACTGAAAAAATCAGGGGTTGCTTAAATTTCACTTGAAAAGTTTGCGGTTGCTTATCTTTACCTGGAAAAGTCCGAATGTCCTGAAGTCACTTACCATTTTCTGGAAAATCTGAGGTTGCTTATCTTTGACTGGAAAATCTAAGGTTGCTTATCTTTGACTGGAAAATCTGAGGTTGCTTATCTTTGACTGGAAAATCTGAGGTTACTTATCTTTGACAGGAAAAGCTGAGGTTACTTATCTTTGACTGGAAAATCTGAGGTTGCTTATCTTTGACTGGAAAATCTAAGGTTGCTTATCTTTGACAGGAAAATCTGAGGTTGCTTATCTTTGACTGGAAAATCTGAGGTTGCTTATCTTTGACTGGAAAATCTAAGGTTGCTTATCTTTTACTGGAAAATCTGAGGTTGCTTATCTTTGACAGGAAAATCTGAGGTTGCTTATCTTTGACTGGAAAATCTGAGGTTGCTTATCTTTGACAGGAAAATCTGAGGTTGCTTATCTTTGACTGGAAAATCTGAGGTTGCTTATCTTTGACTGGAAAATCTGAGGTTGCTTATCTTTGACTGGAAAATCTGAGGTTGCTTATCTTTGACTGGAAAATCTGAGGTTGCTTATCTTTGACTGGAAAATCTGAGGTTGCTTATCTTTGACAGGAAAATCTGAGGTTGCTTATCTTTGACTGGAAAATCTGAGGTTGCTTATCTTTGACTGGAAAATCTGAGGTTGCTTATCTTTGACTGGAAAATCTGAGGTTGCTTATCTTTGACTGAAAATCTAAGGTTGCTTATCTTTGACAGGAAAATCTGAGGTTGCTTATCTTTGACTGGAAAATCTGAGGTTGCTTATCTTTGACTGGAAAATCTAAGGTTGCTTATCTTTGACTGGAAAATCTGAGGTTGCTTATCTTTGACTGGAAAATCTGAGGTTGCTTATCTTTGACTGGAAAATCTAAGGTTGCTTATCTTTGACTGGAAAATGTGTTGAGGTTGCTTATCTTTGATGGAAAATCTGAGGTTGCTTTTCTTTGACTGGAAAATCTGAGGTTACTTATCTTTGACTAGAAAATCTGAGGTTGCTTATCTTTGACTGGAAAATCTGAGGTTGCTATTCCTTAGCAGGAAAAATCTGAGGTTGCTTATCTTTGACTGGAAAATTGAGGTTGCTTTTTATTTTTTTGGGGATCATTTTCTTGGCTTGCAACGCATCTGAGTTGTTTATATCTACCTAAAAAGTCAGTGTTGCATAAGAAACTAATCTCAGGTCACACCGCTAGAGTAATGTCCCTTGGCGGTGACGGATTTGTATGGGAGATCATGGCGGAGAATAATAAGAGGCCTGTAAACACGTGTACACGTTGTGTTGTTTTCATTAATGGGAATCTGCATGTAAAGATAATGAAAAATGTCTGGAGTCTATTTAGAAGTGTCATTTGAAACGGAACAAATAAAGTTTTCAGTTGGGTTATAAACATTGTAAAGGATATATCGTCTGCATTGGTCCAATGAAATTCATATAAGTTTTTTTATAAAAAACAATAAAAAAGAAATAAGAGAACTTCGTAGTGAAATCCTTCAACATTTGGTCAAATTTTAATGCATATGTGTTATGTCGACTAATCTCGTCAATAGTTAAAAGTGTCATTATTTATTGTGAGTTGCTACAAGACAGACCTACCTACTTATTAAACTTGTCACGTTATTTTTTCATGATGGGACGAAGGCTTTCATCGACTGACAAATTATGAAATAGACATTCAAAACATCCGATGTCTACGTGTCAGTACAGTCAGGGATCCAGGGAACAGGAAGGGAATTTCGAAGTCTAGCAGTCCAAGCGAAAATCTTTTAGAGTAGAAGGCTCCCCAGCATCCAGGGACCTCGACAGTGAAATGGGATGGGGTGTTGCTGCTTTTCAGATTGGTCGGATATATGTTCCTCGCGGGGGAGGGGGGTGCACAAGTACTATGAATTCATCAGTGCACATTCTATGAAAGCACTTGTAAAACAGATACAAGGATGCAATATTGCATCGATGTGACAGAGGTTGAAGCTGGACGGATAATGCGGTACATGTTAGAATGGCAACTTTACTTTTTGAGCATGTCCAAAAGGGAGAGACTTGTGGCAGATGCAACAGTCCAATATATATATATATATATATATATATATATATATATATATATATATATATATATATATATATATATATAGTGAAAGTGTGTGTGTGTGTGTGTGTACATTTCCATACGCAATAACTCTGTCAAATTTAAGTGTACAGACTCGAAATTTGATATACAGGGTACTGAGATTTGGGAAACTCGAGGTGATTGGTTTTCGCCAAGAAATTGGCGATTAAGGGGTCAAAGTTCAACGATTTGATCTTTGATAACTCTAACAAACTCCTCCGACAATTTTGAGTCTAAACACTTGAAATTTTAGATATAGGTTCCTCGGACATGGATCTAACTTAATAACTTAATGTAAGCCCAAAACAATAAATGTTACGGGGTCATAATAGGGGTCAAAGTTAAAGAAAATTTGCCGCTTTTTTTTTTTTTTTTTTTGCTCAACATACACCTCTAAATACCCGGGCAACGCCGGGATGAAATGCTAGTACATATATATATATATATATATATATATATATATATATATATAATATATATATATATATATATATATATATATGAGGCTATGTCATATGCTACTGGTACCATGTAACCCAGTACTACCTGCCTCATGGTCGGGTCACCAGCGACTAAACTGGTTCCCCCACCAGACTTATTTGGTGAGGAGGGCGGCTAGTCTCCCTGAAGGATTAAAAACAAGACCTTTCAAGGGGCGAATGAACCCTTTTTCGGGGTCAACGGCCAACTAGCACCGTGTGTGCTTGTATGTGTGTGCTGGGGTGAAGAGGGCTCTTGTAAGCCGTGGTGAAGCAACCTTTCTAGGAGAAGCAAATCTCTGATTTAAAAAACCATAAAGCGGGAGATCAGTACCCGCATTAAGCTGGTCTGCAGTTTAATTTGTTGCTGGCTATCTTGCTCTTGCTTTTTGCTGGATCTCAACATTTTGTAACCGAGAGAGAGACTTAGCTGTCGTACAAAGCTAAGACTCTGTAACATCTGTGTATAGATACTCCCTCAGGCATTTGTCTATAAAAATGGGTCCTGTGGTGATGGACGTCATTTTTTGGCTCATGGACTCTGTCTGAGGGAGTAGCACTCGTCTGACAAGACGTTCCAATAATCATATATATATATATATATATATATATATATACATATATAAACCAGGCTTAGGGACAAACAAATCCAACTTGCTTCCTCCCTTGAGACTTTCATTCACGAACATCCGTGGGCTTAGAACTAATTTAGCTGATGTAGAAGCATTTCTCCTAACAAATAGCACTAAGTGAGACTAACCTACACTGCTCCATTCGCTCTAACTACTTTAACATGCCTGGATATCTCCCACTCTGCCGTAAGGACTCTGACAGACATATGCACAGACTTGGAGTTTACATTCGTAATACCCTTCCCTTGACTAGAGAAACAAATCTAGAATCGAACGATTCAAGCCTTTATGTGCTTTAGACTTAACATGCAACATAACATTAGCTACTTTTATTTTCTCTACCGCTCTCCCTCGATCCAGGATTGCACCATAATAAACAAAGTCTCTGACAGCATAGACACAGCACTCACCCTAGACACTAGCGCACAAGTACATGTATTTGGTGACTTTAATGTCCATTAAAAAAACTGGTTGGGATTCTCTACTTACACAGACACAGCGGGCAGCACAACACATAGCTCCTCTATCACAAATGGTTCCATTCCCAACCCGTTTCCCTGACCAGCAAGAACAACACGCATCACTTCTAGATATGTTTCTGATCACAGTTCCCGATGATTGTATAACGAATGCCGACAGCCCACTTGTTGATCATGCAGTGATAATGGTTGAAATCGCCCTAAACTCTTCAGCCGAAACTGAGGAGCTAGTGCTCAAAACAACGAGATATTATAAAAAGGCTGACGGGAAGCCATCAGAGATCTTATCAGAGATGCCCCATGGGAAAATATTTTTTCTCTTCATGCTGAGCAATGCGCAAATGAGATCACTGAATGGTTCAAAACTGCAATTGACGCACATGTCCCCATGCGGAAATTTTATAGTAACCCCAACTCTCCTCAATGGTTTACTTCGACTTGTGCAACTGCCATTGCTCAAAGGCAGCATGCATACCGCAGATTTAACCAACATAAGTCCAGTTCAAACAGACAGAAGTACATAGAAGCTAGAAGTAACGTTAAAAATGAAATAGTGACAGCTAAAAAAGAATTTACTGAAACCACTATTAGTGGTCGAAGCACAAAAATTAGGAACTCGTGACTTTTGGAAAATCTACAACAGTGTAGTAAATAATGGGCAATCAACAATTCCCCCACTAACCAACAATCACGAGGTTGTTTGCTTAGCAACCGAGAAGGCTAACATGCTTGCCAGTCGGTTTGCCTCAAGCTCCACACTGGACCCTCCCAACCACCCCCTACCTGACTTTTCTATGCGGACAGACGCCATGCTAGACGATCTGAAAATCACCCCTGCTCAGGTGCATGCTATCATAAAAAACCTTGACACTTCAAAAGCATGTGGACCCGATCTCATCCCATCTGTGCTATTAAAAAAGTGCTCAGCTGAAGTAGGTCCAGTTCTCTCTAAACTCTACAACAAATGCCTTTATGAATCTTGCTTTCCGGGCTGTTGGATAACTGCTTCTGTAGTACCAGTATTCAAGAATTCTGGCGAAAAAACGGACCCATTAAATTATCGCCCCATTAGCCTCCTCCCACTTTTTTCCAAAATATTTGAGACCTTAATTAACCATGCTCTAGTCCATCACCTTACAGATGCTAAACTTCTGACTGACCAACAATATGGATTTAGACAAGCCCGTTCCACGGCAGAAATCCTAACTGTAATCTCTGAACGTTTATACCACTCATTGGACAAAGCCGGAGAAGGCAGAGCGGTAGCTCTAGATATATCTAAGGCTTTTGACAGGGTGTGGCATGAGGGTCTCCTCAGGAAAATTAGATCATACGGTATCACTGGTAGAATACTAGACATAATTAAATATTCTTAGATAAGAGAAAAATCCAGGTTGTCCTCGACGGTCGTACATCTAAACAATATGATATAAATGCGGGAGTGCCCCAAGGGTCTATCCTTGGACCTCTATTGTTCCTAATATTCATAAATGACCTCCCCGACAAAATTGCCTCTAAAATGGGTATATATGCTGATGACACCACACTCTATAGCAGGCATGATAGGAAAACAAATGAACACATATCTAAAGAATTGGCAGAAACACTAGAGGATGACCTCCAATCTGTAGTGGAATGGGGACAAAAATGGATGGTCACGTTCAATGCTGCTAAGACTAAACTAGTTTCCTTCAATAATTACAAGAAAACTTCTCTGCCACCAATAGCAATGGCCAACGACACTTTATCTGAGAGTACATCTTTCAAACTCCTTGGTCTAACGTTCACAGGAAACATGAGTTGGAACAATTACATTGAAAGCATCCAAAATGATATTACGAAGGGTGTTCGATAAGTAATGCCTCCTATTCTTTTATTACGTCAAATGGATCAGAAAGGATTGCAAATTGTATTATAATGATGACTGCACTTATGCTGATCCTTGTTTTTGCATTGTCCGCTTCTCAAGTGCGATATAATTATCCAAATATCAGCAGCCATGATGCATCCAACGCGACATTGAATTGTTTGGTCACCAAGAGGCTGTACACGTTTGTTTGTACATTCCAAACGTAATGACTCCTATTTTTATTTTTATCTCAGTCCTGGATATGACCTTAAACTATATCCAGTGGTGCGGCCCCAGCTTGCGGGCTTTTGGGGGGGGGGGGTGGAGACATCCTTTAATTGCCATTGCTCTCAGGTCCACTTTGACCCGGAGTGGTAATACCTGTTAGGGTCCTAACTATGTGTTAAATAGAAACCGACTTGAAAACAACAAATATATTCTATTAAAAAATTATTTTTCAAAATATCTCGATTCGGCATTAAACAACATGAAAAGGGTTGAAATGCTTGCTTGCTACCAACCAACCAACCAACCAACCAACCTATTTTTATTACGCCCGAATGGATCGGAAGGGATTGCAAATTGCATAGCTATGATGACTGAACTTACGCATCCATGACTTGAAAGTTTCATCTATCTTTTGCAGATATTGACGGCGTAACGCTCTAAGAAAGCAGCCATTGTTATGGACGTGCCCCAGAAGCAGAGATGCGTCATTGAATTCATGGCAAAAGTGAATTGAGAATGGTGATGTCTATGTAGAAAAATATATTCTGGAGCATAAAGTGTCGCTCGTTTTAATGGTATCACTTCAGTCTTTGTAGCTCTTCAACTTTTTGAGTTAAAAAAGAAGCATTATTTTTGGAAAGACCCCCCCTCCTCGTATGACAACGCACGCTCCAGACGCCAATGTTTAGCTATCATTCATCGGGGGGGGGGAATATATTGAGAATGCTGGTGGCTATGTAGAAAAACAAATTCTGAAGTAGAAAAGGTTGCTCGTTTTAATGGTATCGTTTTCGTCTTCATAGCTCTTTAAGTTTTTTAGTTTAAAAAATTGGGAGAGTTTATTTTTTACATAACCCTCGTACTTCGGTGTGATATCTACAATCTAAATCTCATCAAGTTTTTGCGATTTACACATAATGCAATCAACATGACACAAAAGCAACGAAAACGCTTGACCTAATTGATTACTACATAATGTGAGGTTAGCAGCCTGGGGCCAGAACCCTAAATCTACCCTCTAACCATAACCTTAATCCCTAACTCTATTTGCAACCGCAACGTTCAGAGAAGAGGCAGTGTGATACTTCAGCCAAATATTCAATGAAAATTTGCTGAAGGTTCAGTAATTTTTTCACGCGGATGGAGAATATATTTTTCTACATAGCCTGCAGTATTCTGGTCCTGTATATGACCTTAAACTATATCCAGTGGTGAGGCCCCCGCTTGTGGGCTTTGGGGAGTGTGGAGCCACCCTTTAATTGCCATTGCTCCCAGGTCCACTCTGACCCGGAATGGTAGTACCTGTTAGGGCCTCAACTATGGGTTGAATAGAAACCAACTTGAAAACAACAAATATATTCTATAAAAAATTTTTCTTCCGAATCTTTGGATTCGGCATTAAATAACCCAGAAAGGGATTGATATGCCGTAAAACAAAAACAACTAACCAACCAACCAGCCAGCAGTATTCTCAATATATTCCCCTCCCCTCGATGAATGATAGCTGTATACGGATGTCTGTAGCGGTAATTCAAACCAGGTCCTTCTTCTTCTATTTTTCTAACCGTAAATCATTACCTGGTGCTACCAGACCAGGCTGTCTGAAGATACTGTCTTCCTGGCCTAAAATGCACCAAACATTAATTTTAATGTTTTCTTTATTCCTTCCGATTTGCAAAAATAGGTCATGTTCTGCGAATTCAAAAACCAAATAAAAATGTTTTAAAATGACTAAGTTCAGCATTTGTCCCCCCTCCCTCGTTTAACCCTAAAAGTCCCTAGGGGACGTCAAATCCTGGTGAAAATGAACAAACGGTGCAGTTTTAGGCCTTAACATATGTAAATTTGAGTTCTGCACTATACAAAAAAAGAAATGACTAAGTCCATCATTGCCCCTCTTCCGATTTAGCCCCAAAAGTCCCCAACGCCTTAACATATTTAAATTTGAGTTCAACACCATGCAAAACTGCTAAGTAGACATACACAGAAAATTTTTGACAAATATGGTAAAATAGTCCCAAAAATAGTGTTTTTATTAGCCCTAACAGAGCCCCTGGGGCACATGCAAGAGTTATCGCAAAGTATAGACAAACAAAATTATATAGAAATCAGTTAGTTACAACTTTTCAGAAAGTTTTATAAAAATCCAAGACGTCAATTTTTTTTTTTTTTAATAAGCACAAAAGTTTCAATTTTAGTCACTTTAACCCCAAGGGCACCTCTAGGGGAGCAACCGGAGTTTTCCTGGAAAATCTGTTCTGTTACTTTTTTGACACATATCATGTTTAATGTTTGTGCAAAATTTCAAAATATTCCAAGGCGTCGTTATTGAGAAAAGTGCGGACAGACGAACGGACGAACGGACAAGGATAGAATTTACAGGTCCACCCTCCTTTTGCCGGGGGACAAAAAATATTCATCTAGAAAACGATCAAACCAAACTTCATAAATAAACATGTAAAGATATAAAGAATTTGAAGCGTAAAACTTCTTCCCAAATTACTAGGGTCGACATTAAATAACTCGGAAACGGTTGATATGCCGTAAAACTAAACCAATCTAAACTGCCTGAATAATTATTTGAAGATTTAAGAAACTTAAGCCATAAAAACATTTTTTTTTTCTAAAATTACTGAATTTGAAATTAAATAAACCGAAAGGGTTGATATGCCATAAAACAAAACTCAACCAATCGTAAACCATCAGTAAAATATCATAAATTTAAACACCGGAGCACATACATAATAAATTGACACGGACATTTTTATATTTTACAAGAAAGTTACCACTTGCCAAGGCCCGAACGCTACTCGGGGATAAGTGTTAATGAGTATGAGGTGGCCACTGAGACAACAGCGTAGTGATCAGTAGTGGTGGAAATTGGGTAGAATTTGATTATTTAAAAGAACGGCTCAAGAAGAACTTGTTTACATTGGACTTGAAGACGATCATAGAGTTCCATAGGCAGGTGGTTCTAGGAAAAAACTTTGTTCGTGAAATTTGCATTTAGATTTAGGCACAAACAGAGAGTGAGGGAGCTTGTTGATAGTGGTTGTAGGTAGACGAGTGCTTTTTTAAAAATTTTGGCAGGTGGGGACCGTAGTTTGAAGCTCAAATGAGAATTTGACATGAAACTAATCATGGAGCAGAGACAGGCTCGCAACGTCTCTTTTTGTATATTGCAAAACAAAATTGAGGAGCGTAGTATGTGGATGTTGTGGCTTGTCGATCTCAAGTCAAAGTAGCTGAGAATAGTTTACTGTCTGATTTAGATAATGAAGAATCAGCAGAAATTATGATGCAGAAGGCGATGTTGTTAAAGTTAGGGTTAGAGTTGGGGTTGTGATGCTGAGAGCGACGTTGTGTGGTCTCCATCGGCCACTTGAAGCCATAAAATCCGAACTCTTGGCGGGAGGGGATTATAGACAAGTTTGATAATCTCTATAAATGTGTGTGGGTGTGTGTGTGTGTGTGTGTGTGTGTGTGTGTGTGTGTGTGTGTATGTGAACGCGCTTGTTTGTGTTAAAAAAAATCTAGAGGGACTACCCGGCGTTACCTGGGGTCATGGAAAACTAAATAGAAGGTTTGTATTATTTGGATTAATCAGAAAATTGTACTCATCTGTACAACGCCCTGGTCAATGTAAACTTCGACCTTCGTCAGGTGTTAAAGTAGCCATGTTTCGGCGGGGGGGGGGGGAGAAGAAGGGTTATCTCTGTACTCTAAGGTTACAAATTATTAGATCTAATTAAAAATAAGTTTACACAAATTATAAAGATAATTAAATTATCAGGAAGCCCTAAGGGGTATCATTAATAACTTATTATGATTAAAATTTTAATCAAATCCATCAACAAATTGTAAGTTGTTAGAAAAGTGACATAAGCTGTTGAATAGTGTTTACTTTCTCATCCAACACCACTCCCTGTTTTTACTTGGGAGTCACCACTTACCAAGGCCCGAAGGCCACTCGAGGATAAGGGTTAATGAATGTTAGGTGGTAGCGTAGAAATCGTTAATTATTTAAATTCAGTAGAATTTGAGTATTTATGGGATCAACAAGAACTTGTTTACATTGAATTTGACGGCTACCATGTTGTATTCAACCGGGAAGCAGACCATTGGAACAGTGTTCCAAAGTTGGACAGTTCTTGGAAAAAAGCCTTGTTCATGAAATTTGTGCTTAGATTTAGGCCCAGATAGAGAGTCAGGGAAATCGTATATAGTGGTTGTAGTTAGTCGAATGATTATTGTAAAACTTTGAAATTTCTTTTTTATGTTAGGTGTGAGAAAATAAAATTTAGGAGACCTTCAGAGCGCTACGGAAAATTCCAAATAAAATGAGGGATATTTCCAGAGCACTACAAAAACTAAGTTTTCCCCTTCCCCCCCCCCCCACTCTTTTTTGTAGAGAAATGACAATACAGGGTGGAAAGATAAAATTGTCGCCCTTGGGTGTAGTTTTAAGTGAGGGTCACATCATTCCACCTTACATCTTCAAAGTCGGATTGAAAGTCAGCACCAAAGTGTACCTTAATGCGCTGAAGAGTGTGGTGATCCTCTGTTGCAATCAAGTGGCCGCTGGCAGACCCTGGGCGTGGCAGCAGGATTCGGCGCTGGCCCACATCTCTAAAGAGACCCGGGCATGGTTGGCTTCAGAAGGAGCGCTACGACTTTGTACCTTTCTCTAACTGGACCCCCAGCATCTCCCGACCTGAACCCCGCTGGACTACTTCGTTTGTTTATACGTTGAGAACATCACCAACATGACCTCCCACAACACCAAAGCCAGCGTGATCGCCGCCATTTGCCGAGTATTCACTGAACTCTCGTCGGCGCTTGTGAAAAAGGCACGGTCACAGTTTTGGATTCGTATCGAGGCTGTGATTGAGGCTGAAGGCGGCTACATTGAATAGATGTCAGCTCTACTACACCAGCAAGTTACCTGAATTGATTTTTTTTCAATAAAAGTTTTAAAATAAAGTTATCGCGTTGTTTTCTTTAGGGCGACAAATGTATTGTTCCTCCGTGTACGTGCGCACAAGAACACCTTACGCCTGCCATGTTTCAATTGTTTTGTTTTTTATTTAATTTTCATCCCTTAGCAGCTATTTTTACCGGTTAAGATCCATAAATGACCGGTCTATAAAAGATGCAATCAGTTGACATACCTCGCGCCCGCTCTGCAACCTTGCATCTCGTAGGAGATGTAGTTTTAAAAAAAATGAAGACAGATAAACACACAGACAAAGTGTGTTTTATAAATTAGATTTCACTGATTGGGTTCTGCCATTAATTAGACTTGGACTTCATTTTCTATTTCCTTTGACTATTTTTACGCGTATCTACAAACATTGTTTTAATTTGTAACTTCTTTTTTTTTTAATTGGGGATGGGTCACTCTTTTTCAAGTCCCGGAGGCTATTCTAGGACAAGGATTAATAAGTGTGAGGTGGAAGGTGAGACGACGTGATCAGTTATGGTGGAAACTGGGTACGTGTTAATTATTATTCACATTAGATTTGAAAATTGCCATGTCATAGTCAGACGGGAAGCAGCCACACGGTATTGTGTTCCACAGGGGAACACGTCTAAGAAAAGAAACTCTGCACATGAAATTTAGTTTTAGTTTTAGGCAGAGATAGAGAGCGAGGGAAGTTGTTGTAGCGAGACAAGTATCTTTTTTTTTTCGAACGTTTTACAGGGTCGATAGTAGATTGGAGCTCGGCCGATTCACTACCAATAGAAAGTAACGATAGAGCAAAATCAATAGCGTACAAACTCATCTAAATTTATAGAAATAAACAACTTAGAATGATACACATTTAATGGCATAATCGTTTTTAGTTGTTGTTTATACATTACATTTTCACCTCAAACAAGGCACAGTGCCACTTTGATGTAGGGGGCTACTATCAGGGACATAAGTTTCAGAGATACTATGAAGGGAGTTGAGCAGCAAGATGTCTGTTCATATTACACTTAAACTTCTGCATGTCAGTACAGTTGGGGAAGCAGGAACCCGGAAGGGAATTCCAAAGTCTAGCAGTTCTAAAAAGAAAAAAAAACTAGTAAAATAGAAGGCTTTATTACATCTAGGGATCTCTACTGTGTAGGGGTGGAACTTTGCTGCTTGTCGGGTTTGTCTGGGGTATTTACGCCGTGAGGGTAAAAAGAGTATCCACCATTAAAATACAGAGGGATGCAACATTTCGTCGACGGGACAGAAGTTGAAGCTTAGATGACAGTTCAGGCATATCAGGTTGGTGACTCTCTTTATGTCTATATACAAGCAGGGAGACCCGACGTTGTCCGGGATTGAATGATGATCAGCAAATGTTTCACCCTCCTATATATTTTTGTCATCGAAATAGGTGACATCACCCATTTTTCAATCAAATCGATTGATTGCGTGCTCTAGTTGAGGACCCATCACGATGTACCGGGAGAAATCTTCACACACCTCCGCAATGACTTAGTCTATATTAAATTGTAGTCTACATTGCACTGTAGAGAACCCACTACTGATTTTATAAAGTTATTTTTACGTATAATGGCTTGCACTAAAGTGTAAAATGCGAAAGTAAAGTATCATGGTTCACTTGTGCCTTAAACAGAAGCATTCATTTCGAACGCGCCCCTGTCATATCAAAGAACCTAGAGTTAGTGAGATACGATTTAGGGGGCTTCTGTAATGGACATTCGTCGCTATTTTTTTATTCTTTTTTATTATATTATATTTTTTCTCTTAACCTTAATTTTCTGTTTTATTTATCAACGTAAAATTAATAAATTCACTTCTTTATTTTGTTTTTTTAATATTTCCAGGAATATCTGCCTTACTCACGACAAAAATGCTGATTTAATTTTTCGTGCCTTTAACTCCCTTCCCCATTATTTTTGCTGATGAGGAGACTTATAGTCAATTTCAATAAAATGAACATCATCTCCGAAACGATCGTACACTCAAGTTGATTCTGTTTGTTTTTCCTTTTGAAACTGATTTTAATTCACAATTATGAATCGTTTTACTCAATATTAAAATAGCTCTAGGATATTTATACCTATTAAAACTTTTTTTTACATAGGCATCACCACTTATCGAGGCCAAGAGGCCACTCAAGGATAAGGGTTAAAGAGTGTACAGTAGAAATTGGACAATATAGTAATCATTAGTAATGAAAATTTGGTAAGTTTGATAACTTATATAGAACGGCTCATCAAGAACTTATTTACGTTAGACTTGAACACAACCATATTGTAGGCAGCCGGAAAGCAGGAAAACGGAAGACAATTCTACAGGCGTGCAGTTCTAAGAAAGAAGCTATGTTCATGGAATCTACGTTTAGGTTTAGGCACAGATAAAGAGTGGGGGGAATTATTGATAGTGTGTACAGCTAGACGAATGTTTCTTGTGAAAGTTTGGCGAGTGGAGACCATAGAAGCTCAGTTGAACACCTTCCATGAAAATAACGATACATCAGAGACAAACTCGCAACATCTCTTCTGTGAGATAGAGGTTGCAAGGAAGAGAAAAGGACATCTCCTACGAGGCTACGAAGTCTATTTTGAACTCTCTCAAACTTACTGCTATGGTTTCAAATGATCTAAAATAACAGCAAGGGGAGACTTGATTCCAAATATTTCTTATATATCATATCTCCCCTCTTTTGGAAATAGGGTACGATCATAAATATCTCCAGTATCAAATAATCCTTAAACAATGTGAAATTTACTTTATGTATGAAAACCAAAGAGGGGAGATATAACATATGAGAAATATTTGGAATCAAGTCTCCCCTTGCTGTTATTTCAGATCATTTGAAACCATAGCAACAAGTTTTTGTCTCTCCTCAATCAAGCCAGAGGATTTGAGAAAATATCAGATATTTTGTAATTCATATGCAAAACTATGAAAACAAATGACTATGATTGACACAGTTCATGGCTTTAAAAAGTGCCAAAAATAGGCTGAAAATGGGTGATAGATGATCCCCTTAATGTGTGATTTTAAGGGTAAATATCATATAGGTCACAATACAATTCAGGTCATTACCTTTCCAATGAATATTCATTTGTTAAATTCTGATCAATAGTCGCCGAGATTTGTAACTTGCCAAAAAGATGGTATATATATATATATATATATATATATATATATATATATATATGGTAAAACTGGTAATTAGTAAAAACTTGAAGCGAGTGCTCAGTACTATTGCAGAGCAAATATGTGTTTTATTTTTTTAGGCTGCGAGGCCTGACGAGGCTGTGGGATCGTAAACATGGTCCAACATATGAAACATACAGATAAAAAATAAAATAATAAAAAAATAAAACACACACACACACATGTATATATATACATATATATATACATATATAGATATACATATATATATACATATATATAAACATATATATACATATATATACATACATATATACATATATATATATGTATATATATGTATATATATATATATATATATATATATATATATATATGTGTGTGTGTGTGTGTGTGTGTGTGTGTGTATATATATATATGTCTCCTTCAGGGAGACTAGCCGCCCTCCTCACCAAACAAGTCTGGTGGGGGAACCAGTTTAGTCGCCGGTGACCCGACCATGAGGCAGATAGTAAAGGGCGAATGAACTCTTATTCTGGGTCAACGGCCAACTAGCACCGTGTATATTTGTGTGTGTGTATATGTGTATTGGGGTAGAGAGGGCTCCCATAAGCCGTGGTGAAGGAAACCTTTCTAGGAGAAGCAAATCTCTGATTTAAAAAACCATAAAGCGGAAGACCAGTATCCGCATTAAACTGGTCTGCAGTTTAATTTGTTGCTGGCTATCTTGCTCTTGCTTGCTGCTGGATCTCAACATTTTGAACCGAGAGAGAGACTTAGCTGTCGTACAAAGCTAAGACTCTGTAACATCATATTTGTATAGATACTCCCTCAGGCATTTGGAATCATGGATTTTAAATGTCTGAGGGAGTGGCACTCGTCTGACAAGACGTTGCAATCATCATATGCATATATATATGTATCTATATATACATATATATATACATACATATATATATATATATATATAAATACTAGTAGTCGAATTGATATTAGTTGGGGCGAGACTATATGAAAATTTGTAGGCTTTTTGATGATTATAATACTATTCTATGATTTAAATTTTATGACAATTGGTAAAAAAAGAACCTATATTTTCAAACCAATAAAATATGCCCAAATTTGCCTACATTTTTATATATAGTGTCCGTGCAAGCTAGCTTTAGTTTTGCCGCTTCGATTCGCCAGGCCACTAATATAAGGGACGTTCTAATAGTACAGGATCTTATTATTAAGTTGAAGAGCTACGGTCACAGGAGCGGTGATATTAAAACAAGTTACCTTTTGTGCCTCAGAAGTTATTTTTCTCGCATAGTCATCACTATTCTTAGGTTATTTTTGCCAGAAATTCAATGACACAGCTCTGCTTCTGACGCACGTCCATGACAATGTTTGCTTTCTTGGGGGTTCACAGCGTCAATATCTGCAATAGAGACATGAAACTTTCAGACGGTGAACGCATAAGTTCAGTCGTCATAACAATACAATTTTCGACTCCTGTGTCCATTTGAGGTGGAATGAAAAAAATATTAGGTTGAGAAAAAGTTCGTGCAGAATTTTTAATTTTGATTTCAAATGATGTATTTTCAAATAAGTTTCCGTTATAATACTTTTACTTTATATATCATTTTAAAGATCGTTCTTCGCTCTATCTAATTGTTTAAATTACAAACGTTTTAAAACAATTACATCTCATTTTCAGAACGTTGAATACACGAAAGGAAAAAAGAAAACTTGCTGAATTTTCTTATTTCAATTCAAGCTAGGCCGAAAAGCTGGTGAAAAAGTTCATATCAACAAAACTTGATAAATGGGTGCCTCTCGAGCATTGGCCTTTTGGCCGAGATCAAAGTGTAGTATCTGTTCTTCAGATGCGGCACTTCCATTTCTTGTTCTCTTTCAGTGGAGGAGAAATCCTTCACGACTGAGACAATTTTTATTTTTGTACCTTATCTCCACACTAAAAAACGACCCAGGTGTCTAACTCTGTCCCGTGGGGAGGCATTGTAAATAGGTACAACCAAAACGTTATGAAGTGTAATTTTCCCTTCTTTTACGCAACAAGAACGACCCGTTTCCTGACCGGGTTGTAACTTGCGATGAAAAGTGTTTGTTTTGTTTTTTTACGACAACCGGCGACACTTAGCTCAGTGGTTAGACGCCGACAAAGCTCTACGACACTTCATGAAGCAAGAATTGAATCCAAAGAAATCATGTTTATTGTTTGGTGGTCTGCAACCGCTTTCATCCATTACAGTGTTTTGAATGCAGGCGGAGAAGTACAGTCAATAAATAGATGAAATGCATCAGAAACTTCGGCAACAATATAAATGTATAAATATGTGTGTGCATGTGTGTGTTGGGTGTGTATGCGTGTAGGTGAGCAGGTTTGCGTGGGTGGGTGTATTTCTGTGACTTGGGGAGGGGATACATCTGCAGTGGTGTGCATTATCCGTGCACAGCTAGTTCGTCAACGCTCGAAAGGATGACAAAACGTATAAGTATTAACGCCATCAAAAAAAGAAAAAAAAACGTTTTTAATAATAAAAGGTCAAAAGTTATAATTTGATTAATGATATCCACATGCACTGGGGTGACCCAGAACGATCTTTGGAGGTGGGGATCTCCATCGCACACACCCCCACACACCTTTGGTGTATTATCAACGCTGCCAGGCCGGTATTAACTGTCAAAATTCGTTCCGACTTAAAAGGTGATGTGGAATGCGAATGTGGGCTGATTGGGTCTCGCGTTTCTTGATTTTCAGAACATTCACACGAGCGGCCAAACTAATGGTAGGTTCCTCTACTGGGGATCAAGTGACAACAACTCCCTTCACTTGCCCCGAAGAACACTCTTGGTGATTGTATAGCAGTAATGCATCTAATATATTAGATTAAGTCGGTCTGATTTTCCAAGTAATATTTTAATAGCAAGGCGTGTCACAAATCGATATTTTATTTTGCCTAGCAATTTTTTTATTTTATATTGTTGTACCATGTTCTTTGCAGGAAAATAAAAGGCACTTGTGCATTTTAGTTTTAAGGGAAAATTATCTTGTTTTCATTTTGAAAACTTCCACTTAGAAGTGGAGGATATTATTCCAAACGTTCTAAACTTTTTTCAAAGAATTTCTCGGAAAAAAAGGTCTAAAACAAAACAAACACTAAATTCACACAATAACACAAAATAAAACATTAATTATATGAATATTTTTAATTAAAAAATATTAGGTTCTATAAAATAATTAAAATTCTGAAATAAATTCCAACTTACATTGTTTTGTATTTTTCTGAAATAAATGAAAATGGACATTATCTCAAAATAGATGACTTTTAAAAAACGAATATTTTTATAAAATTAATTTCGTAATAAATTAAAAATATAAATTAAAATTTACAAATGGTTTTGAACAATCGCCTTCCCTCTGTTCCGAGTGGAAGTCTTCAAAAATGAAAAACAAAAAATGTTATCAAAAACTAAAATGCAGTCTGTTATTTTATTGCAAAGAACATGGTGCAACAATATCAAATAAAAATTTGCTACAGTTTCTTGGTATAACAATATAGTATAAAAATTTGCTTACAATTTCTTTAAAAAAATGTAAAATGTGCATATTTTTCAATGATATCCTAAAAAAACAAAAATCAGTTTACGTCATTAATAGTAAAATTCATTGTTGCTCTATTTACTTTAGCTATATCTGTTAAAGAATCATATCTTCCCTCGTTTAATAATAGTCTACGGATTTGTGACAAACATAACATTTTTGAAACAACTATTTAAACTCTTGTTTTACTGTAATGATGCAAGCAGCATACACGTCATTTGTAAACGGTGTCGTTATCGTTATGTTTAAATCAATAAATGCAAAGGGAATAATATTTTAACTCGGAGGATAAAATAAGAGTAATCTCCCTTGGTGGAGCATTTCTTTTTTTTTTTTTCATTTGTATATTAGTAATATTATACAAGACTTACATATCATTATTAAAACGGAAAATGGTATTTTCAAATTCCTAGTAGATTCAGTAAATATTATTATTATTGGCTCACCTGGAGCTTTCACACGAGTCAGCAAACGATCTGATTGGAGACCTGTGGTGTTCTCTGGAAGTTGAGTGACAAAAGTCTCCCCAAACGTCCAGCTCTCTCCTCCTCCTCCTTCGATAACATTTGCAAATAAATTTGCATCATCGCAACAGCCTCTTACAATAGATTTCTCGCTGGCAGTGGCCATTGTTTTATACTGGAATTTGAGTGGCATTAAGCCACTCTTCGCACTTGTCCAGCGGAGGTGTGGCCAGTGCTCCCTCCTCGGTCTTTCCATCCTCCTTGACCCTTCTCGGCTCTTTGTTATCACTTTTTATTATTATTATTATTATTATTATTATTATTATTATTATTATTATTATTATTATTATTATTGTTATTATTGTTATTGTTGATTCACAAGGAGCTTTAACACAGGTCTTCAGAGATCTTTCCCTGACAACAGCCTGTAGTGTTCCCTGGAAGCTAAGTGACAACAAGTCTCCCCAGGCTTCCAGTACTCTCCACCTCTTTCGATAACATTTGCAAATAAATTTGCATTATCGCAACAGCCATTGATTTCTCTTGGCAGAAGCTATTGGTCTTTGCTGGGATTTGAGTGGCAATAAGCCCCCTCCCCCAAGGTCACAGTTCTCTTTTCACTTATTCGGCAGAGGTCTGGTTAGTTCATCGGTCTTTCCTTATTCCTTAACTCTACTTGGTTATTTGGTCTCGTTTTTTTTGGGGGGGGGGGGCGTTCTGTGGCAATGGGGTAGGGTTGGGTTAAAGAACTGATAGATTTCCGGTTTCAGTGTTCTTGGTTCCATGTAGTGTCTCATGTTTTGCCTTTGCAGTAGTTTGTCTGGCCCGCACTTGTTGCTCCTGTGTGTTAGTTTCCACATTCAAGGGGTATTATTATTATTATTATTATTATTATTATTATTATTATTATTATTATTATTATTATTATTATTATCATCATCATTATTATTATCATCATCATTATTATTATTATCATCATTATCATCATTATTATTATTATCATCATCATCATTATTATTATCATCATCATTATTATCAGCATCATTATTATCATCATCATCATCATCATTATTATTATCATCATCATTATTATTATCATCATCATTATTATTATCATCATTATCATCATCATTATTATCATCATAATCATTATCATCATCATCATCATTATTATCATAATCATTATTATTATCATCATTATTATTATCATCATCATCATTATTATTATTATCATCATCATTATTATTATCATAATCATTATTATTATCATCATCATCATTATTATCATCATCATTATTATAATCATCATCAGCCTTATTATCATCATCATCATTATTATTATCATAATCATTATTATTATCATCATCATCATTATTATCATCATCATTATTATCATCATCATCATCATTATTATCATCATCATCATCATTATTATCATCATCATTATTATTATCATAATCATTATTATTATCATCATCATCATTATTATCATCATCATTATTATTATCATCATCATCATCATTATTATCATAATCATCATCATCATCATTATTATCATCATCATTATTATTATCATCATCATCATCATTATTATTATTATCATCATCATTATTATTATCATAATCATTATTATTATCATCATCATTATTATCATCATCATTATTAATTATCATCATCATTATTATTATCATCATCATCATCATCATCATTATTATTATTATCATCATCATTATTATTATTATCATAATCATTATTATTATCATCATCATCATTATTATCATCATCATCATTATTATTATCATAATCATTATTATCATCATCATCATTATTATCATCATCATTATTATCATCATCATCATCATCATTATTATCATCATTATTATTATCATCATCATCATCATCATTATTATCATCATCATTATTATTATCATCATCATCATTATTATTATCATCATCATTATTATTATCATCATCATCATTATTATCATCATCATTATTATCATCATCATCATCATCATCATCATTATCATCATCATTATTATTATCATCATCATTATTATTATCATCATCATCATCATTATTATTATTATTATCATCATCATAATCATTATTATTATCATCATCATCATTATTATCATAATCATTATTATTATCATCATCATCATTATTATCATCATCATTATTATCATCATCATCATTATTATCATAATAATCATTATTATAATCATCATCATCATCCTTATTATTATTATCATCATCATCATTATTATCATCATCATTATTATTATCATCATCATTATCATCATAATCATTATCATCATAATCATTATCATCATAATCATCATCATCATTATCATCATCATCATTATTATCATAATCATCATCATTATTATCATCATCACCATTATTATCATCATCATTATTATCATAAGCATCATTATTATTATCATCATCATCATTATCATCATCATCATTATCATCATCATCATTATTATCATCATCATTATTATCATAATCATCATCATAATCATCATCATCATTATCATCATCATCATTATTATCATAATCATCATCATTATTATCATCATCACCATTATTATCATCATCATTATTATCATAAGCATCATCATTATTATCATCATCATCATTATTATCATCATCATTATTATCATCATCATCATTATAATCATCATCATTATTATCATCATCATTATTATCATAATCATCATCATTATCATCATCATCATTATCATCATCATCATTATTATCATAATCATCATCATTATTATCATCATCACCATTATTATCATCATCATTATTATCATAAGCATCATCATTATTATCATCATCATCATTATTATCATCATCATTATTATCATCATCATCATTATCATCATCATCATTATTATCATCATCATTATTATCATCATCATTATTATCATCATCATCATTATTATCATCATCATTATTATCATAATCATCATCATTATCATCATCATCATTATTATCATCATCATTATTATCATAATCATCATCATTATCATCATCATCATCATCATTATTATCATAATCATCATCATTATTATCATCATCATCATTATTATCATCATTATTATTATCATCATCATCATCATCATTATTATTTCTTTTTTATACTATGCTCTTCTCTTTTTTCATACATCTTATATTCAGCATCCAACCACTGTTCGCATCATTTCTCTTTTCGTCCCACAATCTTTTCTTCTGATTTTTCCAACTCATTAACCCTTGTCCTTGAATGACTTTTGACCTTGATAAATAGCAATTCCTTAATACAAAATAACAAAATATATATATCCTCCTCCTATTCCACTCCTCTTCCCTTTTCCCTCTGCCTTCTCCTCCCGTCCCCGCTACTTCCTTTTCATCTATGCCTATAATCATATTTTCATGCTTATATTACTCTTTCTTCCTTACTCCTCCTACGCACACGAATCATCAAACTCCTACTTCCACTGTTTTCCTTTCCTCTTCCTCTCACCTTTAATTTTATCCTCCTGCTTGTCTATATTTCTTCCCATTTCCCTCTGCCCTCTCCTTCCACCACTGCTACTCCCTATCATTCACACATGTAATCATATTTTTCACTCTTGCATTTCGCTTTTCCTTCCTCCCTCCTACACATATCCATCACTAAACTCCTACTCCTACTGTATATATTTACTTGCTGCCCACCTTAGTAAGATGTGACACAAGGTCAAAAAGTGGGAATGTCCGGCCAGCGCCCCCAAAGGAGGGACATTTTGACCTAACAAAAATTGCCTGGGAATCCCCATCGGCATTCCTTGGTAGGGCGTCTTGGGCAACAAGCGATAAAATTTCCCCACTGAAAGCCAGGTGGCAAGGCCTGGAAGGGTGGACCTCCTATCTAATACCCAGGCGGTATACCTCAGTCCGATAGGCACGAGGCCAGTTCCTGACCCCATACTTGTAGGGTTGATTGTCAAGAACGGATTTTTGACTAGTACGTTCTACCCAGTCTCAAAATCGTCGAAGCAACAAGGAAACTCATCCTCCAACATTAAAGGTAATGGGAGGATATACTCCTTCTCTTTACTACTCCTACTATATCTCTTCCCTCTTCCACCACTTCAATATCATCTTCATCCTCTCCCTCTTTTTCTATACCTTTTCTTGCCTCTTCTCCTTTTTCTCTTCATTCTAACTTCGCTTACAAAAGCCTTGTCTTAATATTTACTAGTGTTTCACAAATGAGTCATCACTTATCAAGGCTAAAAGTAAATCGAGGATGAATTGTTACTTCAGTGATAAAGAATATTATAAAAGGATTAAAAATTGACAAATTGAGTTCGTTGCCACCTAGGTTACTCTTGAGACGACTTGCTTCCTGTTAGGGATGTATGATCCTGTGTAGTACTAAGAGGTTCACATTCCCAGGCTTTACCTTCTTACTCTTTGAGAAGAGGGTAGTTTATTACTAATCGTCTGAGGTGCACCTACTGAAGAATGCCAATGGAACTGCTCAAGCATTAGGGGATATGACAGAGTGCTCTTCCTCTAGGACACCAGCTTTTCAAATCTCATTTTCCGACCTTGTGTCAGATCTCCTTCCGTTTCTACGTCCTGTTTCCTTCTTTTTTCCTCCTTCCGAACCTCCTTCTCCTTCCGAACCTCCTCCTACTCTCTATGATCAACAGCATACGTTTGGTCTACTTGTCTTTTTAATCTTTTTCGGTATTAAGTCAGTTTTCTTTTTTTATGTGAGAACAATTCAGCTCCCCTAAAAGGGGCATTTCGGGTTGGAACAGAATTTAAATTGCTTCGGTCTACAAAGACATCTCCTTCGCTGACCGAGGACAGAATAGATTAAGTGCATTATAAAGGACAGATCCTACACTGATTTATATATTTTACTAGCCGGGGGGGGGGGCACCCGGCTTAGCCCGGGCGTAAAATACGCTTAAATATGATATTTTAATTTGTCCACATTTCGTATATATTATTATAGAGTCGTGATTTCAAAAGTAAAAAAAAAAAAACATTTACGTGCTATCAGTTAGAATCGAAACCGAAACATTCAAAACTTGTGGTGTTACTACTATACCAACGTGACATTAATTAGCATTAGTATTAAAAATTAAAAATTAACTAAGATTAATGTACAAAATGTTTGACGATTTTTTTTTTCAATTTTGTGCCATTTTTTGACACCTTAAAAACTATTTTAGCCGCCTAAAGACACATAAAAGAACGGCCCGTAAAAATCTAATCACTCAAAGCCCCTAGTGCTGCTCTGCGACTTTTAGTTTCGGAGGAGATAGAGTTTGAAAAATGGACACCAACCGACCGACATATAGCCGTTTATATGCAATAGATTTCGCAAACGGAGGTAAGGCACAAGATGAATTTTAAAAAATGAGGATGAGGAGGTCTATGGTCATCAAGATCACTGTAACTTTGATTTGTCTAAGCTATGTCTAGATAGAGTTCTCCAGTCACCATAATACCACATTCACATCAGAAGTCGTCCTATTGAGATTCCCAAATCAAGTCTGTGTTTTTATCCTAGACTTTGATCCTAGTCAAAAGGTCAGGGTTCAATCAAAGGGAGCGGTTATTGAACAAAAACTGCTTATTTTTCGATCACGTGTGACAAGGTTCGACTTTTCAACGGGGATCGTTCCCGCCAGTTTTACGAAGGAACGCAAACGATCAAGGATTGGCAAATAACATCAGAAATATTCGATTAAATTCCAGTAAAAATATCCGTCTCTCCTTTCACTGACATAGAACAGAATAGACTAAGAGCAGTCTTAAAACATATACTACACTTACTTCGAAGCCAAAAGGCGAAGGAAGTTATGGGATGTTTATTTCCCTCCCACGACGAGATGATGTGACGCAAAGGTTGGAAAAGTGAAATTTGAAAAACCAATACTCAAGAGAAAGAGCATCTTGCCTGTAAAACAATATCCATCGGCATTTATTCGTAGGGGCACCTCAGGCTATTAACAACAATTTATCTGTATTTCTTTCACTGATCGAAAACATAATCGACTAAGGCGCAGTATCAAAACGGATACTATATTTTGTTCCACGTCAAAGAGTTAAAAAAGTTAGATTGATTGTGAGTTGAATGATGAAAAATATTACGAGAGGATTTAAAATGATGAATGAAATTCATTAACCAGCTTCCTCCTCCTCTTCTCTATGCCCTTCTCCCTACTCCTTCTACCCTCCCCCTTTCATTGCCACCTACTATCATGTGGTCCTTATATTTGTCTTCTTCGTGTATCCCTTACTATGAATAAAGTTTCTGTTCGACCGAATCACTAGCTTAGAAACCTGCTTCTCCTACGTCAGCATTTTTTTACTTTTCTTCCTGTTCTTATGCAATGGAATTCGCCGATATGATCCCACGCCCCACCAAGTCAAATCAACAATTTCCTCATCCTTTTAGAGAATGTCAAGACGAATGGCCTCTTTCTTCCTCTTCTTCTTCTTCTTCTTCTTATTATTATTATTATTATTATTATTTTTCTTCTTCTTTTTCTTCTTCTTATTCTTCGTTTTCGTCCTTCTTTCTTCTATTTCTTCCTCGTTGGCTTCTTCCTTGCTTCTTCTTATCCTCTTTCCTTTCATTCTTCTTTCCCCTCTTCTTTTCCTTCTTATTTCTTCTTTTTTTCTTCTTTTTTCTTGTTGTTGTTGTTGTTCTTCTTCTTCTTCTTCTTCTTCTTCTTCGTCTTCTTCTTTCTCTTCGATGTCAACCTCCTTTCTTCTCTTCCTTCGTCCTTGCTCTCTCTCTCTCTCTCTCTCTCTCTCTCTTTCTTTTTCGTTTTCATGTTCAAATCCCACGCCCCACCCAGTCAATTCAAAAATTTCCCCCTTCTCTTCGAAAATGTCAAGACGAACGCCATCCCCATTCTTCGTTCTCTTCTTTCTCTTTTTCTTCGTTTTCATCCCCCCTTCCTTTTATTTCCTCCCCGTCCTTTTTCTTTTTCCTCATCCTCTTCTCCCTTTTGCTTCTTTTTCCTTCCTCTCTTCTTTTCTTTTTCTTCTTTATCTTCTTCTTCGTCTTCTTCTTCTTCTAATGTTTCTTTTCCCTTTATTCTTCTACATCTTTTTCCTCATTCTTTGCTTCTGTTTCTTCTCTTTTTTTTTCTTTTTCATATTCCACGCCCCCTCATGTCGACTCAACCAATTCCTCCTCCTCTTCAAGAATGTCCGCCTCCTCCTCCTTCACCTCCTCCTCCTTCTTCGTCTTCTTCTTCTAATTTTCCTTTTCCAACCCTCCTTCTATTTCTATCCTCCTCACTTCTTTATCCTCATCCTTGCCTCTTTTTCTTCTGTATTTTCATCTTGTTCAAAAATAGTGTACAGGTGTTTCCTTTTTTTTCTTTTCTTTTTTTTCTCTTTTCTTTCTTTTGCTTATTTTCTTTTTCTTCTTTTCGTCTTTGTTTTTTTTTTCTTAAAAAATTCATTTTTCTTTCGTTTTTTTTTATTTTTGCATATTCTTTCTTTTGCTCTTCCTTCTTTTCCTGTCAAGCCTTACTCATACCAATTCCTCTCTTTCTCCTTTTTTTCTTTTTTTTCTTAATTACTTCTTCTTTTACTTCGTTTTTTTCTTTCTTTTTTCTTTTTTCTTCTCCTTCTACATTTCTCCATTTTTTAGTTGCATTTTAGCATTTTTCATTTTTCTGCTTCGTCTTTTTGTTTTATTGTTTCATTCTTTCTTTCTTTTTATAGACTTTTACCTCCTCTTTTTTCTGCCATCGTTCTTTTTCTATTTTTTTATCGCTTTTCTTTACTAAATTTTATTTATTTTTCACCAATTACTTTTTTTCTTACTTTCCTCGTCGTTTTTATTCTTCTTAATTCTTTCGTCTTCATCCATTATTTAAGTTCTTTAATTTTTATTTCTTTTTCTTTTCTTCATCCTCTTTTTCTTTTTTCTTTTTTATTCTTATTTTTCATATTCGTTTCATTCAAATCCTCGTGCTTTTTCTTGTTTTTTTCCTTCCTACCTTTCTTTTTATCGTTCTTCATTTGTTCTTTATCATTTTCTTCCTACTTTTTTCTTTCTTTCTGCTCTTTTCTTTCTGACTTTTCCTCCTCTCTTTTTTACCCTTCATTTCTTTTTTCTCATTTCTTTTTTCTTCCATTTGTCATATTCTTCTTCTTCTTCTCCTTCTTCCTCCTCCTCCTCCTCTATTTATTCTTCATCTTTTTCCCTCTACTTCTCTTTCTTCTGACTCTTTTCCTTCCTACTTCCCTCTGTCGCCCTCCTCCCCTTCCATATCCCTCCTCCTTCTTCCCATTCTATTTCTACTATCCCCCCCTCTCCCTTGTCATAGGTGTCTCACGAGAGGGCCTTTTCTCTTAACTGCTTGTTAATAAAAACAATTTCTCCTGGACGCCCCATAATACCGCCCTTAAGGTTCGCCCATGCCCCCCCCCCTCTCTCTCTCTCTCTCTCTCTCTCTCTCTCTCTCTCTCTCTCTCTCTCTCTCTCTCTTCACTTCTCCTTCTTCTCTTTTTCATCCCCGTGCTTATTGCCATCCAGGCAAATATTTCTCAACCCCCCGTTAAAACGTTCCAGGTGTTCCCGCATAGGTGACTTTTTCCTCTACTCTTTCAACCTTAGTCTGTCATAAAAATTGGGCCGTGTCCCCCGTGGGTTGAAATTCTGGCGCCAAGGATTGGATTTCTTTTTGCAACTGAAGAATCTTTGTTCTTTGAGAAAATTTTTGCAAACTATATATATATATATATATATATATATATATATATATATATATATATATATATATATATATATATATATATAAACTAGATGTTGTTTGTTTTTGTTTTAGAGATACGTTTTGAATGAATTCAATTATTTACGAAAGTGCATTTTTACCTAAATGCGAGTTGGGAATAATTTTCCCTTTAACCAGTTTGATACCCCCACATGGGGAGCGGCATATATATTATTTTTAAAATATAATTATCCACTGACACGTGTTTCATCGTCTACAACTCATTCGAGTGAATCTCGCTAGATTCACCCACTCTGATGAGTCATAAATGACGAAACACGTGTCAGTGGATAATTATATTTAAAAAATAATACATAGAAACTATATATATATATATATATATATATATATATATATATATATATATATATATATATATATATATATATATCGGTTTTATAGGTTAGTTTCCCAGAGGTAAATCCAATGAAACTTGCATGATTATTAAAGAGTGCTCAATGCAGGACAGAGCTGATATATAGTCCGTTTATTATACACACATTGTTGGCTACATATGTGCACACATGTTATAAGCCGGATAAATAACCTAAGATACCAGAAATTCTCAAACCCAGGGCAATAAAGTAATCGCTAAGTTAAAAGCCTTACCGAACACCTCCATTCTAATAATAACCTGCACCCGGGAAACGAAATTCCTCACCTCACCCCACCTCACTCCGGCTCACTTTCACAAAGTGTACACCCCAATCTTCCCCGCAATGTAGATCGCACCCAAATATCTTATAAAAGCCGATGTAATTTTAACACTCGCTTTAATATCAATTCTTTTTTGGTCTGATGAAGCGTTGTCCCTAAGTGGGACTCCACTGAAACATGTATGCGCATATGTAACCAATAATGTTTGCATAATAAACGGACTACATATATATATATATATATATATATATATATATATATATATATATATATATGTGTGTGTGTGTGTGTGTGTGTGTGTGTGTGTGTGTGTGTGTGTGTGTGTGTGTAGTCCGTTTAGAGGATTTACCCGGTTTTATATATATATATATATATATATATATATATATATATATATATATATATATAAAACCGGGTAAATCCTCTAGGGACTATCCCCTAATAATGGCAATTCATATTTTAAATGAAATTGATATGCGTCCCTTTTCATGTCGATATTTTCGCACTAATCTGTTAATTAAATCAAATCAACGGTAAAATAAATTGAGAAATGATTTAATTTGTTAAATTAGAAGAAGGCGCGAAGCCTGTGACGCGCGCAGCTGGCACAAGGGTGACTACGCATGCCCCCTGCCAACTAGCGAAGCGGATCAAGCGTTCTGGTAAGTCAGCTGGTGGGCATTAACACCATCGTGAAGCGGTAGTGAAGTATTAAAATACGCTCTCTAAAATTTGGTGGTCGAGCTTAAGTTTTCAGATCCAGGGGTCCTAGTTTCGAATATCGTCATGTTCAGTAACTCTTATGAGTCGTAGAAACACGTGTATGTAGATATTCACTTGTAAATATATATTTATATGTCGCTGTCAGCAAACAAAGGGAGGGAACTTTGCAATACCGCTTTACTTAGAAATCTAATATATAAAAGGTCTGTCTTTCTGTCTGTCTGTCTCCATATTTGCAAACTCTATCTCCACCGAAACTAAAAGTCGCCGAGCGGCGCTAGAGACCTCAAACAATTGGATTTTATTTTTTTTTTTTTTTTTTTTTTACGGACTGTTCTGTTATGGCCGGTTAAAATAGTTTTTAAGGGGTCAAAAATAATTCAAAATTTTTTGGACATTCATCTTGGTATATTTTTTATTTTTAATGTTTAGTCACTTTATACGGGTGTCACGTTTGAATGCTGAAGTTTCGGTTTCGATTCTGCAGATGGCACCTAAATACAGTATTTTTTACTTTTGAAATAACGACTCTATAATGATATATATATATATGAAATCTGGACAAATTAAAATATCATATTTAAGCGTATTTTACGCCCGGGCAAAGCCGAGTGCCTCCCCTCCGCTAGTTTTTCATGTATCTTTTACAGTGGCCTTTCTTTGAAGGTACTATATATATATATATATATATATATATATATATATATATATATATATATATATATATATATATATATATATAGTCATCCACATACAGTACTGTTTCGCTGGGTTCACAGCTCATCAGTGCGGCTAGACAGGCAACTACCTCAAGCCAGGATTGAAACGGCAGTCAAGGCTCCTAACCATTACGCTATTGGCTGCTTGAACGAGTAGTGAGTTTAACGATGTTTTTTTGACATCGTCCGAAATACCTCCGCTCGATTTGTTTACACAAATATATATATATATATATATATATATATATATATATATATATATATATATATATATATATATATATATATTCAAAGATATTGTCACTTTTACCGTTTATTTCTTTCAGCATGTTAAAATGTTCAATTCTTGACAGCACCTGTTTCGTAGCATCGGAACAATCGTATAATTATTATGCCAATTTTTTAACATTTTCCCCCCGACTCATCAGAAGAATAAAAAAAAAACATTTGTTTTTGAAATTGTTACGTGAAAGTACAGTTAACCAATTACCCCCTCCATCTACTCGGATAAGAGTGGGGGTAGAACTGTCGCAGAATTTACAAGAAAATTTTATGGGCGTTGCCCACGATGGAATTCACATATAGTTATGAAAAAGTGTTCAATATCCTTAGTATGACAGGTGTATCCAAACGGAACTTCTTCTATTATTTGTAGATCCGAGCAACGTCGGCTATCCCTGCTAGTATAGGCGACACGATGAGTAACTTGGGGTATATATATATATATATATATATATATATATATATATATATATATATATATATATATATATATATATATATAGGTAAACTAGCACCGGTAAACTCGAACGGAAAAATGGCACCGGTAAAAACGGCAAAAGTGAATGAATAGGTAAATATGACACGTGGACAACGCAAAATTAGTTTGTCTCTGCTTTATCGTTATTTTTATGGCAAGTGCTCGACTGAGCTTCAATCTATGGTTCTCCCTCGCCAAACCTTCACAAGAATCACTTATTCTAGCTGAAAACACTATCAATAATTCCCCTCCCCCACGTAAATTCCATGAACAAAGCTTCTTTCTTAGAAGTGCACGCCTGTGGAATTGTCTTCCGTTTTCCTGCTTTCCAGCTGACTACAATCTGATTGTCTTCAAGTCCAATGTAAACAAGTTCTTGATGAACCGTTCCACTTAAATTAACAAATTTACCGAATTTCTATTACTAACGATTACTATATTGTCCAATTGTCTACTGGGCGCTCTTAACCTTTATCCTCGAATGGTCTCTGGGCCTTGATAAGTGGTGATGCCTATGTAAAAAAAAAAGGATGTTTGAGAAGTGCTTGCTAAGCTCTCGTTCCGCTTGTTTCCAATAGAGCTATACACCCCCGCACCCCAAAAATTAAATATTTTTAATAAGCATTTACACTGGTAGGGGTGGGGCTATTTTTTTTTTTTTTTTTAATAAAAGGCTAATCACGCTCAACGCAAAAAGTCGATCATCGTGGCTAAGTTTCGATTTTTCGTAGGAATTGTAAGTAAATTTGTTAAATCATTTTGGTTTGATTAAAAGTATTTAAGCATAAATTAAAGATTGGCTTTAACAATATGATTTTATTATTTTTATTGAACTATGTAGCACAATATTACTTCCTGTGTATTAATTAGTATTTATTCTTTTATCTCATTTGAATCAGTTCTATATTTAAAATACAATGGACATTATTTTCATGGAAATGTTAATAAACTCATATTTGCTGCATGTTATAAATTTTTCTGTCAAATAAAAAAAAAAAATCATTTTTGGGGTGTCCAGGAAAATATCTGCTTTATCAGAACGTATTTGTTGATTCAATACATTTCATTCCGTCGAATTTCCACGGGTCCCGCTAGTGTTTTAACATTCCACTAAAGGCTTATTCGTCAGCATAGGTAACTATTCGCCCTTTCAAGATTGATTGCAACTAATCATTTTGAACCTTGCAGCCTCACAGCCTCATAAAATTAAAAACGTTATACAAGAGGTGCATAGGTGGATACAGGAGAGTAAAACAGTGGACCTCGCTTCCCTTATTTTATCTCCTTTAGTCCCCGCGTTTCATGAGCAAAGTTTCTGACATAGGAGAAAGAATTGCTGTTTTCTGGGTCAGAATCTATTCAACTAACACTTATCGTTTGCTACTTTTTGACCTTGAAGTAGCATCTTTTTAAGCTCATTATCAGTGTCCAGACGATTAATCGGAGTCAAGAATCAAAATATCAGATCTTTTAGCATATCGGTATCGGAAAAAAAACAATGTGCGCCCATTCTCCGATGCCAAAAACGATTCTTTTATTTATTTATTTATTTATTTATTGTTTGCTTGCCTCTCCATGAGGATAGAATTAGACACAAGGTCGGTTTTTAATGTGGGGGGGGGGAGGACCAACTCCTCAAAAAGGGGCACTCTGGTAAATAACAAAAATAAACAATGTATCAGTTATGAAGGATTTCTCCTCCACGAACCGAGACCAAAAAAGTGAAGTGAAAAAAAGTGAAGCGCAGCATCAGAACAGATACTACACTTTGATCCTGGCCCGAATTTTGTTTGTTTATTTGTTTGTTTGTTTGTTTGTTTGTTCATAACACCTTTTCAACTGCTGGTCCTAAAAGTAAAATGATAAATATCTATCAATTTTAAACTACCAGTAAAACTAAAATCTGTAGATCACCCTATTACAATTGTATTTTTACGTTTGCAATCATCATCATCATCATCGTCATCATCATCATCATCAGTGGTGTTCTGCTTGGTGCATGCATTGATGGCTATGGCTCTCCATCTTTCTCTCTTTCTCGAGGCATTCATGAATTCACTGTTGTTCATCATTTTTTTGATGTTGCCAAGGTGTTCAGACTCTCAACGTAAGTTTTTCGCGGTCGTCCTCTGCTTTTCCTACCCACGATCTTTCCCGTCAAACTAATTCCGCTTTTTCTGTATACATCTCCCATGAACTTCAAGAGACTGTCATCAATCATGACTAGGGCTAGGACAACAGCATGTGCTTTTCAATGTTTTTACTCTCGATTGTATATCCGTTGATATCTTATAATGCTTTTATATAGAGTGATGTGGTTCTCGATTGATTTACTGTGTCTAACTGTGTCGGATATATACTCGAGAGTCAAAACAATGAAAAGAATATGCTGTTGTCATAGCCCTAATCATGACCAACAGAAACACTAAAATAGACACCAAATCCAGAATACTCCGAATGTATGTATGGTCTGTTCTTTTATACGATTGTGCGTTCTGGACAATCACCAATACCACGAGGAAAAGACTAGAAGCAACTGAAAAATGGTTCCTGAGGAGAACTTTGAAGATATCCTTCACAGCAAAGAAGACAAAGCAAGAGTTATTAGAAATGGCAAAAAAAAAAAAAAAACAGATCTCTTATAAAAACAGCACCAAAAAAAGACAAATAGAGTTCATGGGCCATAATATGCATACATTACATGGAATCGTTTTACCAGTAATCCGAAACTACAACTACAGATGAATATAGATGAATATTTAGACAATTTTAAAAGAATTGGAATCGGAATCGGAATCAGTAATTGTATACGACATAATCACGTTGACACGTCGGTTTTCGCTAGACCATCGAAGTAAAGCAACGTTACGTCTAATCATTACCAGATGGGTGACTAATTTAGGAGTGTCAGAGGGGGTGGTCAATTGTGGAATACCAGGCGCTGCATGTTGGAGGACGGCGACACCTCTCTGCAAGAGTTGCAAAAATCTAACGATGTTGTCTCTCCTAATGAGTTTATATATGCGATCGGGAACCACTTGTTAATTTCCTACTCTGCCTTAGGGTTACTGGAGTTGTTTCATTTTTATACCAAGAAAAATATTAGGATCGTCTTATCACTACTAATTAAATTAAGTGGCTTCATATCCTGTCGAAGGCTATTTCAATTAAAAAAAAAAAGTGGTGCCACATTAATGAAATTAGTGATATATTGAAGTGTAAGCGATATACCTTTAACCAATGTACTTTTAGTAATTTCCTTTCAATTAAAATATATGCCCTTTAAACCATTCCATTTTATTCCCCCCCCCACCTTTATGATTTTATACTTTTGCGACCGCTGTGTATACAGGGTGCTTTAAATAAGTTTCCGGGTTGTTTTTTTTTGGGGGGGGGTGTACAGGCATTTAAAATTACCACAGATACTTGAAAATTCAGTATGTTATTGCTATACATCTGAGATGACCGACTAATTTGTATGGTTTCAGGTTCAAATGAACAGCTACAACAGGAATTGGAATACATCCTATTAAAGCCTGATTGTCACAGCTGGTGAATTTCAAAAATGAAATCTGGATGTGAGAACATTTTAGAAGAACAATATGCAATAAATTTTTGTTTTTTATGCTTGAAATAAAATGTCAAATAAACGCATGGAATGCTTCAGACTGCTTTGGGACCATCTTGCATGAATCGAGCATCAGATTTAGAGTGGTACAAGAGATTCAAGGAAGGCAGGGAGTCTGTGAGAGATGATCAGAGATGTGGGAGAAGTAAGGAAGTCAGAAGACAAGAGTTGATTGGCCAAATAAAGAATTTCATAGATAAGGAACATCGCGTGTCTCTAAAGACAATAAATGTACAGTTTGATGTCAGTCTGGGAACTGTGTACAGTTATTTGTGAGGAACTAAAGATGGAAAGATGTGCGCAAAGTTTGTCCGAAGGATGCTCCATCCTTGTCACAGACTATTTAACCAAGATGGGCATCAAGACAGTTCTTCACCTTCTCTGTGGTCCAGATCTTACTCCTTGTGACTTTTGGTTATTCCCTTAGCTCAAGGAAAACCTTAGTGGCTGTCGTTATGAGACAATTGAGGAGATGAAAGAGGGTGTCACAAGGGTCATCGACACGCTCACACAAGAAAACTTTCATGGGGCTGTTGGAACGGCACAAGTGAATTGAAGGTAGAGGAGATTACCTCGAAACGGACTAGAGTTGCATGTGTGTGCTATGAATAAAGGTAGCAACATAAAAACGTTTGGAAACTTATTGAAGACACCTCGTTTAATTCGAATCGTTCCAGGGTAGGCGAAATTGATTCCTCGAGCACTACTATTTTGCACCATATTTATGGCAACATATAAAGATTAAAAACAACATATAATGATGTTTTCTAGTTTTACTAGCAGAGAGACCCGATGTTGTCCGGGAATGAATGAGGTTTAACAAATTTACCAACCTCTCACAATTCAATGAAATCGGTAAAATCGTCCTTTTTTTTTTTTTTTTTTAATCAAATCGATTGATAGCCTGCTCTAGTTAGGGACCCTCGTCCCTGCATTTTACCGGGAGGGAGCTTCACATGCCTTTCCGCGGTTACTTAGTCCACAGTACATTGTACTCTACATTGCACTGTAGAGAATTTACTGTTGATTTTATAAAATAAACTGAAAATTATGTCTTTCGCTTAAAGTTTAAAATGCAAAAGTCAAGTATCAGAGTTCAATTGTGATCTTAACATTCACTTTGCACACGCCCCTGTCTTATCAAAGAACCAACTGTTGATTTTATGAAATTATTTTTACATACTCACTTGAATTAAAATTAAACTAACAAAAGTCAAGTATCATGCTTCAATTGTGCTATAAAAAGAAACGTTCATTTCGAATGCGCTATCTTGTAAAAGAATATACTGTTGATGATATAGGCTGGGTCTTTCTGCTTTTGCTGTAATAAAACTTCTCAAATATACTTGTAATGTTAGGTTGTATAAAAGTGTCAACTTTAGTCATAATCGAACTTCCTTCTTTAATCGTTTTTTTTTTTATTTATTACTTATTTTCGATACTTATTGAACGCATTCCAACATAAAAACCTACATACGAACACTCCCAGACACATCAAGTACCTTCGTGGGGAATTAAAAAAAAAATCAGCCCAGCTGTTTTCGAGTCCATGGGGAACAAAGTCTCTCACACTCTCTCTCTCTCTCTCTCTCTCTCTCTCTGTCTCTCTCTCTCTCTCTCTCGCACACACACACACACACACACACACACACACCACACACACATACATACACAAAGTTCCTTTTACATAATAGTAAAGGGTGGAGGAGAAATCCTTCACGACTGAGACAATTTTTATTTTTGTACCTTTTCTCCACGTTAAAAAACGACCCTGGTGTCTAACTCTGTCCCGTGGGGAGGCATAGTAAATAGGTACATAATAGTAAAGGGTGGAGGAGAAATCCTTCACGACTGAGACAATTTTTATTTTTGTACCTTTTCTCCACGTTAAAAAACGACCCTGGTGTCTAACTCTGTCCCGTGGGGAAGCATAGTAAATAGGTACATAATAGTAAAGATAGAGATAGAGTTTGTATTGTTAGTTAACAGGGAGACCCGGCGTTGCTCGGGATTGAATGATGATCAACGAATATTTCACATTTCCATATTTTTATTGTCACCGGAATCTGTGAAATCGATTATTTTTCAACCAAATCGATTGACTGCCTGCTCTAGTAGGAGACCAATCGTTATGCGCCGGGAGGAAGGTTCACATTCCACCCAGCAGTGACTTAATCCACAATACATTATAGTCTACATTGCACTGTAGAGAACCTACTGTTGATTTTATAACATTATTTTTATATAACAACTTGAATTAAATTTAAAATGCTAAAGTCAAGCGTTATGGTTTAGTACTTAATTTTTAAGATGAGAACTGATTGTTTATATTGTTTTTGTTTGTTTGTTTGTTTTTGTTGTTTTTTTTACTCATGTTCACGGCTTACAAAGCAAATCTCCACTTGGGCGCAAGGAGCTACTATTTGGGAGGGACCATGTCTAGGAAAGATTAACAAAATATTTGTTTATGCTACATTTAAACTTCTGTATATCAGTATAGCCAGGGAAGCAGGCAGCAGGAAAGGAATTCCAACGTCTAGCTGTTCGGGGGGAAGCAACTATTAGAATAGAAAGTGTTCTTGCATTTAGAGACATCAACAGTGAAGGGGTGAGATCTTATTGCTAAGCGGGTTTGTCGGAGATTTGTACGTCGAGGGGGTACAAGTGAAACGAGTTCATCAGAACACATTCCATTAAAATATTTGTAAAACAGGCACTGTGATGCAACATTGTGGCGATGGGACAGGGGCTGGAGCTTAGTTAATAAAGTGGGACCAATTAGATTAACAACTCTTTTTTGGACTTCATCCAAGAGGGAGAGACTAGTGGTAGATGCACCAGCCTAGATGTGGCAACAATACTCCATGCATGGCGAATGGTGGCCTTGTAGAGGTACAGGATACTCTCAGGCGTGAGCAGTCTTTTTGTTCGATAGAGGGAACCCACCTTCTTTGCAGCAGCCTTTGCAATGTCCTCGATGTATTTATTCCAGTTCATATTGCCTGCAAATGTTTTGATTGGACTATTGTTTTCATTGTGAGTTTTATTTGTGTAACGTTTCGGTCGATGTAGCCTTCGACCGTCACCAGGCATGTTGGTTCTTATCATTGAAAAGGAAATGGGAAAAATTAAAGGCTCCATAAATATTTTCGTATTCTTGGAGTTGTTCTCTCTTTTTTGGGCGTGGTTTCGTGTGTGTAGAAAAAATTGGTTAGCCAAGGGGAGGAAACTCTAATAAAGATCGACATGGGATTATCTCCCTTCCATCGCCGAAATTTCAAGGGTGTACAATTTTTGTTTTTCTTAAAATTAGATGTTCTCAAATGGTATTACTTCTAAGCTTGGTTAGGTTGAGTAATTTTTTCGTTTTTTAGCATATGTGCCCCTTCTTTGAGTCGCCTGGCTCTCCATCTTGCATCCCTGTCAATTATTTTGACCTCGTTCCACAAAGGGAGTGTGTTGCTTTTTCTTTCCATATGTGATCAGCTAGTCCCGACTTTTCTTATCTCCTCCCCGTTTCATGGTTTTACGGTGTTTATTATTTATTTATTTTTCAATTTTCACCCCAAACAAGGCACATTGCCACTTTGAAGTAGGGGGCTACTATCGGGGACATAAGTTGCAGCCATATAATAAAAAGAGATGAATAGCAAAATGTCTGTTCACATTACACTTGAACTTCTGCATGTCAGTACAGTTGGGAAAGCAGAATCTCGGAAGGAAGTTCCAAAGTCTAGCAGTTCTGGGGAAGAAACTATTGGAGTATAAGGCTTTCTTACATCTAGGGATCTCTACTGTGAAGGGGTGGGATTTAGCTGCTTGTCGGGTTTGTTGGGGGCATTTCCGTCGAGGGGGAACAAGTGCTTGTAATTCGTCAGAGCATTCACCATTAAAATACTTGTAGAACACGCAGAGGGATGAAACATTTTTTTTTATTTTATGGGACAGGGGCTGAAGCCTAGTTGACAATTCAGGACCTATCAGGTTGGCGACCCTCTTTTGAACCTTGTCCAGGAGTCGGATGCAAGTAGCAGATGCACTAGCCCAAATGTGACAACAGTACTCCATACATGGGTGAATGGTGGCCTTGTGTTCTTCTAGCCTTCCCTTTAGGGGGCGACCGGTCTCACCTTTGTATAGTTTCCGCATTCACGTGAAATCTCATACACGTTTTTGAGAGTCGAATTACTCTTGAATATTGTTCTGCTATTGTTGCTGTATGTAATATGGACTGCATATTTTTTTCGGACAGTCTGTTTATGTATTGTTTTCTAAACAGAAACAATCATTTCGAACGCGCCCCCTATCATATCAAACAACTTACTGTTGATTTTATATGCTGGGCCTTTTCAGCTTGTGTGGTAATGAAACTTCTCAAATGCACTTATGATGTTAGGCTTTATAAAGGTGTTAACTCTGATCAAAATCGCCTGTTCCTTATTTCATTTGATTTTTTTTCTATTAGCGACAATCGATACTTATCGAAGATATTCCGACACAAAACCTATCTAAGAACAATGCCAGATAAATAAAATACATTCGTGTAAAATTTCGTAAAGATCGGCCCAGCTGTTGCGGATTCTATCGGATACGAACGAACTCTCTCTCTCTCTCTCTCTCTCTCTCTCTCTCTCTCTCTCTCTCTCTCTCTCTTATCAATGGTTATACGAGGTGTCTTTAATAAGTTTCCAGACACTTTTAGTATGTAAATTTATAGATAGTACACGCATGAAACTTTTTTCCCTTCGAAGTAATTTCCTCCGGCTGCAGTGCACTTGTTGTACGGTTCCAACAAATTCTGGAAGGCCTTATGGAAGTTCTCTTGCGTGAGCGTGTCAATGGCCCTCGTCACAGCCTCCTTCATCTCTTCAATTGTCTCATAACGACAGCCTTTAAGGTGTTTCTTGAGTTTAGGGAATAACAAAAAGTCACAGGGAGCAAGGTCTGGAGTATGGGGAGGGTGAGGAACTGTCTTGATGCCCATCTTGGTCAAATAGTCTGTGACAAGGATGGAGTTGTGGGCTGATGGATTCACACACATCTTCCGCATCTTCAGTTTCTTGCAAATAATTGTGTTTACAATTCCCACATTGACATCAAACTGTGCATTTATTTGACTCTATAGACACACAACTGTCCTTATTCATGAAATTCTTTATTTGGCCAATCAACTTTGGTGTTCTCCATCCCTTACTCCTTCCGCACCTCTATTTATCACTCATAGACTCCCTGCCTTCCTTGAATCTCTTATGCCACTCAAAAAACTGATGCTCGGTTCATGCAAGATGGTCCAAAAGCAGCCCGAAGCATTCCATACGATTTTGTAGAAATTTTTTTCAATTTTAAAACAGAATTGTATTACACATCATTCTTCTAAATTACCTTAACGTCCAGATTTCATTTTTGAAATTCACCAGCTGTGACAATCAAGCTTTAGTAGGGTGCATTCCAATTCATGCTCTAGCTGTTCATTTGAACTTGAGATCATAAAAGTGTGTCAGTCATCTAATAAGATGTATAGCAATAACATACTTAATTTTCAAGAGTCTACGACAATTTTAAATGCCTGTACAAAAAAAAACGTCTGAAAACTTATTGAAGGCACTTTCGTATGTGATGAAATTAAAATTTTGGTCAAACCAATACAAAGACAAGTACTTTTAGCCGACATTAATCACTAAGTAAGTCAACTGCAAAAGTTGGCGCAACCATTTGTATTTATCAACACGCGAAACAAAGAAATCTTTGAATGTCTACGTTCCTCATATAATTAACAGAATTCTAGATATGACTGTTGAAAGAATTGCCCTCCCTCCCCCCAACAAAAAAAAACAAAAAAAACTTTCGACCCTCAAAATATTCGACGCGGAGGTATGGCAGACCAAGACTCGAAAATTAATTGCTTCGAGTAATTTGAAATATGTAAATGAATTAATAAATAAAAACGGAAAATATTCAGCAGAAACATTAAAAAGATAAAAAAAATTTAAAAACATTTTTTTTTAAATGGCGACTTCCAAGTCTTCTCAAGCGTGGATGGAATGTAATATTATATTTCCTTTCTCCATTAAGAAGAAAATTTATCTTAAATAGAAACCGAGACCCTATTTAAAAGGGAACATTCAATCCCTTTCTTATCAAAAGTTTCTAAATTTTTTTTAAATACGTCTGAACGTTCTTATTAGCAGCTTTGTCGGTCTTTCTGACGGTCTTTCCATTTGATTATCCGTCAATATTTCATGCTTTTTTTTACAAGGGAGTCAACGCTTATCAAGGCCCGAAGGCCACTCGAGGATAAGGGTGTAATGAATGTAAGGCGGTGGTGCAATAATCTTTAATGGTATAGATTAGGTAGAATTTGAATATTTAATGGGGCGGCGCAACAAGAATTTGTTTACATTGGACTTGAAGGCTACCATATAATAGTCGGCTGGGAAGCAGGTCAGTGGAATAGTGTTCGACGTGCAGGCAGTTCTTGGAAAGAACCTTTGTCCATGGAACCTGTGTTTAAATTTAGACACAGATAGAAAGTGGGGGAAATTGTTGATAGTGGTTGTAGCTAGTCGAATGCTTTTTGTGAAAGTTTGGCAAGGGAGGATTGGAGCTCGGACGAGCACTTGCCATTAAAATAACGGTAGAACAGAGATAGGCTTGGAACGTAGCATTTTTGTTGATCAGTCAGTTTGAAGTAGAAGTTTCAAATGACAGCGCGCATATTAAATGGATGCATCTTATTTTAGATGCGTCCAAACATTTGTATAAAAGCTTCTGTCACGTTTAGGTTCGACATTACACGCCTGAAATAACATTCCGTCTGTCTGTCATGCTTAAGTCAAAAATACCCTTTTACTGATATCTCATGCTTAAGGTTGAAGTAAAATTTTTGTCGGTCTGTCACATTTAGGTTTGAAATTACATTTCCGCCCATCTCTTAGGCTAAAGTGAAAAATAGCATTTTCCTTAATCGCCCATGCTTACGTTTGGAATAGCATCTTCTTTGGTCTGTCATGATTAAGTTTGCAATATTATTTTCGTTAGTCTGTCATACTTGTGATTGTAATTACATTTCCATCGATCTGTCAAAAATAGCATTTCTCTCATATTTAAATTTGGAATAGAATTTTCGTTGGTATGCCATGCTTAAGTTTGAAATAGCATGTTCGTTAGTCTGTCATACAGGTTTGAAATTGTACTTTTTATCGATAAAATCTCAGATTGTATGGACGTAGCTTAAGAAAATCCAAACAATATCCTGGAAATCTTAAAGAAGAATTTATCAAATTGAAATCCAAATTTAAAAATCATACAATTTTTTTTTTTTTTTTTTTTACGGACGGTTCGAATAACATATAGGGTAAGTTTTATACCTTCACAAAAAAAAAAATACATTAATCCAATATATAATGTTGTCTTGTCGGATAGTCGAGGTCACATCCAAATAGCAACCTGTCAGCAGTTTATTTATATCAAATAGAGTTGGATCTTTTTTTGTGGAAAACGCTTCAGACAAGGCATGAAGTCACTTGATGTAAGGAGCTAAAAATACTTCTTTAGTGTCAAAAACTTGCCAACGATAAGTGTTAAATGGAATAGAAAGAAAAACAGCGGTTCTTTCCTCTTTGCCAGAAACATCACCCATGGAATTAATCATGGAATAGAAAGAAAAACAGAAGAAAACAGCAGTTCTTTCCTCTTTGCCAGAAACATCACTCGTGGAATATGAGGACTAAAGGAAGCGAGAGTAAAGTAAACGTATGATCCACTTTCTATTGTCCTTAACGATAGTAATGATTTCAAAAGTAATAAAATAAAATAATAATAAAGAACATGATCCGAATGCCATCAGCCGAAACCGAAACCGAACGGCGCAGCTCTTCAGCCTTACTATCTAAGACAAGTCCATACGCATAGGAAAACTTAAAATAAAAACAGCGGTTATAAAGGCATATTCGCGCATGCGCAGAAGGAACATTGCAGAAAAGAATTGTGAATGTTATCAACTATGCCATCAAGATCACAGTGTAGTATCTGTTCTGATGCTACACTTGACCTTTTTCCGTCCTCGATCAGTGGAAGAGAAATCCTTCACGACTGAGAAATTTTTTCTCGTGTGTGTGTATAAACAAGATATATATATATATATATATATATATATATATATATATATATATATACAGAGAGAGAGAGAGAGAGAGAGAGAGAGAGCGAGAATGAGAGAGAGAGTATATAATTTCTGACGAGGACGCATCACAGACCGTCTGAAACACGCGTAAACGATTTCAATGACTTAAAAACATTATTACAATGATCCAAACATAATTCTCAATGAAAAACCAAGACACGGAATAATAAAATAATGTTAAAAAATACACATTGTTGGTGACTACTCCCTTATTTAAATATACATCTTTCTTTCGTTGGAATTTCTTAACCCATTTTATATATATATATATATATATATATATATATATATATATATATATATATATATAAAACAAGAAAGATGATGGGCATAAGGTTGTCACTTTAGAGGTTTCAAGAATCGCTCAAAACTCGAAAATAAATTTTTAAAATATAGATAGATATCCACCAAATTAATACCACCATGGAATTTGTTTGTTGGATTTTTACCATTATTTTTATTCATTTTCGAGTTTTGAGCGATTCGCGAAACTTAAAAGGTTACCTCCTCCATTGGTGGGCAGTGTAATATAAGTTCATTCGTCACGATATTGTCCTCCCAAGCAGTACGTCTCCCTTTATGAGGGAACAGAAGAATATCTGTTCTATTGTAATTATGCCATCATCCCAAGTGGGTGCTCATTTTACGTTAAATTAATATAGAAAAGTGATCCCCCAGGTTTTTTTGTTTTTTTTTATGGTTGAAAGATGCTGCACCTTTACCGTTTTGTGTATTCATGCGCTTACGCGGTAGTGGTGTGAGGGGTTAGATGCTGACGATATGGAAGTTTTCCATCTTCATTTTTTGGTGAGGGGGGAGGGCGCATGCGCAAAAGCTATAAAATGAGTTATCCGTAAGAAAATATTCCCTAGAAACAGGTCTTTAAAAATAGCAACGATAAATTTCCGGCGGGTTTAAATGCCAGATTCGTTTTCAGCGGCCTCGAAAACTTATAAAATCATGGGTTTGTATTACTGTACACATAGATTTGAAAAAGTTGTCAAAAAACAAATATATAACAAATAAATGTCATCAAAGGCAAGATAAGTTACTTTTCTACCAAACTGAATATATTTTTCGTGTTTTTGTTCAATGTAACATGTTTATTCAGCTCGAAAACCATACTGTGTTTACCGATGTATTGGAAAATTCAAGATGGCGTCTGACTCTCTCTTTAACACGGTAAGTTTGAGAAAAGGTGTTATAAATAAAAAACTGGATAAAATACTGTTAAAAGCTCGCTCAGTATATGTTACCGTGACATAAGTTGACATATATTCAGCGGGTTTTTAATAGTATTTTGTCTAGTTTTTTATTTATAACACCTTTTCCTAAACTTACCGTGTTAAAGAGGGAGTGAGGCGCCATCTTGAATTTTCCAATACATCGGTAAACATTGTATGTTTTTTGAGCTGAATAAACATGTTACATTGAATAAAAACACGAAAAATATATCCAGTTTGGTAGAAAAGTAACTTATCTTGCCTTTGATAACATTTATTTGTTATATATTTGTTTTTTTGACAACTTTTTCGAATCTATGTGTATAGTAAAACAAACCCAAAATCACAAACTAGAATAGTCGGCGTTTTGTTGCAATTACAAGTAACATTTACCCTTTTTTTTTTTTTTTTTTTTTTTTTTTTAGATTGAGATGATTATTTTTATTTTTTCTTTGTTGAACAGATGCTAAAAAGCGACTACGCACAACAAACAACCTCAAATATAAATCTGTTCACTAGTTTTCATGTACGAAATAGAAAGATTTTCAAACATAAATGATTCATATTCCGTGTCAGAAAATATGATATGGTGGGCTCCAGCGAGCCGGAAAGCGATTCCTTTCGTAATACCATCACGGGTTCCAGTTGGGTAGCTTTCAGTCGTTATCGCTCGAGGCAGCGTGCCATCGCCGGTCGTTCGGACGAGCATGCGCAGTCGTTGCACCCATCCTGTGGCTTTTGTCGCTGTGGATGAGATGACCGTACCCACGGCCGACGTTACACACGTGTTGAGCCACGAGGATAGAACTAGTCCGAGATGATGAGAGTATTTGAAATTACAAAAAATTGTTCGAGTCAGTTAATCAAGTGTCAATCAAATCTCTATCATCATCATAATCGTCGTCGTCGTCGTCGTCGTCGTCGTCGTCATCGTCATCATCATCATCATCATCATCATTATTATTATTATTATTATTATTATTATTATTATTATTATTGGCTCACAAGGAGCTTTCACACGGATCTTCAGAGATCTTTCCCTGAAAATAGCCTGTGGTCTTCCCTGGAAGCTGAATGACAACAAGTCTCCCCAGGCTACCAGTACTCTCCATCTCTTTCGATAACATTTGCAAATAAATTTGCATTATCGCAACAGCTGCTTGCCACTGATTTCTCGTTGGCAGCAGCTATCAGTCTTCACTGGCATTTGAGTGGCAATAAGCCTCCATAAGATCCCAGTTCTCTTCGCACTAATTCGCCGTTGTTGTTGTTGTTGTTGTTGTTGTTGTTGTTGTTGTTGTTGTTGTTGTTGTTGTTGTTGTTGTTGTTGTTGTTGTTGTTGTTGTTGTTGTTGTTGTTGTTGTTGTTGTTGTTGTTGTTGTTGTTGTTGTTGTTGTTGTTGTTGTTGTTGTTGTTGTTGTTGTTGTTGTTGTTGTTGTTGTTGTTGTTGTTGTTGTTGTTGTTGTTGTTGTTGTTGTTGTTGTTGTTGTTGTTGTTGTTGTTGTTGTTGTTGTTGTTGTTGTTGTTGTTGTTGTTGTTGTTGTTGGGGGGGGGGGGGGAACTGGCTAGGAAGAAAACGCATGGAAGGTTCTTCCAGGATATAGCAATGGCTTAGGGCTGGGGTATCTGGTTAAGAGTACTGAAGCTTTTGTTTGTGCAGCACAAGGAACACGATTGTTCAAAAAAGTGGTTCTAGGAGAGGAAGTTGCTGCAGAATGCCGGATTTTTGGTAAAACCTCAGAGTCAATTGAGCACCTTGCAGCAAGATGTAGTGACTGGCCCAGAGAGAGTACTGCAAAAGACACGATCGCATGGGACTCCGGATATATTAGGAGGTGTGTAAGAATGTTGGGATGAAGCGTGCTGGAAAATGGTTTGAGGAGGTGCCTGATAAAGTGAGAACAAGTGAGGATGGCAAGGTAGAGGTATGGTGGAACAAAAGTGTCATAACAATCAAGCAATTGGAACGTAATCGTCCGGATTTGGTCGTCATTGACAAAGTCTCAAAAAAACTAGTAGATTGTAGACTTTTCAGTACCCTGGGACAGAAATGTGAGAGAGAAGGAGAATGAGAAGTGGAGCAATTATGATCCATTAGCCTTGGAGATAAGGCGTATACACGGGGTTGAAACACAAATAATCCCGGTCGTAGTTGGTACACTAGGAGTAGTATCAAGTCGTCTGGAAGGACAATTGAAAAAAAACTACAAATCCCCGATCTTTTAAGCTCCTGGTTTGAAGCCGGGATTGAGGGAAATCATCTGGAAATGAATCCCATTCCTTTCCAGAGAGACGTTGATAAACGAAATCAGAATAATTATTATTATTATTATTATTATTATTATTATTATTATTATTATTATTATTGTTGTTGTTGTTGTTGTTATTATTATTATTATTATTATTATTATTATTATTATTATTGTTATTATTATTATTATTATTGTTATTATTATAATTATTATTGTTATTATTATTATTATTGTTGTTGTTGTTGTTGTTGTTATTATTATTATTATTATTATTATTATTATTATTATTATTATTATTACTACTATTATGATTGTCTCGCTCACACACACACACACACACACACACACACGGACAAAGTTACATTTATATAATTGAGATCAATAGAGGATTGTTTCTATGATAATTTATATGCAATCTGAATAAATTAAAATATCATGTTTAAGCGTATTGTACAACCGGCCACCGCCGGACGTCCAGCTGGTAATTGATAACGCGGCTTTTTTTTTGCATTGGTACTAATACGGAATACGGAGCGTACTGAAATACTAATTGTTGTTGTTTAGAAACCCATTCTTTAAAATAAATAAATAAATAAATACCGGTAGAACCACACCCAATAAATGTCACCAATCGTGTGAAAATGTAATGTTCTACCGGTATTGTGTATGATTTCCGATTTTGGAGAGATTATCGAGACTCTCTTCAGGGTTTCCCAAACTTCAGGACACAAAGGCCCCCCCCCCATCCCAAGCAGGGCAATGGTTTTCTCGCGGAGCACTAACAAGATAATTTTTAAAATAAATACGAAAAATATTAATTTCAAATTTATACACTAACTAATGATTTTTGGGGTTCCTTTACTTAAGGCTTAAACCAACGGAAACAACCACAAAAGGCATTGACAAAATTGCTTCTTTGGGATGTTTGAAATATGAGTTATGAAACTCTTTGCATCTGTAGTTATGTATCATATCTCTTTCTAGTAAAAGAAAAAAATAAAGATAAATAATTAAATGTCTGCAGTCATTTTATTTTTCCAAAATTCGGTCCTCTTTAAGAAAGGGATCCCGGGCCCTTCAGCCTCACTCACGGAGCCCTGGGGCTCCGCGTGTTATATAATGGGGTGCCAACATGCATACAGAGATATATACTTGTGACAAAGGGTTCATCTGAATGTGTGTACGTGTCACTAAATTTCTATGGTGGTTCTTCACTATCTGAACCTTAAGTTATTTTCTTGCAGTCTATTTATGCTCCAATGTTACGATCGTTTAATGTTCATATGTGGGTGTCGTACACGTATTTTTGACATGCCTTATTCAACTACATCGTTGATGTTGGTCCATCTGGATTCCATCTGTTCTTGGATGGGAGGTTGGAACCTGTTTGGATGAATATGCATTCACTCCAAAAACGCTGATTGTATTTTATTTTATCTTTATTTCACTTTCCAGAATGTCATCGCAAATGAATATGTAAAGTGAATTCTTTTAGTCTCCATTTTTGAGACGCGTCATCTCCCCCCAAGGGTTGGGGGGGCGAATAAAGACGACCGTTAAACCCAGGCGCTCTGTTCCGTATCTAAGTTCCAACCCAATGTGGTCTCCAGCTAACCTGATCACGTGGTAACATACATGTAGTTCCAGGTCAGCTGATCAGATGCTTCCGGTGACTGTTCTATAAAGCTTGATACGTTTTGACAGCTTTTATCAACATATTCTTCATATCCATCTCTTGTTAATCACACCAGTCAGATAGATAGATAGATATATAGATAGATAGATAGATAGATAGATAGATAGATAGATAGATAGATAGATCGACAGACAGATAAATAACTAATAAATACTATCTTGTGTTCGACCTACTACATAACACTTGGAAACCAAGCTTTTATCTTTACATCATCAACGCTCTGATCCCCATCTGGCATTAATTGAAATGAATAGCTCTCGTCTTGGGGAGGCCTCATGTTTTAACAAGCTTCTGCGCTTGACCTTTACTCTTGATCTGAAATGGAACACATACATCAAGTCCAAGGCCGCTGCAAAAATTGTGGGATCCTTCTATAAATCTATTAGATATCTCACTGCTGATTCAATTCTCTATCTATATAAGAGCCAGGTACGTCCTAGGATGGAGTATTATTGCCACATCTGGACAGGAGCTGCTAGAAAGGACTTATCCTGCCTTGATAGAGTTCAAAATAGACTTCGTAGCCTCGTAGGAGATGTCCTTTTCTCTTCCCTGCCACCTCTATCTCACGGAAGAGATGTTGCTAGTTTGTCTCTGCTTTATCGTTATTTCCATGGCAAGTGCTCGACTGAGCTTCAATCTATGACCCCCCTCGCCAAACTTTTACAAGAAACACTCGTCTAGCTGAAAAAACTATCAAAAATTCCCCCCGCTCTTTATCTGTACCTAAACGTAAATTCCATAAACAAAGTTTGTGGAATTGTCTTCCGTTTTCCTGCATTCCAGCTGACTAAAATATGGTTGTCTTCAAGTCAAACGTAAACAAATTCTTGATGAGCCGTTCCACTTAATTTAACAAATTTACCGAATTTCCATTACTAGCGATTAATATATTGTCCAATTGACTACTGTACGCTCTTTAACTCTTATCCTCGAGTGACCTCTGGGCCTTGATAAGTGGTGATGCCTATGTAAAAAAAAGCCCACTTTGGGAAAGCCTGCTCTAGATAACCGCTTCATCTACGCCATTCTTTTCTTGTTCTAATTTAAAACTCGGCAATACCTGTGTTCCAAACTAAATAAACGCTTGAACATAAGTTGAAACACGCATAAAATCTCCAGGTAAGAAAAGAGGATTAACTTATGTTGTCTTTGATAACATTTATTTGTCATATATACTTTTTTTTGTTTTTTATTTGTATGGTTTTTACCACTTTTTCGTTTTGTTGTCTATACTGCAAAATGCCCGGATGTTTTGTTGTTTCTGCAGATTTCAAGGGCTTTGCAATCATCTGTTTTTTTATCTTGTTTTTTTCGACACACCTAAACGTTTGCTGCGCCACCCCGGAGACTCTCTCCACTCCATGAGACTTTATACCTTCAAAGGCGTTCGTTCATTGGCCAACAAAAATATATTTCCGCATTCATTTGGAAATAACGCCCGAAACAAGCAAACATCAAAAAGATCATATCCTGCGCTTTTAATCCAAGATGGCCGTGTTTTGGGCGCGAAACATAAGAGGCCAATGGTGGTGAAAAATGAAGTGAAAGTTGACGACGCCATGTTTGATCAGCACATCCGGTTCCGTCCGTTCGTCATCGACTTGAAAGCGCAATGCGGCCACAACGATATGACAAAGCGATTCCGGATCACCATAAGCTGGAAATAGAAATGTTAGACTTCATCCACCTCTGGATCGGCTCAAAATAGTCAATTGTCTGTTGTTAGAAATCGACCGCTGTTAACTTTCTTCCATCTTTCATTTGTAATAAGATGTCTTTTTGTTGGTTTCTCCTCGCGTACACTATTGTAGTGCTTTCAGTTATCTAGAATTGCTTAAAGTACATATTATTCGATATATTGGAATTTATTATTTTTTAGATAAGTTTTTTTTAACATTTTTTTTTACATGGAAGTCACCACTTATCAAGGCCCGGAAGCCACTTGGGGATAAGGATTATTGCGTTTACAGTGATCAATGGGATAGTATCGTAGTAATCGTTAGTATTGGAGATTTGATAAAGTGTCTTACTTAAGGGGGCGGTTCATCAGGAATTTATGTTGAAACATTATTTAAATTCCTTTTTTAATCGTCTAAATTAGTTGAACTTTTGTAATGTAAAACTTTTTAAAGTTGTGTAAATTATGCATTTTTATAATTCTGTATATTATACATTATCCCAAATTGTATAGGTTATATTTTTTTTAAATAGTGTAAAATATACATTATTCGACATTGTGTAGTTTATATATTTTTTTTAATTATGTAAATTATACATCATTCGAACTTGTGTAATTTTAAACTATTACAAATTGTGTAAATTACGCATTATTTGGCATTCTGTAAATCATATATTATTCGAAATTGTGTTTATTGTGTAATTTACAAATTAAAAAATTGTGTAAATTGCATATTACATGAATTTCTGTAAATCGTACAATATTCCAAATTGTGTAATTTACAAATTTGGAATATTTTGTACGTTACATATTATATGAATTTCTGCTAATTATACATTATTCAAAATTGTGTAATTTACTAATTTTAAAAATTGTGAAAATTACATATTATATGAATTGCTATAAATAGTATATTATGGAAAATTATGTAATTTACACAATTTCTAAAATTGTGTAAATTACACATTATTTGAATTCTGTAAATTCCTTAGTATTCAAAATAATATAAAGTAGCGGGACCTGTGGAAATTCCACAGGGACTCATTCATATGTAATATATTGATGTTGGCATTCTGTAGATGTTCAGTGTAAATGGAGACGCTCTGATATTATTGTAGCTTTTTTCTTAAAACTGCAAAAGTATTTATCTAAGCTAGCAGGGACACCCGGCAAAGCCCGATCGTAAAGTATGCTTAAATGTGGTATTTTTATTTTATTAGATTTCGTATATATTATTAAAGAGTTAATGTTCTATCGATTTTTATATATTATAAAGTTGCGATTTAAAAAATAAAAAAATATATCGATATGACTTGGGTGCATTAGCTTGAATCGAAACCGAAATAAAAACTTATGACTATATATATATATATATATATAACTTGAATCCTTCAGCCATAATCGTAACCGAAACGAAAACTAATGAAGAATTCTTGATAAAATTATTTATAAAAAATAGATGACATAAGTACCATCAGCTATAATCGAAACCGAAGCCAAAACTAATGAAGAATTTCTTGGTAAAATTATTTATGACAAGAAATGGAAGTACATAACAATTAAACGACCCGGATGTAAGTGTGACACGCAAAATAACAGACACGCTATCGTATTAATGCATGGATGACGCTGTATTCGAAGTTGTGCAAATTATAGAATATTTGAAGTTAAATAAATTGAATTATGCATTTAAAGTTTTCGAGGATACCAGTCTTTGCAGACGTTCGACGTGATTCATGTTGCATATTCATACATTTCAAGCGTGGTTTACTTGCAGGTTACATACCATAATGATTCTGTGACATACTATAACATGCTATATTGAATCTATGACACAATAAAACATGCTATAATATTCCATAATATACTAAAATATTATAATGGTCATATAACTATAACATTCTGCAATAATTTTATAAAATGCTACAGGGTAGAGCGATAGAATTGTCGCACTAGAAAAGACGACATGATTCCATTTCCGTTTGATGAAACCCGTTTTCTTTTCTTTTTTTTTGTTGCAGACAAGCTACTAGTCGGCCACTTATGTACAAATCCGGAGAGCGATAGGAGTCTTTTACCATGTCTGAAAGTGACACACTATTCAACAAACGAGATCGGCGATGCGCCGCTGGTACAGCTCATGCTTTCTATCGATTTATGTTATGACAGCAGGACCATTGCCAACACCTTGAAACCACATCTCTCCTGGGTCGGCATTGTTACATACCAGTGGCAAGTGGAGTTTCAGGACGGCTGGAAACAATGCCCAGACAAACGGGGAACACATACAGCACCTAGAATTCTAACAGTCACCCATTTGGTACTGACCAACCTCAACGTTGCTTAACTTCGGTGATCTAATGAGAACCAGTGTGTCAGCGCGATTATGTCGTATACACACGCACATGCACACATAGACATATACATGCCGTATATACACATACGCACGTGCATACACACACACACAAGCACACGCACACAGTCACATACACATACACACACAGTACAACTTCTATCTATGGTATGTGTCCGACTTTGTGTATTCTTTTGTTTCTTCTGCGTTATTTATTTTTTTTTTATGTTTGCAAACAAGTGCTACCCTCGGCAGTCGCCAACATGAGAGATGACGACAAAACCAGAATAGATGAAGACAAAGAGAAAAATGAAAACCACGGCATACAACAGCGTGTGGGCGGGCAGTTGCTGGAGGGTTCACATGGATTTACAGGGGAACTTTAGAGGCTACTGGCAGGGAGATCCGACTTTACCCGGGATTGAATGATGATCAACGAATGTTTTACACTTCCATATTTTTATTGTCATCGATATCTGTGAAATCGTTCATTTGTCAATAAAATTGATTGACTGCCTGCTCTATCGCATTGCACAAAGAGGAAACTTCACATGCCTCTCTGCATTGCCTTAGCCCACAATATACTGTATTCTACATTGCACTGTAGAGAACCTACTGTTGATTTTACAAAATGATTTTATATACAATGGCTTAAATTAAAGTCTAATTAGCCTATCCTGCCTTGACAGAGTACAAAATAGACTTCGTGGTTTGGTGGGGGATGCTCTCTTCTCTTCCCTGAAACCTCTTTCCCACAGAAGAGACGTAGCGAGCCTTTCTTTGTTCTATCGTTATTTCCATGGCAAGTGCTCGTCTGAGCTCCATTCTCTGGTCCCCCTTCGCCAATCTTTTTCAAAAACCACCCGACTAGCTTAAACCACCGTCAATAATTTCCCCCACTCCTTATCTGTGCCTAAATCAAAACGTAGATTCCATGAACAAAACTTATTTCTTAGAACTGCACGCCTGTGGAACTCTCTTCCGTTTGCCTGTTTCCCACCTGACTACAACTTGGATGTCTTCAAGTCTAACACAAACAAATTACTGATGAACCGCCCCCCCCTAAGATGACACTTTATCAATTCTCCAATACTATTGCTACACTATCCCTTTGATTACTGTACACACAATAACCCTTATTCCCGAGTGGCCCTTGGGCCTTGATAAGTGGTGAACTCCATGTAAAAAAAAGTCTAAAATTAAACTTCAATTGTGCTCTAAACAGAAACATTCATTTCGAACGCGCCTTTGTCATATCAAAGAACCTACTGTTGATTTTATATGCCTGGCTTTTCCACTTGTGCGATGATTACAGCTTGAATTTAAATTTATAATGAAAAATCAAATATCATGGTTCAATTCTGCTTTAAACAGAAACATTCAATTCGAACGCGCCCTTGTCATATCAAAGAACCTATTGTTGATTTTATGTCGGACCTTTTGGCTTGTGTAGAATTAAAACTTCTCAAATGCACTTGTGATGTTAGGCTGTGTAAGGTGTTTACTTTGATCAAAATCGCCTATTTCTTCTTTCATCGGATTATTTCGATTATCGATTATCGTTACTTATCGAAAATATTCCGATACAAAACCTTTCTGAGAACACTATCAGATACATAAAGTATCTTCATGTGAAATTTTATAAAACTCGGCCCAGCCGTTTTCCAGTCTATATGGAAACGAACTCACACACACATACACATACATACACATATGCACACACACATATACACACACACATACACACACATACACACACGTACCCATGCATACACACACATACACATACACACACATACACATATGCACAAATACACATACACACACATACACACACATACACACACGTCCCCATGCATACATACACACACACATACACACATACACATACACACGCATACGTATACATACATATACACATACACACAAACATACACACACATACACACATACACATACACACATACACATATGCACACACACATATGCACACACACATACACACACATACACACGTACCCATGCATACACACACATACACATACACACACATACACATATGCCCACACACATATACACACACATATACACACACATACACACACGTACCCATGCATACATACACATACACACGCATACGTATACATATATATATATACACATACACACACACATACACACATACACGCGCACAGACACACGCATTTCCTTTGATATGATAAGTAGAAATGAGCCAACGTTTGAGACCTTCAAAGATGTGTGAGAATTGTCAAAATCAAAAAATCGGAAAAAAAAAAGATGCAGTATACAGAATCCTTGTCGAAAATATAGACAAGCTTCTATCTTTCCATCATCGACGCTGTTACCCCCGTCTGGCATCAACTTAAATGAATGGCTCTCGTCTTGGGTCTGACCTTTACTCCTGATCTGATATGAAACACGTACATCAAATCTGTTGCCAAGGTTGCTGGAAAAATGTTTGGATCATTCTACTACTCCAGTAGATATCTCACTGCCGATACAATCCTCTACTTGTTTAAGAGCCAAGTACTTCTTCGAATGGAGTGTTGTTGCCACATCTGGGCAGGCGCTGCTAGAAGCACCTTGTTCTGCTTTGACAGAGCTCAAAATAGACTTCGTAGCCTAGTAGGGAATGCTCTTTTCTTTTCCCTGCAACCTCTTTCCTACAGAAGAAACGTTTCGAGCCTGACTCTGCTCTATCGTTATTTTCATGGCAAGTGCTCGTCTATGGTTGTCCCTTGCAAAACTTTTACGAAAAACACACATCTTACTGAAACCACTATCAATAATTTTCCCCACTCTTTATTTGTACCTAAACTTAACCGTAGATTCCATGAAGAAAGTTTCTTTCTTAGAACTGCACGCCTGTGGAACTCTCTTCTGTTTGCCTGCTTGCAATATGGTCGTCTTCAAGTCCAACGTAAACAAGTTCTTGTTTTGTCGTTTCCCTTAAGTAATCCAATTCACCAAATTTCCACTACTAATGATTACTATGATATTGTCCTATTGACTATCGTACACACATTAACATTTATCCTTAAGTTGGCTCCTGGCCTTGATAAGCGGTGACTCCTTTGATAAAAAGGTAGTGTACGCCATGTTTGTTTGATCAGGACATCCGGTTTTGGAGGTTTGCTTTCAAGTTCAAAATTTACCGCCGTCATGAGGAAGCTATTTCGGATCACTAGTAAATAGGAAACGTCACACTTGATCCACGTCTGCATTGACTCAAATGGTCTAACGTTCATTCTTTAAAAATAGATCAATGAGCAATTTCGTTGATTGCTAAGAACGAAAGAGAGTTTAGAATAGGGGATATTTTCAGCCATGTTGAACGGCGTTTGTTTGTACTTCGGACAAGGAATAATCGGAAAAGATTCATGTTGGTGTCATTTCTATTATAAAACAAAAGCTGGCGAAAGCAATGGTGATTTGCTTAAGTATTTTCCTCTATACTTTTATTACTTAAAGTGCACACTAAAATATTTCTTAGTTTTGGGATTGGGTTACATTTTAATAACTTTTAATCTAATTGTACATCTTACTCTATGATAATTGATAATTCTCTCTCTCATTCTTCTCTCTCTCTCTCTCTCTCTCTCTCTCTCTCTCTCTCTCTCTCTCTCTCTCTCTCTCTCTTGGCCTTCGGGCCGGGATCAAAGTGTAGTATCTGTTCTGCAGATGCTGCACTTAAGATAATTTGTACCAGTCAATGGAGGAGAAACCCTCTATACTGGGGCAATTATTATTTTTGGTAACCAGAGTGCCCCCTTTTTGCCTACTTTTAGGGAAGCTGGTTTTTACCCCACATTAAAAACGGCCTTGTGCCTAAATTGCTTTCGTGGGGAAGCAAATAAATACAATATATATATATATATATATATATATATATATATATATATATATATATATATATATATATATATACAGGGTAACCACAGAAAAAACGGGCCCAACTCTAATTCGGCCCCGTTTTTTTAGTGTTTTGTCCGCTATTTTCTTACAACTAAACAAATTTAAGCCGTTGACAAACATAAGAACAATTTTAGTAAAGCCAAGACTACTACTACTACTCTCTATCCGTCCTTTGTCCTTCCTTCCTTCCTTCCTTCTTTTTTTATTTTTTGTTTACATTTCTAGATACAAAATAGTTGCGTGAGAACGGTGAATTTGTTGACACATTTATTAATCTGTTTCAATATTAGTTTTATTTTATTTTATTTATTTAGGTTTTATTTTTTTGCTTCAGGTTTTATTAATTATCTTTTTTAGATTTTAAGTTTCTATAACTTGGTTGAAGGATTCCATTATGGGGTTTTCATTCTTATATTTCTCATCAGTAGGTTCATGTTCGTTTTAGCTGCTAAATGACTTCCGTCGCCGTTCGATTCGTAGGAAAATCATGTTTAATTTTCGATTTTTGAGCGATTATTCGGAAAAATAGGTAACTTTACACGAATAGGGAGGATTATTTTTTTCATGTTTGAGTGATCCGTCCGTGATTTTTCATTTTAATATACTTTCATAGAAATGTTTCCGTTATGTCAAAAAAATATATTTTCTTTACGTCACAAGTGTCACGCTCATACATGAATTCCATAGCTAATATAACATACTGACCCAACGGGTCACGGATAGTCTAGTATATATACATAATTCGGCCTATATAGAAGCTATATCGAAATTCATGCAGCAAAAAATAAGAGGAAACGATCGAACACTTAACCGTTGTTGATTTTGAATTTTTAGTGCTGTAATTAATAATGTCTTTTTATTTATTTTAATTCTCTCTCTCCGTCTCTCTCTCTCTCTCTCTCTCTCTCTCTATATATATATATATATATATATATATATATATATATATATATATATATATATATATATATATATATGAACAAATGATTAATAAAACACGTTAAAAGACATCTTGAAAAAGAGTTAAAAACATATTTAATTTTAAAAAAGGAAACACAAGATAATCCGCGGAGTTTCGAAGAAATACTCTCCTTCTCATCAGAGGGCAGGAATTAGCAAAATGCGGGATCGGATTTTGCATGTAAAAGTATTTAATGAAACTACAAGTAAGTCACAGATCTTACTTGGTTAAAAAAAGGGTGAGGTAAGGGGAATAGGAGGTAAAAGAAAAATGATAAAAAGATTTCACATGGATGGATAGTCCGGTGAAGGGTAAAAAATCCAAGAATGGTAAAATCCAAAACGAACGGATTAAAAATTTCCAATCCAATGGGTAAGTTTCAAATGGTCCAAAATAATCTAAAAGGCAGAGTTCCTTGGAAAAAATCGCAAATGGAATGAATTCCAAATCATTAAAAGAAAAAGCAATGGAGAGAATATTTAAAACACGTCTGTCAAGGCTGGAGGAATCAAGTATATATATATATATATATATATATATATATATATATATATATATATATATATATATATATATATATATATATATATATTGTACCGAAAACGTTTACAATACACATTTGAAATTGTCAGTTTTTGTATTTCTAGCTTCCAAATGGTAATAAAATTTTTTATAAACATAGAAAATGTATTGAAACTAAGGTACGAACAGTGGAAAAAATAAAAAAAATAATAATTTAACACAACGCGAAAAGAAAACTCATTAATTAGCAGCGCAAAATGTTTACAACACATTTACAAAATAATATCTAGTATTTTGTAGCATAACCATTTTTGTTGATTACAGCATGCAGACGTTTTGAGTAATCTCCTACGAACTTCTTACATGTGTCTTGTGTTTTTTTATTCCATTCTTCCACACCCATTCTCTCCAATTCTCGCAGATTTCAAGGTTCTCTATTATGGAACCGTAATTTCAATTCTCCTCATAAATTCTCTATAGGGTTGAGATCGGGAGATTGACTAGGCCACTTTACAACATTCACTTTATTTGAATTAAACCAATTTTGTGTTTTGGATCATTATCTTTTTGAAAGATCTAGTCTAATTTCAATTTGAGCAACTTCACACTTTCTTTAAGGTTTTTTCTCCAAGATACTCCTATAAAGTGCTCCATTCATTTTTACTTTTATTATTTCCACTTTTCTTACACGCCCTGCATTAAAACAGCCTCAGATCATAATGGATTCTCCTCCAAATTTTACTTTTAGAATGTTGTTTTTCGACTGGTATTCAGTACCTTTTTTCTCCACACTTTCGGTGTTTTTGGAGTGTCAAACTAGTTAATTTAGTCTCATCTGACACTTTATGCCAAAACTCTAGAGGTTTGCTTGCATATTCATTTGCAAAATCAAGCCTAGCACGAACATGCTTTGGCTTAAGAAGGGGAGTTTTCCTTGCTGATCTAGAGAAGATGTTTTTAAGATGAAGGGTCCTACTCATTGTGTCCTTGTTAACTTTAATTTCAATGTTTTTTTGTTTTTTTTAGCCCTTCTGCAGCTCTCCAAGAGTAATTCTAGGCGAATTCATAACCTTCCTTATTAATAACCTTCCAGTACGTTTGGTTATTTTTCGAAGACGACCTGATCTGGCCTTGGGAAGGGTTGATTTGTGAGACTTCCAGTGCCGAATTATTGTTCCAACAGAATTCAATGAAACCATCAACTGTTTGGATATTGTTCTATATCCCAATCCTCTTTGATGAAGACTTACAATTCGTTTTCTGAGCTCTTGACCAATCTGTTTATTCCTTCCCATGATGTGTTCCTTACAATACGGTTATTAGATAAAGAATGACGCAATACTTTTACTAATTGCTTACTTGGATGTATATTTATTGTGGGGCTTAGTTGGGTTCGCAAGAACGACACGGGAAAACACGTAGTGGGTGGTTTACAAGGGTATTAAAAAAAGGTACAAGGATATAGAGAAAGAGAAAGAGAATAGTAGTAGTTGCAGGTATCAGTAAGATCTTGCCCCCGAGGTACAATATCCGATGAGATCTTGCTCCACCGTACCAACGTTAGAAGCTGATTATATAGGATCTGGACGAGTCCATTATGAGGTGAGATCAGGTCTCACAACACTGTTGCATATTCCTGAACATTCTAGAAACTTCTAAGGATTCAACCATGATAAACCGTCATAAAATTATTGAGAAATCTAATGAATTTGAAATGTGTTGTAAACTTTTCCGGTGCTAATTATTGAGTTTTCTCTTCGCGTTGTGTTAAATTATTATTTTTTATTTTCCCCCACTGTTCCTATCTTAGTTTCAATACATTTTCTATGTTTATAAAAAGTTTCATTACCATTTGGAAGCTAGAAATACAAAAACTGACAGTTTCAAATGGGTATTGTAGAATTTTTCGGTACAATATATATATATATATATATATATATATATATATATATATATATATATATATATATATATATATAGCTCTATCGTTCTTGGTTGTTTGCTTGTTTGCTTGTTTGCTTGCGCACTATCCTCCTCCTACTACTACTATGCCTCCTCTTCTTGCTACTACTATTACTCCTCCTCTTTACAACTACTACTA